>NC_139516.1:201046636-201550918 GCF_947247035.1 Vipera ursinii
CCACACAGTAATAATATAAAAATACTGGGATCATTAAACTGTTATTAAATCTAGAGTCCTAGACCATACAGAAACATATTGTTCCATCTTCTCATTTGTCAAAGATAAAGGCACTTTAAAAATAAACTACACATATTTTGAATCCATTCCTTAATACAGCAGATTTCTTTCTATTTTTGGAAAATAATTCTCTCTGCTGAGCCCCAAGCTTAATTATAAAGCCAGCCAAGAAAACAAGCCAACAGATGATCAAACAAATCAATCCAGAGTTCTCACTGAAGGAACAAATGACCAGCCTCAAATTATTCTGTATTGGACATATTATGTGAAGTCCCAACTTTCTGGAGAAAGCTCAAATGCTGGGAGAGATGGAAGAAAGGAGGAGAAGAAGATGACTCATTTACAGTAGTGATAGGGGCACCATTGGAAGACCCAAAAGACCAGGTTACAATTCTTCATGAAGAAAATCTGTGTTTGTGGTTTCTAGGATTCTAAAATGATTTGACATCATGTAATCATCAATCAACAAAGATTTAGCACAATTTATTTCCTCTGCATTGGAACAGCTTGCTTTTCAAAGCAAGGACAGCTCATACTCTTGTGGCCTTCTGGAAGCTCATAAAAACTTGGCCGTTGCAGAAGACCTTTGGGAATTGATTGTGTAGAGCTCCTGATGTCAGGAATGTTCTATTTATAATTTAATCATAATTATGTATTATACTTAGTTTGGCAATAGAACAGAATAATAGAATCGGAAGGGACCTTGGAGGTCTTCTAGTGGAACCTGCTGTTCAAGCAGGAGACTTTATTCTATTTCAGACAAATGGTTGTCCAATCTCCTTAAAAATCTCCAGCGATGGAGCCCCAAGAACTTCTGAAGACAAGCCATTCCACTGGTTAACTGTTCTCACTGTCAGGAAATTTCTCCTTAGTTCTAAGTTGGATCAGAAATAAGGATGGGTGCTTTGGTGTAGTGTCCTTCTATAGCAGGGGTCTTCAAACTTGGTCCTTTTATGACTTGTGGACTTCAATTCCCAGAATTCCTCAGCCAGGCATGCTGGCTGAGGAATTCTGGGAGTTGAAGTCCACAAGTCATAAAAGGACCAAGTTTGAAGACCCCTGTTCTATAGTTGGATTAGGATAATTACAGAGGCTGTGAGAATAACTGTTAAATAGGAGTCTTATGTCTAATTAAATGAGGTACCGTTGACAACATTTGAGAGATGTGGGAAAGCTGCCACTGGGAATATGAATGGCTGGCGGGGACAATGCCTTTAAAAATGGCTTTAAAATAAGCAACACCTTAAATTTGACTCGGAAGCAAACTGGCAATCAATGCAGCAAAGGTGTCGCATGCACATTCTTTGGGTGTTCAAGATTGCTCATGCAGCTACATCCTGTATCAGCTGAAGCTTTTAGATACTTTTCAAGGAAAGCCCCATGCAGAGCACATTGCAGTACAGCGAGTCCTCAACTTTCATCAGCTCATTTAGTGACTGTTTGAAATTTCAAGAGCACTGGAAAAAAAGACTTTTGACCATTTTCCACACTTAACAACCATTGCAACACCCCCATAGTCATGTGTTCAAAATACAGATGCTTGGCAACTGGCATGTATTTATCAGGGCTGAAGTTTCCTGGGTTCATGTAATCACCTTTTGCGACCTTCTGACAAGGAACGTTAATGGGGAAGCCGGGTTTACTTAACAACTGTGTCACTAACGTAACAACTGCAGTGATTCACTTAACAACTGTTAAGATGTTTAAATTTAGTAGATGGGACGGTGAGGTTATACAATGAGTCAGAATACACAGTTATACTATATTGGTTGGAGAGTGCTCGTTCTTGTGTGAGGCAATCTGCGTTGTGATTGGTTGCTGTGGGTGTGGCAGGGGAGTTTCCCTTCCCCTCATCTTTTTTCCTCTATGTCAGGGGTCCTCAAACTTGGCCACTTTAAGACTTGTGGACTTCAACTCCCACAATTCCCCAGCCAGACATGCTGGCTGGGGAATTCTGGGAGTTGAAGTCCACAAGTCTTAAAGTGGCCAAGTTTGAGGACCCCTGCTCTATGTGCTCTGTGATTTACCTCATCATGCTCCTGTTTGCCTGACTATCTAGTTTGCTATGTATATGTATATATGTAAAATATGTCTTATATGTAAAATATATTTATTTATATAAAACTACAAGTTTGTGTTAGCATCTCTGACTTCATTTGGACACCTGCTGCACAATACCCTGACAAAACTGTGCCAAGAAAAGTTGCAAAAATGGGGCAAAATTCACTTAACAACTGCCTAGCTTAACAACAGAAATTTTGGGCTCAATTGTGGTCATAAGTTGAGAACTATTTGTAGTCCAAATGGGAGGTGATCAGGCATGAGTGATCTGTGTACATGCTGTCTGCAGACATTTGTGAAGTTATGAAATTTCAGCAGCTTTTTTGAACGTTTCTTATAATTTAATGCCAGGGTGCTGATGGATGCACTAGCCCCCTAATTGGTGATAAGGCAGGATATTGTGCTTCTTTGGGTGAATTTGTGAGTGTATGATGCACACATAACTCTCAGAGGTAAATTTATGCTTGCTGACTTTCAATGTGAAACAAGTAATTTTGCTTTGCAAAAGATCTATCAACCTTCCCACAAACATTAGCAGGAAAAATGGATGGAACAGGCTCAAAGATCTAACATCAAATGTTGGAGACTCTGCAGCCTTAAATGATGTAAATTCCTATGAGGACATCATTTTATTTTCAGAAATTCTCTCTCTCTCTCCACTCTCTCTCTTTATTTTTCTTCTTCTTTTCAAGAGTGACTCTCCTGGCAAGTATACATTATTTCAGGCTGGCAGTAAATTTCCTTTATTCACAAGCAAAGAGACTAACTTTTTTTAAAAAAGGAAAAAAGAAAAGAGATTTTAAAAGGCATTTACCGCACCAGCCAATCATGTCCCCTGTGGCTTTCCCCCATCTGTCAAAATGTTGTCAATGGTGCCTCTTTTATTTAGACATAAGACTCTTGTTTAACAGTTGTTCTCACAGCCTCTGTAATCTTCCTGATCAGACTATAGAAGGGCACTACATCAAAGACTCCAAACTTTTTGGGAGGGTTAGAAGATCTTTGAAGGACTGGCAAGTCTGCCCCTGGGAATAAGGAGTGTGTAGAAAGTTAGAAAAAAGTTTGAAGTTCACTGAAGACGTTTCCAGTGAGTTATGTTCTCTTAGAACAAGAGCTGTTATGGGTCTAACAATTCATGGCATGGAAAAATAGGAACTTGAAACAAGATCTTGATACCTTATTTTTGGTCCTAAGGTCACAAAAAGTAAATGGAGTGATGGTCCACGCTGCATGCTACCTCTGACCTGAATTATAACTAAATCAGCCAAGGGGGTAATTTTGTTTAAAAATTGAAATTCTGAAATAAAATATAGGAAGCAATATAAATGGTTCTATTAAGTGGTCTAAACCAGGACTCCAGACAACTCAAATGAATATTGGTTTATTGTAAGCTAACACTCTTTACAAGAATCTGAACTACTAATAGTCAAAGCTTTAAGTACCACTTTTTCAGCAACGTTCTGAATTTTTCATGGACTTGGATGAGTGGTATTTATGACCACTTGTCACAGTATCCCTGTGATCATGTGATTGTGATCCTGTTGCTTGGCAGTCATCTTGCAATTATGTTGCAGTGTCCTTTGGACAAGTCATCTCCATTTGTAATCTTCTTTGCCAGCTTCCTACAAGCAAAATCAACAGGGAAGTCAGCAGGAAGTCGTAAATAGCAACTGCACAGTGTCCTGACATAATGACCCACACTGATTTGCATAATGACTGCAACCAGGAAGTTTTAGAATTATCATCGCTAAGTAGTGCAGTCATGTGACATCATGCTTTATGACCAGGTTGTTCAGTGACAGAAATTACCTTTCCAATTGCCATCGTTAATAACTACCTGTATTTTTTTTTAGCTAACTGTAGTTAAAAAAAACAAGAACATTGCATGCACGTTTTTCAAAAATGTAAAAATTATGCTCTTAGTAATTACTATCAGCCCACACATTTTTGTAGATCTTGGGTGAAAATGTAGGGAATAAAAATTTGCTTTAGATAATGATTGTTGCAGAATGTTCAAGAGGAGCAAAATGTTCATTTTATTAAGAGGTTGGAGAAAATGTCAGAACTCTGGGAACTTGTTTTGAAGCTCAGAATACATGAAACAACATTCCAGGAACTCAGGCGATGTTACGTACTTGTATTTAATAAGTAAACTGCTGCATGCAACTTTCGATCATGTATATCAGGGGTGTCAAACTCAATTTCATTGAGGGCCGCATCAGCATTGCGGTTGCCCTCAGGGGGCCGGGTGGGTATGGCCAGGATGGGCGTGGCCTACTGGGTGGGCGTGGCTAGAGTGCGTATGGCCTACTGGGTGGGCGTGGCCAGATCTACATCGTTCGCATCAAGGGTGCCTATGAGGGCCTGGGCAGGAGTGGGACAGATCTGAGGGTCTCTGGCAGAAGGAGGGTCTCTGGGCCAGAGCCAAGGCAGTGGGGGCCGTTCCCGCACTGTTTCCAGGATGCCTTCGTGGGCCCCATGAAACCACTTCACGGGCCGGATCCGGCCCCCGGGCCTTGTGTTTGACATGTCTGATGTATATCATGCCTTTATTTTGGATACATTGATTGTATTGCTAATGTATATATGTGTGTGCATGGGCAAGGGGAGTTTATTTATGATTTCAGCTCTTTTCCTAAACTCTGTTGTTTAATATTTCTTTTAATTTATTTCAAATAATTGCAGGTATCTTTGAAAGGCACCTTGCTAGCAATGGGTTTTGACTGAATGTTTAGATTACTGAGCAGGTTCAGAATGAAATCAACCTAGCAGCAAAGTGAGGGACTCACCCTTGATGGAAGACCAAAAGCAACTTTTGAATAACTATTCATTGGAAATGTTTCAGATTTGCTGCATTGAGCAGGAGATTGAAAGGGGAAGGGTCCCAGGGGATTTTCCCAATCCCACGGTGCTTTGCCTCATGAATATTCATATAAGCATTTCAGAATAAATGCTGAGTCCCTCCTTTGGCGAATTTCTCCTCATGCAGTGGTAAACATTAATTGGTAAGCAGATATTAAAAAATGCATTCTTATTACTTCAGTGGCCCGTGATGAATGTAACGTTGCACTGCAGAGAGCCACACAGGCTCTTTAACCATTCAGCCGTTAACCAAAGAGCCACAGATCTGCTTCCTGGGAGATAAATAATGAAATAAACCTGCTGGCCATCTATAAAGATCCTCCTCTGAATGGTCATTTGGGAGGACACAGATGGAAGACAGTTAGTAATAGCCTGGGCAAATTCCTGCCCAAAACCGCTCTGCTTCTTTTCCTTCCACATCTCTTTCAATGGAGACATGTGATTTTAAAACCTTGGATCTACTGGACCTTGGATGTTGTTCCAGCTTGGATGATGTTGTTCCAGCTTTGTGAAGTACATTGGGCAATTAAATGAAGACTTTACCTTTACCAGATGGAAAACTGAAAAGCCTTCTACCAAATACCTCAGTGTTGCAGATTTGGATAAGGTTCTTCAAAAGCTTGCAAGATATCTTCAGGAAGCATTAATATGGAGAATTCCTGGGGGTGTGGGGAACCTGCAAGGTGGCTGCATTGTTTGTGAGGTGTGGTTGGGTTTTCCCTGTATTTTTACATTTTTTTTAATTTGCTGTTTTAATTCTTTTTAATCTTGTTCATTCAAGTTTCTTCTTTTATTGTTTTAACTTGTAAGGTGCTCAAGTCATGCAGCTGTATAAATGGAATGAAATTCGTATTATTTTCTTTGTTAAGGAGCTTTTGCTCCCACCACTTCTCTCTACAGACTCCATAAAAAGCTGAATAAACTGAATACATTTTGTAAAAAGCTGCCTTCATTTCAGTTTTGTTGCCGACAGAATGTCAGAACTGAAGAATCACCAGTCCATTGCAAAGGGGATACGACATTTTAAAATATCTTTCAATATTCTGAGAAGAGAGCTTTAAATTACCTTGAATAGATTTCTTGTGAGGTTATTGTGGTAAACACACTTGTAAGCAGAAATGAGGAGTTGACTGGTGAATACAGACAGTCCTTGACTTACAACCATATATTTAGCCACAGTGATTGCTTTTAACACTTGTGACCATTGCAGTATCCCCATGTTCATGTGAATAAAATTATCCTGAAAATAACAAATACAGTAGTGGCCAAAATTGTGGAAAACTTTTGGGAAACGTATACAGTAGAAATCCCACCTTTGGTGAAGTTTCCACCAATTTTTCTTCTAATTTCTTTATAACTGTAGCCTTGTTCACTTAATAATATTATTTTACATCGCTTTCTGGGCAACCAGTCAACTCTTTGCACCATTACTTTAATTTTATTACGTTTTACAAGCTCACTAAATGATAGAATACAAAAAAAACAAAACCCAACCAACTTGATAGCGAGCACATAACACACTGACAAATGTCCTCCTCTCGGCTTCAATACATAACTGAATCCTACTGTGATCTGATTGGCTCATTGCCAAAACAAGATGACACCTGATTGGCTCTCTAAACACTCATGCTCATTGGCTACAATCAGATGAAGGAAAGCTACCTGATATCAACCTAAGCAAGTTGTGCTTCCTTTTTCTGGTTATTTGGCTATAACTTTTCACAGAATACAGTATAGATTGAACAAACTTTGTTGCATTACATTCTTGATTAAATTATCGTTCCACTGATATATAATTTTATGGTACTACTCCAAAAAAGTGGTGTTATTAGCCATTAAGCCTCAAAAATACACTTTTCCCAAAAGGTTTCCACAATTTTGGCCACTACGGTACATTAATAAATGCTAATAATTGTAGCATGGCACTCTGGGGGTCCATTATAAAGGGCTATCAATGTGATACTGTTCTCATGGAAGAACATCCTCTCATCTGAAAGATGGGGAGAATCTGCCCTCAAGCCTTCCAAGGTCTAGAACATAGAACATAAAATAGTAGAGTTGAAGGTACCTTGGAGGTCTTCTAGTCCAACCCACTGCTCATGCAAGCAGGAGACCCTATATCCTTTCAGACAAATGGTTGTCCAGCCTCCAGTGATAGAGCACCCACAACTTCTGAAGGTATGCTGGTTGATTGCTCTCACTGTTAGGAATTTTCCCCTTAGTTCTAGGTTGCTTCTCTCCTTGGTTAGCTTCCATCCATTGTTTTAATATTTAAATGCCAGAGCAAATCAGATCTCCAATGAAAATCCAGGAGCAAAGCACTAAAGAGTCTGGAAGTAGCAGAGAGGCTGTTTTATGTACTGGAAACCCTTGAGAATTAGAACGTTGTACTTTTCGGGGAAATTAATTAATTGGCCACTCTGAAGGAGGCATTAGTAATTTATATTAGCAATGGAATACTTTCATTCTTTGCCTGATTTTACAGCCAAGCAAGAAGAAGATGGTGAATCTATCACATCGTTGAGTGTCTACAAGGAGAAAGCGGTTGATTAACCCTCACCTAGAGCTGCTATTGAGTCTCTAGAGATTAAGAATGTTTAAGAACCAAAAGCTAGCTAAGTATTGGAAGACATCATCCATGGAAGATTGAAATAACATTTCTGGCTTCCTTCTTCCATGCTCTCTCGGTAGAAATGAGTCACAGTTGTTGCTTGCTTATTTGGTCTTGGTTTTACCTGAAACCATTGATTCTTTCTCACAGGCATCCAGAAGAACTGGAGTAATTTTAAAGCACTATATAAAAGAGGTAGAAGGGGAAGATGAATTGACAAAATTAATTCAAACTGGTAGACTTGGGAGCCCTTAGCTTTTGTTATGTTTCTTCCGTACCCTTCCCTTTCTTTAATTTTTTTTGAAACTGTTATTAGCTAAATCTAACAAACAAATAAAAATAATACATCAGGGATTGTACAGCCAAAAGAGAGAGAGAGAGGAAAGAGAGAGAGAGATCAAAGTAAATTGAATGTAGAGGAAATAAATAAGATGCATATAATTTAAAATGAACTTAATCATTAATATATCATTAAATGCAGATCATAAAGAAACATGCTGTTCCATTCTTTCATTTTTAGAATAAAGTATAAAGACTTTATACTTTATTTTGCCCCAATAGTGTGTTAATATGAAATCAAAAGGGAATTATGGATAGACAATGCTAAGTCATATGCAACAAATAGCTCTCAACTTTCTTATAATAGCAATAGCAGTTAGAATTACTGTATATACTGCTTCATAGTGCTTTACATCCCTCTCCAAGCCATTTACAGAGTCAGCATCTTGCCCCCAACAATCTGGGTCCTCCTTTTACTGACCTGGGAAGGATGGAAGGCTGAGACAACCTTATGCCCATCAGTATCGAACTCCGGGCAGTGGGCGGAATTAGCTTGCAATACTGCATTCTCACCACTGCACCACCAGGGCTCTTCATGATGTCAACACTCACACAGAAAATCTAATAACAATTGTTTTAAACCATTATTTGAAGAGTGTTTGAACCCTCTTGTCTTCAATCAGGTGTTTATTTTTGAATGAAGGTCACCTCTAGAAATAGAGGAGAACCTTATTTAATTTGCATTTAAATGTTAACCAGCCCAATTTTGAATCTTAAATCTTAATGCAGCCTTAACATAGTATTTTTCAACATTTCCAGATCACCGGATTTTCCAGGCAACAGTGTAAAAGGTGTAACGGGAAATTCTGTCCAAAACAGCATATATTCACGAACATCCAAAATCCATTATGTTAGGAGAATTTATGCAAACAAATGTGAACAGGTCAAAATATATCTCCTTAGAAAAATGGGCACTCTTTAAATCTAAGCAAAAAATAGCAACCAGATTTGACAATGTTGCAAAAAATGCAAATTGG
Organism: Vipera ursinii; assembly: GCF_947247035.1. NCBI lineage: Eukaryota > Metazoa > Chordata > Lepidosauria > Squamata > Viperidae > Vipera > Vipera ursinii. The sequence continues at coordinate 201,055,547 of NC_139516.1, forward strand.
ATGAAAATGAAACTAATTCATGCATTCGCATGCCTGCTTTTTTTTTCTTACAGCTTTACCATCTTTAGCAGTTGGCTGAAGCCTAAGGGAAGACATCAAGCGAGTCCCTTTTGAGCATCTCAGTCAATAAATCTTATAAACAACCCAAATTTCTCCCATGCGGCTTTTACAGTAGCAGTTTTAATGTCCCATTGGAAGGGAATTCTACCTCTTGGATATTGCCAGATAATTTCTCCTTCCTTTGGAGATTTTCAGAAGATCCATCCACCTCTGTCCATTAACCCAATGGAAATGTTTGCAAAATCTTTTGTGGTCAGTTCTATAAAGGGGTGCCTCTTCATTCAGGAGTAATGGTTCAGCAGCTAAAGACACTGAGCTTGTCAGCTAGAAGGCTGACAGCCCAGGTTCAAGACTTCAGTGCTGTGAGACGGGATGAGCTCCTGTTACTTGCTCCAGCTCCTGCCAACCTAGCAGTTTGAAAGCTTGCAAATGCAAGTAGATAAATAGGTACCACTTCGGTGGGAAGTAACACCTCGGTATACAGTCATGCTGGTCATACAACCACAGAAGTGTCTTTGGATAACACTGGTTCCCTCAGCTATGAAACGGAGATGAGTATCACACCCTAGAGTCAGACAAGACTAGATAGGGGAAGCCTTTACCCAGTGGTGGGATTCAGCCAGTTCTCACCAGTTCGGTAGAACTGGTAGCTAATTTTTTTTGTTGCCCAGGCCCAGAATGGACTTCTGGAAGTGGCATCCACACAGAGAACCGGTTGTTCACATATTTGAATTCCAACACTGCCTTTACCTTTTACCTTCCATCACTGAGGTGCTGCCAGAATGGTGTTCCCATACTTCTCTCTTATTAGTTCTCCTGGCAAGAGCTGGTGGAGACTGAAATTCATCCAGAAGACACAGTCTGCCCAATTTCATGCTTTTATTTGCATAAACTAAAATGCAGGTCATCTTCAAATGAGTTTTGGTCAAATACAGGTAGTCCTCGACTTCAATTAACAACTGCTCAAAGTTACAACAATGGTGACTTATGACTGAAAGGACAGACTTATCACTGTAACAGCATCCCACTGGTCACGTGATCAAAATTCAGGTACTTGGCAACCAACTTGTATTTATGACAGTTGCAGTGTCCTGAGGTCATGTGACTTCCATTTGCAACTTTCCCAGCCAGCATTTTGACAAGCAAAGTCAATGGCGGAAGCCAGATTTGCTTAATGACCGTGTGATTCACTTAACAACTGTGGCCAAAAAAGATCATAAAATCAGGTACAACTTACTTAACAACCACCTTGCTTAGCAATGGAAATTATGATGTTTATTGTCCAACATACTGTATATTTTTTTCTTCTAATGACCTGTAATCCCTTGCATTAGGGTGATGTTGGGGCATCTGATTTGAGCATTTACTGGCTGGATGCCCTTCCTGACACCTACAAAGAGCTCACAACAATTACTCATTGCGCCCAGAGGAAAAAAAATCTGCTGCTACACTAGGACTGAACTCACAACCTCCTGATTGTGAGGCATGAGTTACTCCTCTAAGCCACCACACCACTCTTTCATAAGTCAAACATCACTTGTATGAAATACCCTTGACTTGCCATTCTGAGGTGCAGTTCTACAAGGATAGCCTTGACCAAATTCTGGTCAAAGTTGACAGACCTAATAGTCTCATTCTCATCTCATTCTGCACATTTTTATGATTCCTGCTATGCAAAGACATCAAAGAAATTTTGAAGAAAGCAGCATTAGGATAAGGCTGTTCATATTTCCCTAGTAGAGTTCTGAGAATCTAATTAAAATAACAACAGCAACAAAGGCGAGCTGTCTTTTAAAAACTCTATTGTACTGACAATTTTTTTTCTTAAAAAATCAACGTACGCAAAGCTACCATAAACAAGGTGTTCATAAGGCCCACAAAGTAACGCGGGAAACAAATGGCATCTTTATTTCAACATCTTGCTTTAATCCTTAGAGGTTCTTAGACAGTGTCTAAAAATTTCATGTTCCTTATTCCAATGGAAGGAAATCCCCTTGAGAGATAAAGCAACAGGTAGCCTTGATATTCTCAGGTAGTAAGTGGATAAAGTAAAATTGGCACATCAGTCATTTGACTGCCTCACTTTGATCAAAATTGATTTTCTTCCTACTCCTCCTATAATCCTAAAAGCTGATTAATAGGCTAATGTCCTCTATCCTCACAGAACCATGACTGGAAAATACATTTTGCTGACTTCCTGGTTCTTTTTGCAAAGTAAGTAGTCGTAGAAGTTTTGGATGCAGGCTGGGATTTCTTTCAGCTGAAAGGTTGACCTACCTGTAGTTGTTAAGAAAGCTGCAGGAGACTATGATAAAAGCTGGATCCAAGCAACAACATCTCTCCCTGCTTCTTTTCCACCTCACAAGTCACACATCTTGAGGACTATGAACATTTTTGAAGGGTGATGTGTTTCCAAGAATATAATACAATTTATAATCCAAGAGAAGAAGATATATATATATATATATATATATATATATATATATATATATATATATATATATATATATATATATATATATATATATATATATATATATATTTTGAATGGACCTTGCTATATATATTTTGAATTAACTCTTTGATTCCTGTTTTGGCCCGGCTCAGGGCTTATCCACAGGATATAGTCAACTATGACAGCTCATTATTCTCAGATAAAGGGTATGACTAACTGATGAGAACATAAAAAGTTCGAAATGATCATCTTAGCCTCCCAAATTCTTTATTAGCAATTTTAATAATTTGCATATATATATATATATATATATATATATATATATATATATATATATATATATATATATATATATATATATATATATATATTGGTTTTATATACCGCCCTATTCCCAAAAGACTCAGGGTGGTTTACAGGGCAAAGTTAAAAAACAATATAAGTTAAAATAGAGTTAAAATAAAATTAAATAACAATTAATAGCCCAAAAAGTTAAAAATTTAAAAATTTAAAACCCCTCAGTCCAGGCCAGATAAATCAAATAACCAGGTTTTTAGGTCCCGGCGAAACGAACGAAGGTCGGGGGCAGTCCGGAGATCCACAGACAGATCATTCCACAGGGCAGGCACAGAGAATACCCTTCCCCTGGGGATCACCCGCCGGCACTCACTGACCGGCGGCACCCTAAAGAGGCCCTCCCTGTGGGAGCACACAGGACGATGGGAAATTGATGCTGGCAGCAGGTGCTCCCTAAGATAATCCGGACCCATGCCATTTAGGGCTGTATAGGTCATCACCAGCACCTTTGTAGCTCAGGGTTGAACTGTGGGGTCCTGGGTGCTCTCTGAGGTTGGGTGCTTTCTTGCAGACTTTTCATTACCCAACTAGATAACATCAACAGAGCTAGAAGGCCCCTACTCCCTTCCAGCACTGACATTGTTACCTAGTTGGGTATCAAAATGTCCACAATAAAACAACCAAGGTCACAAATCATGAAGGGCCCCACAATTTATAAAATGTTCTCCAAGTGCTTAGTTGGTTGCTGGTTGCCAGGTGCCAATTTCAAATGCTCAGAATGGCCTAGAAGAGGCTACTTTAGCCAGCAGTCTACTCTGGTCTCCAAGTGGGCCATTTGGTTAGCAAGGATGCTATATGCCCATCTAATCCAGAAGGAAGTTAAGATAGAATTAAGATCCAGCACAATTGCTTCTTTGGATGTTCGTATTCAAAAACAATCTGGTCACAGAACACTTTTCTTCATGCTTGGGAGGGGTGGAGCACTGTAAAACTGGATGAACTCCAGAAAAGTATGCACAAAATTTCACAAGTGGAAAGGTTATATCAATAGCAATAAAACTTGAACATATATACTGCCTTATAGTGCTTTACAGCACTTTCTAAGCAGTTTACAGAGTCAGCATATTGCCCCCAATAACCTGGGTCCTCATTCCCAACCTTGAAAGGGTGGAAGGCTGAGTCAACCATGAGCCGGTCAGGATCGAACTCCAGGCTATGGGCAGAGTTTGCTTGCAATACTGCATTCTAACCACTGCTTCACCAGAGTTCATATACCAAAAAGTGTTGGAATACATATACCTATGTTGCTCCATGAGACTTCTTCATTTATAAATGGAAAAACTACAGAAAAATTGGCCACCTAATGAGAAGGAAGGACTCACTGGAGAAGAACCTAATGCTGGGAAAGATTGAGGGCAAGAGAAGAAGGGGACGACAGAGAATGAGGTGGCTGAATGGAGTCACTGAAGCAGTAGACGTGAGCTTAAATGGACTCCAGAAGATGGTAGAGGACAGGAAGGCCTGGAGGAGCATTGTCCATGGGGTCACGATGGGTCAGACACAACTTTGCAACTAACAACAACAACAAAAGAAAAAATGCAGTCAGCAACGTTAGAATTTTAGTGAAAAATCAAAATTGGCCTTTCTGTGTGGATTGTGTAGGGCAGGGGTAGGCAACGTTGGCTGTTTTGGGACTCGTGGACCTCAACTCCCAGAATTCCTGAGCCAAATTCTGGAAGTTGAAGTCCACGAGTCCTAAAAGAGCCAACGTTGCCTACCCCTGGTGTAGGGAGACTGTCTGTTGGTGAACCGAGAATCTGATTATCATAATTAATATATTCTGCTTGCTTTGTCCATTAATAATGCAAATTGAGGTCTGACTTTACTTCAGCTCCCTCCTCCCTTTGGATGCATTTCCCTTCTCTGATGGGATATTTCTTTCTTTTCAAGAACATGTATTGCACTCAACCCTCCCCCACAGGACACAAGACAATCTTATCAAATGTGATTTTCACTTTGTGGGAGTATAAAAGCCTATTCACGTTTTTTTGTGTGTGTGTGTGTGTGTGTGTGTGATTATATTTTTTTCAGCCAACTGGGTTTCCTATGAACAGGAAAGGCAGTATAACAATTCTGCCTTTGTGCCTGTTTCCCTGTGATGAACAAGTTATGATTGTGATGCAAGAAATCACTCTAGCTTGATAGCTGAATTGGAATGAGAATGTCTGTATTCAGCCACAGAGAAAGCTCCTTTCTGTAGCAAGAAGTTGCAGAGGGAAAAGAAGGGATTATTTTAGCTAGCAAGGAGTTCAGAGGGCATTGCAGGATATTATTGGGGAAGGAGGGTGCAGTTTTTCACAGCTTGCTTTTAAGCTTCGTCAGTTTTTTTTTATTATTAAAATAAGTATAAGGAGCTTAGTGGATCTGTTTTATTGCTGTTCATTTTTTTAAAAAAAAAGACTTGCAACAACGGAGCCCAAAATTTCTGCTGCTAAGTGAGACATTTGTTAAGTGAGTTTTGCCCCATTTTGTGACCTTTCTTGCCATGGTTGTTAAGTGAATCAATGCAGCTGTTAAGTCAGTCACACGGTTATTAAGAGAATCTGGCTTCCCCACTGGCTTTGCTCGCCAGAAGGCTGCAAAAGGTGATCGTGTGAGCTTGGGACACTGCAAACCGTCATAAGTATGAGTCAGTTGCCAAGCATCCGAATTTTTGATCATCTGAGCAAGGGGATGCCACAGTAGTAAGTGTGAAAAGTGATCATAGGTCACCTTTTCCAGTTCCACTGTAACTTTGAATGGTCCCTAAATGTTGTAAGCCCTGCAAACACTTCGCTGCTAAACTTGGTAGAACAATCTGCAAGGGGGGATATTGCAAAAATTGACTCGGGGGGGGGGCAATTTTTCACCTATAGGCATCAGCTCCTGCCTTTGACCATCCCTACATGGTGCTACAGTGCAAGATGTACCCATTCTCATGGTATCTGTGATCTGGCAGATCAAAAAGAGTTGAGTTTTTTAAAGAAAAACAGCATTGCCTCTTTTATTAGATTAGCTTCAGGGAAGGTCACAAAAATTTTATGGGCTTTTCCTCACTGTGAGTTGAAGTGCTCTTTGCATACCCTTGAATTGGCTAAACATTCTGGCGTGAAATTGGCTGATCCCTCTGCAGGTCTGTATCCTGCCTCACCTGACTTCCTGCAAGGTTCTGAATGACAAAGCCGAGCTGATCTTATACGCTCAGTGCTCAATCAGAATAGAGCTGGAAAGGGACCTTGGAGGTCTTCCAGTCCAACAAATGCTTAAGCAGGAGAGAGACCCAATTCAATTTCATACAAGTGGCTGTCCAGTCTCTTCTTAAACACCTCCAGTGATGGAGCACCCACAACATCTGCAGGCAAGCTGTTCCATTGGTTCATTGTCCTCACTGTTAGGAAGTTTCTTCTTAATCCCAAGTTGCTTCTCTCCTTGATTAGTTTCCATCCATTGTTTCTTGCCTTGCCTTCTGGTGCTTTGGAAAATAAGTTGACCCCCTCTTCTTTGTGGCATCCCCTCAAATATTGGGATACTGCTACTATGTAATCCCTAGTCCTTCTTTTCTCTAGACCAGCCATACCCAGTTCCTGCAAACGTTCTTCATATGTTTTAGTCTCCAGGCCTTTAATCATCCTAGTTGCTCTTTTCTGCACTTCTTCCAAAGTCTCAACATCTTTCCTGTAATGTGGTGACCAAAACTGGATGTTGTATGCCAGGTGTGGTCTTATTAAGGTTTTTATAAAGTGGTACTAATGCTTCACGTGATTTTGATTCTATGCCTCTGTTTATTCAACCAAGGGTTATTATTATGTTATTATTAAATAATATGGTTTAGGACTGTTTGGGGATGATGTTAGAATGAGTGGGAGAGTGCTACTTCAGCACTGGAATAATAAGAAAGATTTAAGCATGTCTTCTTCATGAGTTGGTGATATTTTTTTTCTTTGTGCCCTAGGAAAGAAACATCTGTAGCTACCTAGCATTGAACTCTCAACCTTCCAAGTGGAAGGCAAGCAGGTTCACCATTAGGCTACTACAAGTCGCCCTGACTCTACCCCAGATTAAGAGATTACAGGGTTGTAAAAAGGGAATTTTACTCATGTTGGGGATAAGCTATGAAGTCAATGTCATGATGACATGGTAAGGAAAAGTAGGAACAGCATGTATGTGTCATGATTAAAAGCAAATAAAGAAAGGCCCTCTAGTTCAGTTGTAAATGGAGGCTTGTGTCTCCAAGAGCTTCCTAGGATGTATTCATATTGTGTCCTGTTTCCCCCTCCCCACACACTTTTTTTATATTTTCTAATACTGGTAGTCCTCAACTTATAACCATTTGTTTAGCAATTGTTCGTAGTTACACAGTCACTTATAAACATTTGTTTAGCAATTGTTCATAGTTATAAGTCATAAAAGGTGACTTATGACCAGACCTTGAACTTATGACTGTTTCCACTATCATGAGAGCAAAATTCAGGTGATTGGCAACTGGCTTCTATGTACAACAGTCACAGCATCCCGGGGTCACGTGATCACCATTGGTGATCTTGCCTGTTGACTTCTGACAAGCAAAGTCGATGGCTGAAGCCGGATTTGCTTAACAACCATGTGATTCACTTAACAACTGCAGCGATTTGCTTTCACAACCCTGGCGAAAAAAGATAATAAAATCAGGCATGACTCATTTAACAAACTGCCTTGCTTTAGCAATAGAAATGCTGGTCCTCAATTGTGGTCTTAAACTGAGGACAACCTGTATTGGAATCCCATTGTGGTAGAGTTTGTTCCTTAAGATTGTCTGGAATGGTATACGGTCTCCTAATTGAGCCGGAGGGGTTGGACTAGAAGATCTCTAATGTCCCTTTTAACTCTGTTATTCTGTTGCTGTTGTAGAGTGATACTGTTTCTGAGGGGTCCTTGGTGCTCTCTGAGCTTGCTTGTTTTCTTGCAGACATTTCATTACCCTAATTAGGTAAATAGGTAGGCCTGGAGGAACGTTGTCCATGGGGTCGCGATGGGTCTGACACGACTTTGCAACTAACAACAACATAACAACTAGGTAACATCGTCAGTGCTAGTAAGGAGTGCTGTTTACTGTCAGTTTATATTCTGGTGTCTTGTGTCAGTGTCCTTACCAACTCCTGATTCCCACAGAAAATAAGCGGTAGACGTCAAGGTGGCTGGCAAAAATCGGTCTGACCAGCGTTTAATCACAGCAAACAAAGTTCGTGCTGGGAGCTATTTCCTCCCAGCGCCTTATATACAGTCCTCCCCACCCCAGCTCCACCCCCCCTTCCACCAGCATCCAATGGCTAATGTTAAGAACAGTGATGCAGGCCTCTGGCTCTCTTCTCTGTTCAATCGTTCAGCTCACACTGCCGGGTGACGCTCCTGCGCCGATCAGCTGCTTGTCGGACGCGCGGCTGCTCAACTGTTCAGCGGCTCCGTCTTTGGCCACAGTTCAGTTCAGGCCACCCTTGGCTTCTCCCTGGGTGTCGTCCTTGCCACTAGCCTCCGCTGGCCTCCTCCCTAATGCCTCCCTGCTGGCTTCCTCCCGGCAGACATCTTTGCCGCTGTTCTCCTCCCTGGGGCCTTCCCACGCTGAATAGCTGTCTGACAGCCGAGCCGTAGAAGCTCTCAGCTGTTTGGCATCATCGCTGGCCTTCTCCCCGGTATCGTCGTCTCCTTCCCCCCTCCCGTCAATGTCGAGCCCACGGGGCTTGACATCTTGCCTGTCTGGGTGGGTGAGGGCGGCCTTATGGATTTCTTTGGCTAACGGCTCTTTGGCATCCCAGAGATGCTTTTTCACGAGGCAACTGGACTTTCTTGCTCTTTGGCAGTTTCTTGATTGGGGTTTTGCTTACTTGATTGTTGGTCTGATGTTGACCTTGGAGTTAATCTATGCTGATCTGAGTGCTGATTGCTGGTGGAGAGGTGCTGGAGTCTGTTTCTCTTTTGGGCTGGTTGATTGTCTCTTTTGCATAGTCCAGGGGTAGGCAACCTTGGCTCTTTTATGACTCGTGGACTTCAACTCCCAGAATTCCTGAGCCAGCCACACAGAGGGGAAAGGGAAAGCTTTCCAAGCTGAGCCATGCTGGCACAGGAATTCTGGGAGTTGAAGTCCATGAGTCATAAAAGAGCCAAGGTTGCCTACCTTTGATCTAGGATTTCACTTTAAATCTTGTCTAGAATGTAGTTGACTGAACATTGGAGCCTTGGTGGAGCAGTGGGCTAATGCCTCCTTAAGTAACACCAGCTGCCTGCAATTAGTACAGGTTCGCATCCCACCAGGCTCAAGGTTGACTCAGCCTTCCATCCTTCCCAGGTAGGTAAAATGAGGACCCAGATTGTTGGGGGCAATAAGCTGACTTTGTAATAATGCCGCTGGGCCCCCCCCGAAAGCCCTAATAAATAAAGCAGGCATATACATAGAATGAAGGCTATTGCTAAGCTTGTAAGCCGCCCTGAGTCTTCGGAGAAGGGCGGGATATAAATGTAATAAAAATAAAAATAAAAAAATAAAACATTACATAAGTCATCAGTCTGGGCACAGCCAGTCATAAATTGTATACAGGTAGTCCTCGATTTGCTATTCCAGTTGACCCCAAAATTTATGCGGCTAAGCAAGACAGTTGTTACATGAGTTTTGCTCCATTTGGCGACTTTTCTTGGCACGGTTGTTAAGCAAATCACTGCAGTTTTAAATTAGTAACACAGTTGATAAGTGAATCTGGCTTCCCCACTGACTTTGTTTGTCAGAAGGTTGCAAAAGGGGATCACATGACCCCAGGACACTGCGACCGTCATAAATATGAGTCAATTGCCAAGTGTTCCAATTTTGATCATTTAACTATGGGGATGTTGCAATGGCCATAAGTGTGAAAAACGTATGTTTCATCGGTCAATTTTCTGTGGCCTTCTAACTTTGAAAGGTCACTAAATGAACTGTTGTAAGTTGAGGACTAGCTGTATCCTACACCTTCAATTCTACATGGGGAAAAACCCGAATGACCAAAGATCCATATTGTTGTTGTTGTTGTTGTTAGTTGCGAAGTCGTGTCCGACCCATCGCGACCCTATGGACAATGTTCCTCCAGGCTTTCCTGTCCTCTACCATCTTCTGGAGTCCATTTAAGCTCATGCCTACTGCTTCAGTGACTCCATCCAGCCACCTCATTCTCTGTCGTCCCCTTCTTTTCTTGCCCTCAACCTTTCTTGCCCTCAACCTTTCCCAGCATGAGGCTCTTCTCCAGTGAGTCCTTCCTTCTCATTAGATGGCCAAAGTATTTGAGTTTCCACTTCAGGATCTGGCCTTCTAAAGAGCAGTCAGGGTTGATCTCCTCTAGGACTGACCGGTTTGATCGCCTTGCAGTCCAAGGGACTCGCAGGAGTCTTCTCCAGCACCATAGTTCAAAGGCCTCAATTCTTTGGCGCTCAGCCTTTCTTATGGTCCAGCTTTCACTGTCATACATTGCAACTGGGAAGACCATAGCCTTGACTATACGCACTTTTGTTGACAGGGTGATGTCTCTGCTTTTTAGTGTGCTGTCTAGATTTGCCATGGCTTTCCTCCCCAAGAGCAAGCGTCTTTTAATTTCTTGGCTACAGTCCCCATCTGCAGTGATGTTGGAGCCCAGGAAAATAAAATCTGTCACTACCTCCATTTCTTCCCCATCTATTTGCCAGGAATTGAGAGGGCCAGATGCCATGATCTTGGTTTTCTTAATGTTTAGTTTCATATATATATATATATAAGATCCATATATATATATATATATATATATATATATATATATATATATATATATATATATATATATATATATATATATATATATATATATATATATATATATAAGATATTTGTTTTCTGAGGTTTTCGCGGGTGCCTGTATGTGGATCCTTGGTTTTTCGGGTTTTTCCCCGCGTAGAATTAAAGGTGTAGGCGCAACGTTTCGATGGAATCCCATCCATCATCATCAGGCTTCTGTTTCCTTCTTCTGGGAGAAGCATGTGGCTGTTTGTTCCTCTTTTTTAAACTGCCAGAGGGGGTGTGTTCTGTGGAGGTGTGCTCTGATTGGGTAGGGGACCAAGTGTGTTCTGATTGGGTGGGAGTGTGTTTTGAATGGTGGGGGTGTTCTGATTGGGTGGGGGTGTGTTCTGAGTGGATGGGCTGGTCTCAGCTGCCAGCTCCAGACCTGAGCTGGTGAGTTGTGCTGCTTTTGTTCGGCTTCGTGTTTGTGGTGGTGCCATGTTTTTATAGTGGGTGTCAGTTTGCTTATTGTGTGGTTTGGAGGGGTTTAAAGTGGCTGATGTTGCAGCTGTAGTTAGGTTTCTGTTTTGTGGTTGTGTGTCTTTATCGTTGTGGGTTCGGATTTGCTTTTTGAATGGTTGTGTGGTGGTGATGTCATGTGATGTTATCATGAGTTTGGGTCTGGTATCATTCTTGGTGGTTGGGCTTCGTCTGTCAATCAAGGCGGGTTTCCAAATGGCTGGTAGACGAGAGGTATCATCTCGTTTATTCATGCTGTGGGGGCGTTTTTCTATCTCAATGGCTTCTCTGATTATTCTGTTGTTAAACTGTTCAATTTTGGCAATAGTTTTGGTTTTTTTAAAATCAATTTCATGTCCCGTGGCTTCAAAGTGTTGGACCAGGGATGAAGTTTGTTCTCCCTTTCTGAGTGAGTTTTTGTGCTCTTCAATGCGTGCACTTATTCTTCTGTTGGTCTGTCCGATGTATGTGGTGGGGCAGGTGGTGCATGGGATTTCGTATACTCCTTGGTTTTCTAACCCAATTATGTCCTTGGGGTTTCTTAGGATGGTGGATATTTTTCTGTCTGTGTAGAATGCTGTTTTGATGTTGTGTTTTTGGAGGACCTTGCTGATTCTGTCTGTGGTCCCTTTTAAGTATGGGAGGAGGGCTTTGCCATTTTCTTGTTCTCTGTCTTGGTTTTTTGTGGGTGTCTCTCTTCGGATTAAGTTGGTAATCGTGTTTCTTTGGAATCCATTGGCTGTTAGTACATTAGTGAGAGTGTGTAGTTCGGTTTTTAGGTGTTGTTCGTCAGCTAGGTGTTTTGTTCTGGAGATGAGTGTCTTGGCTACGGAGTTGATCTGTGCTGGGTGGTGGTGTGAGAGTGCGTTCAGATAGCGGTTTGTGTGTGTTTTTTTATGGTAGATAGTGTGTCCTAGGGAGCCGTTGGATTTCTTGTAGACTAAGACATCAAGGAAGGGAAGTTGATTGTTAGCTTCTGTTTCCATGGTGAATTGTATTTTGGGGTGTAGGCTATTGAGGTGTATGAGGAAGTCATCCAGTTTTTCTTTGCCGTGTGGCCAGATTACGAAGGTGTCATCTACGTATCTGAGCCAGAGTTTGGGTTTGTGGTTGGATTTTTCTAGAGCGAGGGTTTCAAAGTGTTCCATGTAGAGGTTTGCGATGACAGGTGAGAGGGGTGATCCCATGGGTGCTCCTTCCATTTGTTTGTATCTTTGTCCATTGTAGATGAAGTATGTGTTAGATAGGCAGTGGTTGGTCAGATCTAGGATGTGTTTTGGGGGGTTGTATTTATTTAGGATAGCTGTCAAGGCTTCTTTGATTGGCACTTGGGTGAAGAGGGATCCATATATATATATAAGATCCATATATATAAGATCCATATATAAGATCCATATATATATATAAGATCCATATATATATATATATATATAATATATATATATATATATATATATATATATATATATATATATATATATATATATATATGTGTGTGTGTGTGTGTGTGTGTGTGTGTGTGTGTGTGTGTGTGTGTGTGTGTTTGTGTGTGTGTGTAAATCTCAAAAACAATGTAAGACAAGAAGGTATGTCAGTCTGTTCACATCATGTCCAATGTTTTAAATAATAAAATTGGGGGGGGGGGGAGAAAGAGTTTGTGTCTTAAGATTGTTGGATGAGCAGGCAGAAAAACAGCCAGGGAAATGATTGAAGCCTGGGAAACAGGCCCCTCGTCAGTCAACAGGAGTCCTGATTTACCAACAGCCTATCAAGTATTTAGAAGGTCTGGGTAGTACAAGCAAATGACAGCTAACAATTTAAAAGCTAGCCATCCACACACCCCAATCAACATCTAAAAAAACCCACATACAACATGATAGAATGAGTCATCAAGGTGGTATCAACTCTTGGACACCACATAGATTTTTTCCCCCCTCATAAATTACAGGTCTTCCAACAGTACATCCATTACCACAATAACTGAGTCCATCCATTTTTCTGCTGGGTATCCTCTTCCTTTTCCTTCCCTGTTCCCCAGTATCACAATCCTCCACAGAGAGGTGGGCCTTCATGTAATTTGTCTGAAGTAGGGTAATTTGATCCTGGTCATTTGTTAATTTCCTTGGCTATCTGTATTCTCAAGAGTTTTCTTCAACGCAGGTTTTCAAACTCATCCATATTCTTTTCTATCCTGCTTCTGATGGGACTTTGATGTTCTCTGACTTTGATTTTTTTTTTCTTGCAGATGTCTCATTACCCAACTAAGCAACATCATTACTGCTAGCACTAATAATGCTAGTAATGAAACATCTGTAAGAATAACCAAGCACAAGGACCCAACCATTCAATCCCCTTGAATATTCTTTTCTGTTGGTATCCTGCTTCTTTAAAATCCCATAGAATATCACAGGGAACATCATACCACACATATCTCAATATCTTTTAAAGACCTTCATGGCTAAGTTTTAGTTTGTGGTGATTTCTTGGCTGGTTGTTCCTTTACTTCTATGACTGATCCTAGAAGGCAGAAGCTATCAATTATCTTCAATACATAATTTGAAAATAGGGAATTATGTTTGCATTATTTAAAGCAATTCTCCATTTTACCAGGATGGGTCTTTAAAACTCATTATTCTACAGTTTGCATAAGTGACTAATATAAATGTTATCAGCTGCCTTCAGCATCTCAGAAAAAAAAATTCTGGCATAGAAGTTATAGTTAATTCCTCCATAACTGCCAACTACTGTAAACTTCAGAGGTACCATTTGAATTTGGATCAAGTAGGCTGAATAGTAAATGTTTGTGTCGAACAGACTGCCAAGACGAAGATAATTCACACACAGTTTTTACTTTTGCAAACTTTTAAAAAGAGTTTCCTCGGGAGACAATTGATCTAACCAGGGGTGTCAAACTGCCGGCCCACGGGCCAGACGCATCACGAGGAAACCGCCCCCACCCCATTGCTGGCAATGGGGGAAAAGCTCTGATACGTTGCGTGACATCACGTGACATTGCAAGTTTGACATGTCTGATCTAAACTAATAACAGGCTCAGTTTTTAATCTTAGAATAGATTTACCTCCTATTTTTAAAGTAGGATTATCCTACTTTAAAATACTTTCATGGGTCAAAGAATTAAAACTGTAACTATAACCTCATATTTCGGGCATTTCCCATTGTTTGCAGTATTATTTGTAAAGGCAGGTATGAAACTGATCCTTGCACAAACAAACATCCCAGGATATTCCAGGGTTTCAATGGCGGTCAAATAATAACCCCCAAGTTGACCTCAAAGAGGAGGTGAATTCTGAAGTCCCTTATTCCAGCCAATGACTGAAGCTAGAATAAATGCCCAATCATATATCTGAAAGGTTTAGCATATGAAATTCATGTTTCCCAACAGGTGATTTAATTCCTGCAAAGAAAATCTCACAGGATGTGTTCAACCCTACTTGATATGCAGAAATATAAACTGGTGTTTCAAATCTGGTTGCTATTTTCAATTCTCAGGAGTATAATAGAGTTACTGAGAAGTAGAGAAGCGAAGTCAGTAAAGTAAAAAAGATGATTTGCATGCTGATGAATAGCACGGAGGAGAACAAGAATCTGCTCTCCATCTTTGACCATTCATCAAACTTGGAACACAGGAAGGAGGTCAGCTGTGGCAAGCATTTCAGCAGCCCAGAGAATAATTTTTCCTGACAGGCACTTATCTGGATCTACCAGTATCTCTTTTGGAGTCCTTGCCAGAGATTCTGAGACTAGCAGAATAACAAATCAACAGAGTTGGAAGGGACATTGGAGGTCTTCTACTCCAACACCCTGCTCAGTCAGGAAACCCTATACCAGTGATGGTGAATCTTTTAGAGACCAAGTGCCCAAACTGCAATCCAAAACCCACTTATGTATCGTCGGGTGCCAGGTGGGCATGGCCTGTTGGGTGATTATGGCCCTTTGGGTGGGTGTGGCCCATTGGGTGGGCATGGCCCATTGGGTGGGCGTGGCTGCGGTGGTAACGGCAGACTGGGTGGGACTAAAAAGTTCAATCAATCAAGTCCAACTTTGCGAGATCTTTTTTTTTCCCGTGAGAAGTTGAAATTGATTGATTGATTGAACCTTTTTTTTTCAGACAGCGGCAGAGGCCTAAAGTGAAAAAAAAATTATAAAACCCAGCTGAAGGCCTAGGACTGGGGTGATGGTGCGCATGCCCACGGAGAGGGCTCTGTGTGCCACCTGTGGCACGCGTGCCATAGGTTCGCCACCACAGCCCTATACCATTCCAGACAAATGTAGTTATCAAGAGCTTTCAGTCTCTTCTGAAAGACCTCCAGTGATGGAGCACCCACAGCTTCTGGAGGCAGGTTGTTCCACTGGTTAATTGTTCTCACTGTCAGGAAATTTCTCCTTAATTCTAGGTTGCTTCTCTCCTTGATTAGTTTCCATCTGTTGCTTCTTGTCCTGTTCTTTAGGTGTTCCCATTTCTCAGAAGAAAATATTTTTTCAGCAAGGCTCAAGAACCATTTGCTATCTTAGTATCTCATTCCATTCCTGCTCCCTAAGATCATTTTTTTTCTGGTTAAGGACACATCCGGCCTACTGTAAGCCCTTCTCAAACCTTTCTAGTGTTCAGTTAAGGGCTTCCAAAAATCCAATCACGTTTAAATCTCACGTGGTTTACTCTGCATCAACAACTGAAAGAGACTTTCCAGGCAAGCAGCTGGGAGCATAATCCAAGCATTGCTAAGTGGCCTAAAATAAATTGGATTAGAATTTGAAGGCCTATACATTCGCTGGTCTTCTGGCATTCTTGGCGTTGTGTTGGTGTTCACTTTGGTGAGTCGGGTATGGCAGGCTCCTTGCTGTCTTAGCCAGCCAATTAATGACACTCACGTTATCTTCCAAGGTGACCAATCCATGAACACTATTGCAAGTAGTTCACAAGTATCCACTCTACTGCATCCGAGAATGTGCAGCTTCCCATGCCAAAAGCTCCTTCTTCAAAAATATAACCAAGGAACGTACTGCTGGACTGCTTCTCTACCCACCTATTAATGTGTTTGCAAACACAAAAATAATGCCTTTAGCAGCTCACTGGGTGATAAATGAGCTTTCAAATGGGAAGAGAAGAGTACGATTTAATTAGCATCTACGTAAATAAACTCCTTGGATAAGAACATCACGGGAAAATCAACCTCTAGAAAGGAAGGAGTATTTTGAAAGATCCAGACATTGTGTCAGGATTCTTTAGGAAAAACAAAAAACAAAAACAGGCAGATGGAAATTTTGACACATTTAAGGGAAGGGGAGATGGTATAGAAATGTTGAGCTGCACAGTGGGTGTTATTGGAACTGGCAAAGTTCCTGGCCCTTTGGCAACTCTGCTAGGGCTACAAAATGGACCTCTAGAAGTTCTCCATCACAAACTGTAATGAAACCAAAGTAACAGCTTACATGGGATTATGTCATCACACAGATGCTGCAATTACAGGTAACAAGAGCAATAGCACTTAGACTTATTGTACCATTTCACAGTGGTTTACAGCAGGGGTCCCCAGTCTATGGGCTGTGGCCTGGTACCAGGCCCGGTGCAGCCAGGCGCTAGCAGCCCCGTTTGCACATGTCCAGGGATGATAGCAACGCTGCCAGCATCACACCGGCACTAGCGACCCATTTGCACATGTGCACAGATATCAGCAGCCAATTTACGAATGCGCAAAGGTGCCATCGTGCCACCAATGCCTCCACAGGTGTGTGCGGGCCACTTTTATGTGCACGCAGCCTGCTTGTGCATGCCCACGTGCTAGCATCACCACCAAATACACGCACGTTTGTGCATGCCACATGCGGAGCCACATGCGTGCACATTTCCCTGCTCTTCCCTTTCCTTCTGGCCACCAATCCAGAAAGTTGGGGGAGCTCTGCTTTACAGCCCTCTCTAAGCAGTTTAACAGAGTCAGCATATTGCTTCCCCCCCCCAACAATCTGGGTCCTCACTTTGCCAACCTCGGAAGGATGGAAGGCTGAGTCAACCCTGAGCTGGTGAGAATCGAACTGCCAAACTGCTGGCAACTGGCAGTCAGCAGAATTAGCCTGCAATGCCACCTCCTAAAACCACTGCGCCACCAGGACTCTCCTTGACTTACGACTGGTGACTTAGCGATCCTTTGAAGCTACAACAGAGCCCTCCCAAATCTACTTATGACCTGGTTTTGAAATTATATAATAATAATAATAATAATAATAATAATAATAATAATAATAATAATAATAATAATAATAATAATAATAATAATAATTTGTTGGAAGGGACCTTGGAGGTCATCTAGTCCAACCCCCTGCTAAGGCAGGAAACCCTATACCATTTCAGACAAGTGGCTGGCCAGTCTCTTCTTAAAGACTTCCAGTGTTAGAGCATTCACCGCTTCTGGAGGCAGGTTGTTCCACTGGTTAGTTGTTCTAACTGTCAGGAAGTTTCTCCTTAGTTCTAGGTTGCTTCTCATACCCCACAGTCACATGACCACATGTTTTGTGATGGGCAACTGACCCATATTTATGGCCATTTGCAATGCCCCGCAGTCATGTGGCCGCAATTTACAATGATTTTGCCAAAAAACCAGTGTCTGCTTTCAGCAAAAACCAACCCAGAGCAAACAAGGGGTTCACTTAATGATCGTCATGTTTCCTTAATGACTTTTTCATTTGCTTAGCAACCACTGCAGAAAAGGTCACAAAATCAAGTCCTATCACACTGGGACCTGCTTTACGACCATCATGCCTTATGGCCATAATTGCCAAGCTCAATTATGGTCATAATTCAAGGACTACCTGTGTATACTTGCATTGTGTGTTATGTCACAGTGTTTACAGGACAATCTTAGTGCACATGTCTCCATTGCCCATACCCTCCCATGGATGTCTTATTTCTTGACACAGAAAAGAGGCCATTTTTTTTACCAGCTCAGTTTAAACTGAAAAAGATTTTGTTCTCCCCTGTGGCTCTCTTGCACTAACAGTAAGTTTAGGTCAACAAGCCACGGGGGAATTGTAACAATGTGATTGAAAATGACTGAAAAAAGAAAATACTCCACCAAGATCTCATTGGAGAATCAAAATAAAAGGGAAGCAGTGAGAAGCAAATGAATTGAGCTCTCTAGCAGATTTAATTTGGGATTTGAAAATACTAATAAGGGAAAAAGCTAAGAAGACTCATAAAATAGAGGTTATTATAAGGAGATGTCAAGCCGAAGAATACAAACAAAGAAAGGCATTTCTGTCTAAAGCAGGGGTCTTCAAACTTGGCCCTTTTATGACATGTGGACTTCAACTCCCAGAATTCCTCAGCCATTCCTCAACCAGAAATGAAGTGATAGCAGGGTTAGGAAAACACACCTATTTCAGATTTTCAAAGCCTCTCTACGGTAAGTCTACCCAATTCACAATCTCAGCCTATCAAAAATTCATCCATTTTTGTTTTCCAAATTCTTTTCTCCTGATTGTTGGTGCCGAGTAATTTTTGCACAGCCTGCAGCTGCAAAGAGTTTTGCTGACTGACTGTTTCTGTAAAGCAGTAATGCCTCAATTGTCATCATCCAAAAGTGATCCCAGAATATACAAATAATAAAAAAAACAGTTCCAATTTTCTGGCTTACTAACTGAAAAAATATGGGTGGGAAGGAGACAGAGAGGGAAAAAAAGAGGGAGAAATAAAAAGGGGGGGAAGGTTAGGGGGGGAAAAAAGATAAGACTAGTTTGCTGATATTATGCAGCTCTGACGAGAACCAGATCTTGATCAGATACGGCTAGTCCTCAACTTACAACAGTTCATTTAATGACCTTTCAAAGTTAGAAGGCCACAGAAAATTGACCGATGAAACATACGTGCCACCAAAAGTAGAACTTATTCCAGATTTTGTAATAGCCTGATTAATCTTTATTCTTAATGTCCAGAGTTAATTTGTCCATTTCTGCGCACGCCCAAATTTTATTTGTCACCTTGCTTTCCTCCGGTATTTCACTCCTTTTCCAATTCTGGGCGAACGACATTCTTGCTGCTGTAATGATATGGATCATCAAATACAACTCTTCTTTGGAGTATTTCTCATCTGTTATGCCCAATAAGAAAAATTCTGGTCTAAACTCGACTTTGCATCCTAATATCTCTTTTAACCAAGTCCAAATCCTTTGCCAATATCTTTGAAGACACAAAATCTTAAGGCATCATTTCTTTGGCCCTCAGCCTTCCAACTCTCACAGCCATGCATTACTACTGGGAAAACCATAGCTTTGACTATAAAAAAAATATGATTACTAATTTTGAAGATAATAATGTTATATGCTAATTTTTCCTGCCTTTAGTCTCCTGTTTGTGCTTCTTTTGTTATCTGTTTAAATAAGAGCATAAATCTGTATATCATACAAGCCTATTATTAAAATGCATTTAAAATCTCATGAGAAATAACTGTATACAGTTGGATACGTGACTGATGTTGAATTCTACGGAGAGCTATTTTTTATTTATTACAGTGTGAATTGGGGAATGATGGGGTTAGCAAAATGTTGAGCTTCTCTTAATCAACTAATTTCTTTAACTTTTCACTTGGGCTTTTAGATTTTGGCTCAAAATAGACTAAAGGGAGAAAGATAAAAGTTCAACTCGGCTGCCGAAGAATCGCTCACAGAGGTGGCTGCCCCCCAGTGTAATTCAGGCGATGCTGAAAATCTTTGAACCACCAGAATAAATGGAACAATTGCCAAGGGAATGAAATAGTCTTCCCCAACTCTTACACATTTATACAAAAAAACAGTTCTGCAATCATGAGTTATTTGTCTGCAATTTCCCTATCATTTTTTTTTTCAAGGAGCAATAGTTAGTGTTATTTGACATCAATCTTCCAATTTGCAGCTGTAATGGGCTCGATGCTGTGAAACACAAAATAATCAAATCCTCCTTATCTTTGTTTCGTCTCCTTGCTGTGCATAAAACTTGGCAGAAGAAAAATGTAGCAAAGTGAGAGAATTGCCTTCTCCTTCAAGGGGAGCTGATTCTAAACAAATGTTTCTTCTTTTGTGGTCCTCCAAGGGGAACTTTCTCAGTCTTGACAAGAGGCTTATCAGTTCTGACTTAAAGGCCTAATTATTTAAAATTGGTAACAGCACAAACGAGGACTGTTTTTTTTTAGCTTTCTCAGCAAAGACTCTTCATAAATGTTCACTGAGCTGTAAACATTAACAAGCATGCAATTTCAGATCATTTTTCAGGAAAGTTCTATTCTTGATGATTCATCCAATAGTTGTGGAGAACAGGGTTTCCTCAAGGAGTGTAGACTTCAAATCCCAGAATTCCCCAGCCAGTGAGTTCCTGCTCTCTCTTCATTTTGAGTCTCTGTGTATTTGCACATATGTATGTTCTGGGAAGGCCAGGTGCACATTCTGATCTGAGCTGTGATCAGGAGGAAAGAAAAAGATGGATTGAGAACGGAGTGATTGGCATCAATCCGAGCCACTGCCTCTCTGCTTCTCTCTTAGGATGTCTTCTGGATTATTTTCTTGGTTTTGTTTTTCTCCAAACCCCCCAGAATGAGTCAGTCCATTTTGAAACTTAAACTTTCTAGTTTAATTAAAAGAAGAATGAGGGGGTGGTTCAGGGTTGACTCAGCCTTCCATCCTTCCAAGGTCAGTAAAATGAAGACCCAGATTGTTTGGGGCAATATGCTGACATGGTTAACCTCTTAGAGAGGGCTGCACAGCACTATGAAGCAATACATAAGTCTATGTGCTATTGCTAAGTGCTAAGATAGCAGTGTTCCAATATTTGAGGGGCTGTCACAAGGAAGAGGGGGTCAACCTATTTTCCAAAGGACCTGAAGGCAGGGCAAGAAGCAATGGATGGTAACTCATCAAAGAGAGGACCAATCTAGAACTAGGGAGAAATTTCCTGACAGTTAGAACAATTAATCAGTGGAACGACTTGCCTACAGAAGTTGTGGATGCCCCAACACTGGAGGTTTTTAAGTTTTTAAGTGTTTCCAGCATTAACTAAAATGGTTTAGGTTTCATGCTTGAGCAGGGGTTTGTTTGGACTAGAATATCTCCAACAGCCCTTCCACCTCTGTTATTCTGTTATTTCTTTTGCTGTCTTCTCCCACCACATCAAATAAATTTCATATTGTTCTGTTTTTGAAGAGTTAACTTGCTGATGGAGTGTCTTGAATCATTTTCAATAATTTCTGATAAACATTCTGGTACAGCAAGAATGAGTCATTCAGCAAACTACCATCCTTCCTTCCTTCCTTCCTTCCTTCCTTCCTTCCTTCCTTCCTTCCTTCCTTCCTTCCTTCCTTCCTTCCTTCCTTCCCTTCCCTTCCCTTCCCTTCCTTCCTTCTGCAAAACTGGCAGTTGTTAAGTGTACCTATTGTTCATTATGAACCCATTGTTCACTACGTTTTTTGCTGGAAAGTGAAAGTAAATGCTGTTTTCCAGCAAAATCATGATAAATTGAAGTTAATGATCAGTGGGTGCTTCAAATCGTTTGTTTTGAGCTATGAATTCCTAGTAAAGTAACCTGGAAAGGCGTTGCTTTGATGCTTTAAATCAGTGTTTTCAATGTTGGCAGCTTTAGGATGTATGGACTTCAACGCCCAGAATTCCTCAGTCAGCTTGCTGTATGGAGTTGAAGTCCATACATCTTAAGAGTCTCCAGCATTGAGAACACTGGTTTAAACACTTACCATAGGGAAGACGGGAAAATCTGAAAAGTGGGCAGCTGGGCTAGGTCTAGATAAGCTAAGCAGTTTAGGGTATCTGATTTAGGTAAAAGGTAAAGGTTCCCCTGCACATGCGTGCTAGTCGTTTCCAACTCTAGGGGCCGGTGCTCATCTCCGTTTCAAAGCCAAAGAGCCAGTGCTTGTCCGAGGACGTCTCCGTGGTCATGTGCCCGGCATGACTAGATGCCAAAGGGGCACAGAACGCTGTTACCTTCCCACCGTTGTGGTCCCTATTTTTCTGCTTGCATTTTTATGTGCTTTCGAACTGCTAGGTTGGCAGAAGCTGGGACGAGTAACAGGCGCTCACTCTGTTACGCGGCACTCGGGACTCGACCTGCCAAACTGCCGACCTTCTGATTGACAAGCTCAGCGTCCTAACCCACTGAGCCACCGCGTCCCTTAGGGTATCTGATTTAGGAAGTGCCAAAATTGAAAAGACTTCTGAAATACACAATGTGTATAAAATCTGATAATAAATGCTTCCTTGTTGCTTTAGAAGATTTTCCTTTTGTGTTTTTTCGAAAGCATGCATCCACAAAGTCACTCAACTGGAAGTGACTGCCAACCGTTGTTCCAAGTCAGAAAAAGAAAATATTATTATAGCTATAGACCTCAGGAAGCTGATAATATTATCGAATGAAGGCAAAGAAGTGAAAGGAAGGCAGTGAGTGAGCAAGTCATGTGACTATCATCTTATCCAAGTTTGCTGAGTATAAGAACGGAATACCAAATGGACAAGTTGTGTACAAAAGTTGCAGGCAACAATGTATATGGGAATCACTCCATTTAAGGAGTGTTTTTGTAATGTATCAGGCCTGTTTTACTTGAACTGTATCGTGTCTTGATTGCTGTTGGAGGTTGCTTAATCAGGGAGTTGAGTATCGGTCGCTGGCTCCTCAGAAAAACAGTCTCCAAGACCACCATTGGTTGGCTCTAGGGCAGCAATAGGCTCCTTCAAACCTATTGGCCGCCGCCTAGTGGCCAGCAGTATAAATAGCTGCATAGAAGCCTTGGTCAACAGTTCAGTTCCTGCATTCAATAAACCATGTTCCTGCCTGAACTCTCTCATCTCGTCTCCTGCTTGCTGCAAAGAACCCAGTACATAGAGGAAAGATAGATCACAGACCCACAGATTTTTGAGGTTAGATGTGACAATCGGTGCAGAGTTCCTGATGGAATGACTCTAACACGCAAACACGTGATACAGACCAGATGTTGCCAGTCCTTTGAGGTTCACCAGACTCGAAGGCCAAAGTTATGAATACTAAAACTACTTTTATCATAGCATTACAGTAACAGCATTTTGCAGCTCTGAATGTGCCTCCTCCCTCCCTCCCTCCCTGCCGCTATTTATTTATTTTTCCATTTTACATGTGTCCTGCCTGCTGCTGATAAGTCCTTTAGTGACAAAGATTCACTCCGTCTGTATAGTTAGGTCTCAGAGGAGATAATGGTGCCAGAACCAGCTTTGGGGAAGAACTGGAAATGCCCAAAGATGCTTTTTCAAATGGCAACTGGACTTTCTTGTTTTTCCTTGAAGACGTTTTGCTTCTCATCCAAGAAACTTCTTCGGTTCTGACTGAATGGTGGGGAATGGAAGGATTTATGTTCCTTGCCAGTCATCTGGTCATTAGCACTCTCTCTGAGAGTTGTTGAGGCCACTTGGAGGTTTATCGGTGCCCTCAGGGTCACCTGAATAGTGCAAATCGATGTGGAACTTTCTTGGAACTGCTGGAAGGCCAGAGAACTGAAGAAGCTCCTTGGATGAGAAGGAAAACCTCTTCAAGGAAAAACAATGTCCAGTTGCCTTTTGTAAAAACATCTTTGGGACAACCATGGCCTGGATGACTGAGAATCTCCATAGACATTTAGCTACTGTATGCATTGGAGATGACATTTAGTCAAAGAGGTCACAGTCGGGATGATGTTTTCTGGAGCCTGCTTTTTCTGGATTTAAGAGAATGAAGGCAAGAGAGGATGTTAAAAGAAAACAACAATAACCCTTCAAGTAACAGTATTTTTTCTTTCTTCTTTTGTGTTTTGTTTGTTGACATGACAAATATAAAAATGCTGGTGTGGTATATATAAAAGAAATGTTTTCTCCTTTTTTTCTCTTTTTTTAATTTTTATTAAAAAGTTTTACAATACATTTTATCTTTAACAAACCAAAAAAAGAAAAAAAAAACCCTCCCAACCCCCTCCCCTCCCACCCTCTTCCCTCTCCCCAACCCTCCCCAACCCCTCCCTCCCTTTCCCCTCCCCCCCACTTCCCAGAGCAAAATACAGGGTCATAATCTAACTTACGCAAACAATCCTAAACTATTTAAACTACCGAACTTTAACTCATATAAGTAAACTCCAAACATACATACATACATACACACACACACACACACACACACACACACACACACACACACACATATATATATATATATATATATATATATATATATATATATCTATATATATATATATATATATATATCATATCAATGATTATTCAAATACAAAATAATACTTTCCAATCTAATACCAAAACACAGGGTATAAAAATACAAACAATCATGATCTAACTTACGCAAACAATCCTAAACTATTTAAACTATCAAACTTTAACTCATATAGGTAAATTCCAAACATACATATATATATCATATCAATGATTATTCAAATACAAAATAATACTTTCCAATCTAATACCCAATAGCTTTGAGAAATCTAAAAGTGTTGGGATGGCTTGTGTGGAAAAAAAAACACTTAAATGCTTAAGTGTAATTAACTTTGAGAATGCTAGTAAGAATGCTTTGAATATTGTGGGGAAAATAAATTTAAATAAGGATTTTGTAAACAGGGTCTATGATGAGGCAATCAAGATGATCAATTAGAAAAGAAACTTTACATCGCTGTGGTTATTATTTGCAGAAACCTGAGCAAAATGTCTATATTTAATTGTCATTCATTCACATAATAAGAACTGTATTAATTTAAGGTTGGCAAAAGAGAATATTATTGGAAGTAGAGAAAATCAAGCAAAGCCATAATATGAACTATAGAATTATAGAAATTAATTGCTATTGTTTTTTTTAAATACTAACCCAGACAACACACTGTTTACCAGATATAAAGGTGATTATGTTAAAAATCAATAAAACATATTTTAAAAAAGAAAGAAAAAAAGCATAGTCAATGCCTGAAGTCAAGAGTTTGTAAATCTAAATTTTGTTAGCACAATAATTCAGCAAGTGATGCTGGGCCAACTACCTACAGATTTATATGGAACTATGATTTTGCTATGAAGGTTATTTTGCTGCAGTGGAGAGCAGCTTTACTTACAATTTTGAAATGCATTTGCTCTCTGAGATAATCAAAAGATTATCTTGGTGGTTATTCGATCTGAGTAAGGTCCTAAAATTAATCTATATGTATGAACACATGTTTTTAACATGTCCTTTTTTCCTTGACCTTCCTTTTTTCATTGTTGCTTTTTCCCCATTCTTTTTTATTATCTCTGCATAGTAAAAGCAATAAAAAGAAACTAAAAAAGAAAAAGAAAATGGTCGCATAAATCTCTTTGCTGTATTCAGAAAAAAAAGTAACAAAAGAGTCGAAACTGCACTGCAGGGGCAGAGCTGACAGATAAGCAATAATATCACAAGCCTGCAAGCAACAGTTGTGCCCCATAAATGACAAATTTGGATGTGACTGAACCATCGTTGCTATCCGGTAACATTTTTACAAAATAGGTTGCGTGAATATTTTTACAGCACAAATGTACCTCTGGTCAATTCACCTTTTCCACCTTTTGTTTGCTTGCGCGTTTTTTTTAAAAAAAGCAGTGGTAACGAAAAAATATAAAGGTAAAGGTTCCCCTGCACATGTGTGCTAGTCGTTTCTGACTCTGGGGGCCGGTGCTCATCTCCGTTTCAAAGCCGAAGAGCCAGCGCTTGTCCGAGGACGTCTCCGTGGTCATGTGGCCGGCATGACTAGACGCCAAAGGCGCACGGAACGCTGTTACCTTCCCACCGTAGTGGTCCCTATTTTTCTACTTGCATTTTTACGTGCTTTCGAACTGCTGGGTTGGCAGAAGCTGGGATGAGTAACAGGCGCTCGCTCTGTTACACGGCACTCGGGATTCGACCCGCCAAACTGCCAACCTTCTGATCGACAAGCTCAGCGTCCTAACCCACTGAGCCACCACATCTGACGTTGAAGGAGATACAAAATTTTGGTTCTTGCACTTCTTGCAGCCTCTTGCTCCTGTAATATGTCTTTGATGTTTCCATCTTCTTCTGGGTCTGTCTCATGTTCATTGACCTTCTCCTCTTTTTATGACTGCCTTATGTGGCATGGAGTCTCCTGACATTTTCTCCTGATGGGCAAACCACTTTACTTGCTGATTTTGTAGGTAGTTTAATAAGAATAATTTAAGCTTCCCTTCACTCACTTTCACAAAATCTTCTTTTGTCCACATCTGGTAGGACTAGTTAAGAGGTATTTAAAAAGAACAAAGAAGATCTCAAAAGCACAAAGGGTGACAGTAAGGAAAAAAACAGTTTTGTTATATTTCGTGATGAAATAGAAATGTGATTGTATGGGGATAAGGCAACAAGCGACCTCATTTTTGTTTGCTTATTTTGTGGTGTGGGCCTGTGATGTCATTTTGAATTACTTCAGTGAATGAAGCTGATGCAGAGCCTCCCTTATGAGGCAGACTTATTTATTATTAGATTAATATCCAACCTTTCTTGTACACAGTTCAAGGCAGGATAGATAAAGGTCTTGTTTTCCCCAAAGCAATAACAACCACAGCTTTAAGAGAAACTGAGATGAGAGACTAGCCCAAAGTCACCCACAGACAGACTCAAACTTACAAACTTTTGCTTTCTAGTCCAGCAGCTTAACCACTACACCAAACTGATTCTTGAAAGTGTCATCATTCGGGTGGGAGTTAGAAATGGCACCTTCATGATGTAGTGATCAGTTTGGTTAATGTCCGGTGTCTGCTTTTGGGGGGAATCTCTGGTCACATAGTCACCATTTATAACAAATTCTTTTTTGAGAGAGAGAGAGAGAGAGAGAGAGAGAGAGAGAGAGAGAGAGAGAGAGAGAGAGAGAGAGAGAGAGAGAGAGAGAGAGAGAGAGAGAGAGAGAGAGAGAGATTGGATTGGTTTAATTATCTCCCAGACAATCTGGATTTCTTATTTATTTATTTATTAATGGGACTTATATCGCGCCCTATCTCCCGAAGGACTCAGGGTGGCTAACAACAATAACATATAATAAGTACAGAGATTAAGATAAAATTAAAATTCAAGTCATCTGTGCAATAAATTAAAATTAAAAATTAAAATAAATTAAAAATTGTAAATATAATTTCTTGCTGCTCACTTACACTGGGTGGAAATTAAGAGGTTTGCACACTGAAAAGAAATAAATAAATTCCAAAAGATTGCAATTGCCAACCACTTCTGTGTCATTGACCAAGAAAGCCTGAATGGCAATGGCCTTGAAGACATCAGTTGCTGAGGTTGCTTTTATCTTCATAGTTTTACTTTGAGCTGGCAGATGAATGAGTTGCTGATGTAGTTTTCAACTGTTCTTATTTTTTTGTGGCAGATCAATGCGAAAGAAGTCAGGTACTGTAGAGAAACTCAGCCACGAGAACCTGTGGACTATTCCTGTCTTTAGGCACCTTGTGGCTAAATAATTCTCTATTATGTCTTATAGGTTGCAGCCACAGGCTAAAAGGACGGATGGCTTAGTTTCAAATGGTCTAGGATTGTCCTTTGTTGAATGAAAAATGTTCCCATGGTAACTTTGGGAATATAAAAATGCCTTCTGGATCCCTAAGTAACTACTCAAGAGTAATTGTGCCTGGTTTGGAGCCTTGGTGGAAAATATGATCTAATCCTAGACATCATCATCCAAATTGGATGAGAAAGAAATAGATATGGG
Source organism: Vipera ursinii (assembly GCF_947247035.1). Lineage (NCBI taxonomy): Eukaryota > Metazoa > Chordata > Lepidosauria > Squamata > Viperidae > Vipera > Vipera ursinii. Next base: position 201,083,385 of record NC_139516.1, read on the forward strand.
TACCTGCCATAATACTGAAGATCATCTAGCTGAGATTCTGGAGGGATCTCTTTGAAAGAAGGGTTTAGACTAGAGCTTCACTGACAATCCCATGCTGCCTTAGATAAACCCTCAATGGTCCTGAGGCAGTCAGAAGAATCCAATCACAGTAACACTTCCCTTGAAATCCCGGAGTGACCTCTAAAAGTATTCCTGCTGTGGCCACAATTGTCTCCCCTTGTCCCTAATTTTCAAGTTATTTTGCTACCACAGGTGAATGGTGAGGAGATAGTGGTATAGACCCCATTTTACATATACAGGAAATACTTGTGCAGAAAGGATTTTTGGCCATCCAAGGCATTGTGTGGATGTCTTGACTGGCGTGCTTAAAACAATTTACTTAGCAGAGCTCTGAGGATTGCACCACTGTCATTGTTAATCACTCTTGTCTGATCCTTATCTGTATTCTTACTTGTAACCATTAAGGTAAAGAGGACAACACCAGCTCCCTAATCTAGCTCATGCTAGGAGAGGCAGAACAATAGCTTTTTGACAGCAATGTTCTTACAAACAGAGGGTCACTTCCCAAGGTATTAATCATTTGCATCATTAGATCATCTCCATGTACTGTCTGCAACAGCCTGTCTTCAATAAAAGCATTTTAGGTGAGGTTTCACTGTCTATAGTGATGATCATTTCCCTGGTAAGAGGTGCCACCAAGTCATTTCAAGATGTTAGAGTTTATATTTTAGGTCTTTCATATGAAAATGAGATGGAAACCCACAGATGGTTTGAACTTCAAGGTTGGCTCAAAGTTCTAGGAAGATGCTGCACAACTTCAGGGGGGATTGTCAAGTGCCATTCTTGGGGTACCTGACATACTGAAAGGATGTGGGTTGGTAAATGTTTCTCTGCTAGCATTCTTTAATATTTGTCATTTACCATTCTTTAATATTTATCAATGATCATTTGAACTTGTGATGGTGCTGAATGAGAGGGATCTATGATTTGGTGTTGGAATTCTGGCAGCTGCAATATTCCCATCGTGACCTGACTGCAGTCCAGATGCTCAGATCAGATGCAAAGTCAATGGGTAAGCCAGTGGAAATCGTCATGGTCAGAGGAGGTCCTTGCTTAATGATTAATGTGGTCCTCACTCCTCCCATACAGTCTTCATTAAACAACAGCAAGTGGGATTTCTTGAATTGTTGTTGCCAAGCAGTGTGGTCATGTGACATTGATCTTTATGACCACATCACTTAATGATTGCAATTCCACTCCTAATTTCTGTCTTTAACCAAGGACTATCTATATTCAGTAAACTCTTTGGCACTTCACCGTGGTTTGAGCCTACTGAGATTGAATCCCAATGAACCATTTGGCACCAACACCCAAGGAAGGAACTTCAGACTTACAGAAAAAGTAGCTCTTCTAAGTTCTATTGTCAGAAATCTACTTAAGTAGAGTGTAGCAAAGAGGGATCAGGGTCTGTTTAGGGAAAATGGCTTACAACATCAGCATATTGCCCCAAACAATCTGGGGCTTCATTTTACCAACCTCGGAAGGATGGCAGGCTGAGTCAACCTTCTTGAGTCAGGATCAAACTCCTGGCTGTGGGCAGAATTAGCCTGCAATACTGCATTCTAACCAGTATCCCTACTGCATTCTAACCAGTATCCCTACTGGTCACAATCATCCCAGGTCTCATGCAGGGTATCAGGCCATGCAATGTGAACATCAGTACCGAAAAATGCACTGACACTATTCTAATCTAAAGACAGGGAAGAAATTTGTTGCTGTTGTTAGTTGTGAAGTTGTGTCTGACCCATTGCGACCCCATGGACAATGTTCCTCCAGGCCTTCCTGTCCTCTACCATCTTCTGGAGTCCATTTAAGCTCATGCCTACTGCTTCAGTGACTCCATCCAGCCACCTCATTCTCTGTTGTCCCCTTCTTTCCTTGCCCTCAACCTATCCCAGCATTAGGCTCTTCTCCAGTGAGTCCTTCCTTCTCATTAGGTGGCCAAAGTATTTGAGTTTCAACTTCAGGATCTGGACTTCTAAAGAGCAGTCAGGGTTGATCTCCTCTAGGACTGACCGGTTTGATTGCCTTGCAGTCCAAGGGACTCGCAGGAGTCTTCTCCAACACCATAGTTCAAAGGCCTCAGTTCTTTGGCACTCAGCCTTTCTTATGGTCCAACTTTCACATGCATACATTGCAACTGGGAAGACCATGGCTTTGACTACACGCACTATTGTTGGCAGGGTGATGTCTCTGCTAGAAAAGAAATAAGGAAACACAAATACTAAGACTTTGGATAGATTCTTTCTATCTCAAATGTGTATGGAGATTCTCAATCATTCAGGTCATGGTTGTCCCAAAGGTGCTTTTCCAAAAGATAACTGGATTTTCTTGTTTTTTCCCCCTTTGAGAATGTTTTGCTTCTCATCCAAGAAGCTTCTTCACAAACTGAGACTTCTATCTCAAAAACAATCAAAGCAGCTTCTCTCCCCAAATAATAGGTGGTCTCCCCATCTAAAATCTGAACCTCTTTTCACCAAAAGATTTTGAAGGCAGAATTTCTAAGTTAAGTCTGAAGGATCATTCTGTCTAGGAATATTAGAAGCAGTGATTCTTATGTTAGCTTATGCCAGGCTGATTTTGCTTAGTCAGCACAATCTATGTTTCACTCCTCAATTTACTGGGCCAGAACTGATGGAGTGACCAGCCAATAACCCCAATCAAAACCCTGAAGATTTAGGCAAGAAGTGAAGTTGGGAATGTGTGTTTCTACAGTCCCTCTTAGGGGTTTAGGAGTCCTATAGCAACTTAATATATGCTAAATGCTTCACTGACTGATGTTAATGAGAGTTGTCTCATATTTCACGGTCCATGAAATTTCACTGAACTAAGACAAGTGATCTTAGCTACTTCCATGATACAGAAAGGCAGTCAACCCAAACCACCAGGCAGGAAACAGCTCCAGATTTTTTTATTTTTTTATTTTTTACAACTGCTGAAATGAACCAAGATCTGTTTTTACATTATTGCTCCAATGAGTCATTTTTCCCCCCTCACACCTAATTCTCTATATATCTATAAAGATCGTATCCCCTGGAATTTTTCCAGTCCAAATTGTGATGAGACAATCAGGGAAGAATGTGTGATGGAAAGCGAGCAATTTTTTTACCAGCAAAGTGCATTCTATAGCGTGTAGCTAGTGGAAATGAGTAGAAGATACTACTCTTCATAGTATCTATTATTTCCCATTCAATTCCACCTTGATAATATTTTCTCAAATAAGGTACCTACACAGTCCTCGATTTACATAGTTTTACATAATTTACGATTTACATAGTCCTCGATTTAGGACCACAATCGAGCCCAGTTTTTTTTCTTGCTAAGTGAAACATTTCTTTAGTGAATTTTATGACCTTTTGTGTCACAGTTGTTAAGATGAATCACTGCAGTTGTTAAGTGGATCTGGCTTCCCCATTGACTTTGCCTGTCAGAGGGACATAAAGAGCGATCACATGACCCTGGGACACTGTGACCGTCATAAATAGGAGCCAGTTGCCAAGCGTCTGAATTTTGATCATGTGACCATAGGGATGCTGCAACAGTCGTAACTATGAAAAATGGTCATAAGTCACTTTTTCCAGTGCTGGTGTAACTTTGAGTGGTCACTCAATGAACTGTTGCAAGGTGAGGACTACCAGTAGCTCTGTTGATTTTATTGAAATTTACTAGAGTGACATTTTACTTCTGTACCCAGAAAACTCAACTCAGTGAAAATGTTAGTGTTATTCTAAATTATGGGAGGATGGATGAATGGAAGGGAGGAAGTGAGGGAGGGAGGGAGGAAAGAAGGAAAGAAGGTTAATTTCAATATATAAAACATATCCTTGATGGAATCCAGAGCTTCTGGTTATAGCTATACAGCATATTGTCTTTTTAATACTGATTGAAGCAAAAGTAGATTGTATGGTTGAACATGCCCTATCTTGCCCCTGTTCCTTTGATTCAAGGGTGATATTTTATCACATTTTCCTGCCAACTATCTCCAATACAATTAGTGCGCTTTATGGCAAAATCAAAACACATTAATGGAAAGCAAGCAATAAAATAGTGGGCAAAATTATACGGCATATAAAACCGGTTTTTCAAGGTGAAGAGGCACATTCGCTTTTCTTGAGTCATGCTAAACTTTCTCTGATTCTGGCACAAAGCCTGTTCTTTGTTTACTTATTCCATTTATACACTGCTATAATTCAATCAAAGGGATGCGGTGGCTCAGTGGGTTAGGACGCTGAGCTTGTCGATCAGAAGGTCGGCAGTTTGGCGGGTCGAATCCCAAGTGCCGCATAACAGAGTTATGTTACTTGTCCCAGCTTCTGCCAACCTAGCAGCTCAAAAGCACATAAAAATGCAAGTAGAAAAATAGGGACCACTACGGTGGGAAGGTAACAGCCTTCCGTGCGCTTTTGGCGTCTAGTCATGCCGGCCACATGACCATGGAGACGTCCTTGGACAAGCGCTGGCTCTTCGGCTTTGAAACGGAGATGAGCACTGGCCCCTATAGTCGGAAACGACTAGCACGCATGTGCGGGGGAACCTTTACCTTTACCTATAATTCAATCATGATTCCCAGCAATGGACATGATATAATTAGTACAGATTCTAGTCTAAATTGTAGTTGTCTGGTTTATGGTTCAGTGTATTGTCTGGAAACAGGAATTAATATTATAAAACCAAACTATTATTGATGGCAGGCTTGTGTTGCTACAAATAATGTAGTGAGGCCAAAGTAAAGTCTCTTTTCATGATTGATTTCTGTTGACTAGATGGACACAGCATGCACTTTTTGACTGAAATAGGAATATGGTTCACATTTGCCTTCTTCCAGGATTTTTTTTTACATTCCAATCTAATTTACAGAACTAAGATTTGTTAGTGACCTCTTATCCATTGAGTGATCAGATCTTAGATATTTGGGGGGGATCAATCAAGACTGGTTCATCTGCTCATCTATCATCTGCTCTCTCTCTCTCTCTCTCTGTATGTGTGTATGTGTGTATAACTGCCTCTGCAAAGTATGATCTTTATCTCTCTCTCTCTCTCCATCATCATTTGTCTGTCTTTCTCTATCTTCTATCTACCATCTGTCTGTCTGTCTGTCTGTCTGTCTGTCTCTGTCTGTCTGTCTGTCTGTCTGTCTGTCTGTCTGTCTGTCTGTCTATCTATCTATCTATCTATCTATCTATCTATCTATCTATCTATCTATCTATCTATTTCGCTCTCTCTCTCTCATCTATCTCTATATTCATCATTATTCTTCATCATCATCATCATCATCATCATCATCATCATCATCATCATCATCATCATCATCATCATCTCCAGTTTGTGTTTAGCAATCTTATTTCACTCTTATTTTAGACTCCATGCCTGAATGGAACCTCTGTGATTAAGGGACCCATGTTCCAGTACACCAGGATGCTGGGATCATATGAATGTGACGCTGCTGACTCTCCATTTGTGAGTTTTTCTTCTCGGGTGCTGCTAACGGTCTGCTAGATCAGGGAAAATGTAGCCTGATCCACTGCCTCTCCCTTCTTATCATTCCTTTCACACAGTTTGCTTGTGCGGGCAGAATGTTTTATTCAGCTTTCCCTAATGTGGAGATCCACATAAATGCAAGAGCCGGTTGCTGTTTCAAACACAGAGACATTATTTCAAGAACCTATGGAGGCCAAAGATCATGATCATATTGTCACCTCTCATTGGAAAACAACTTCTAAATAGAGCCCTGGGGAAATCTTGCTGGGTAAATAATTTTGATTTAATCTGAATTAGTAGCTGGAAAATATAAGGGTAGGAGGGGATTATATTTATGCAGTAGAAACCAACTCCTTGACCTAGTGTGCCGATTATCTTCCGGTTATCTCCTGTTTATCTCCTGTCTGCAAGCAATTCCTGATAAAAATGTAAAAAGTGGCCTCCAAAGCTTAATCAGTTTGGTTTTGTTTCTTTTCATTCCTGATTCTTAAGGGATGCGAAGGACAGAAAAATCCCTCTATTAGCCAAAAAGACCAAAAAAAAAAAATGATGCCAGTTTGCCTCCTTAAAGTGGGGGAGAAAGATCAAATGGGTAATTTGAGCACGGTGCCAGAAAAGTCCCTTTAGAGGCTGCTATGTATATATAATGTATGTTTAATAAAGTGGAGGAGAATGAAAATCTTGTTAAAAAGCGCTTTGAATTGCTAATGTGCAAGGGTTGGCGTTTTATGAAAATCACAAGCCCTGCGCATTCTTTCTTATACCCCATTCTGGCTTTTTTCAAGTGAATATTTACATAGCTGGGTTAATCCTGAATTTTTTGCTTCTAACATTGCAGCTTAAAGACATTTTGGTTTAATCATACAATGGCTTATGATTAATTATATGATCTGTTGAACTCTGCAATAGCTATGTTTCCATTCAGAGCGAAACAGAGGCAATGAATCAAAGTGCGCATATTCATTAATGAGAACTTAGGGGTGATATTACTATTACTATTATTATTATTAATGTTTTAAATCCCTCCTTTCTTCATTGAAGAGCTCAGCCTTGGCACCTCTGGTGAACGTATTTTAAGTTGTTCTTCATTATGTTCTCCAGGGTATTTCAGCTTTTAATTTACTGGGGGGAAAAACAACCCACGAGTTTGCTTGGATAGTAGGGAAATATTTCTGATTCAATCTCTGAATTATTTCAGAAAGCAGTTGGAGGAAAAGTCATGGCTGAATTAAGGGGTTGTAAAAAATGCTACGCTCATACTCTTGCCTGCTCCAAAGCACATTTTAGAAACTCATTGGATGAAATGCACAGCTCCACTGTTAATGCTGTTCTGTCTCGACTATTATTGCTAGATCAGCTGGTTAAGAAAATGCATGTTCTCACTGCTGGCTGGAATAATATTGGTGGTGGAATAACATTTAGAGGGGGTGGATTGAAACGGTGATTTGTGGATTTGATGATTGAAAAAGATGTGGACAAAATGAGGAGTTGAAAGGATTTGCATAACATCTAAGAGGGAAGAGGAGTAATAAACTTGTAAATACGTATCTGTTGCGAAGAAAGTTGGAAGTCACTTATATATCTCTTGATTCTTGTCTCTTCTTCTATCTTATGTTTCTTGCTCTTTTTGTTTCTTTTTCTTTACTTTTTTTTGTCTCCTCTTTCTGTTTTTTTTAGATGTATAGTTTATCATAACAGGGACGCGGTGGCTCAGTGGGTTAGGACGCTGAGCTTGTTGATCAGAAGGTCGGCAGTTTGGCGGGTCGAATCCCGAGTGCCGCGTAGCAGAGTGAGTGCCTGTTACTCGTCCCAGCTTCTGCCAACCTAGAAGTTCGAAAGCACGTAAAAATGGAAGTAGAAAAATAGGGACCGCTACGGTGGGAAGGTAACAGCGTTCCGTGCGCCTTTGGCGTCTAGTCATGCCGGCCACATGACCATGGAGACGTCCTTGGACAAACGCTGGCTCTTCGGCTTTGAAACAGAGATGAGCACTTCTCCCTAGAGTCGGAAACGACTAGCATGCATGTGCGGGGGAACCTTTACCTTAGTTTATCATATAAAAATAGCTAAAGAAAATTCATATAAAATGTTCTATAGATGGCACTTGCCACCAGGAAGACTAGCAAAAATGTTTAAAACTATGTCAGATAGATGTTGGAAATGTCAGGCATGTATTATCATGTTTGGTGGACATGTGACAAAGTAAAGAATTATTGGAAAAAGATACATACCTGGCTAGAAAAGATGTTGGAAGAATGTGTAGATTTTAAACCTGAACTTTTTAAAATTAGGTATAATGCCAGAAAAGACTAACAAGCAAAGCTTATATTTGGTTTCGCATGTCACAACAGCGTCAAGAATTATATTCACGCCATATTGGAAAAATGGAATACTATCAGATGAAGAAATAATTAAAAAAATACTAGAATGTGCAGAAATGGATAGACTGACTATGAGACTGAAAGAAAAAGAAGAAATGGAATATTATCAGACTTGGGACTTATTTTATCGATGGCTAGAGGAAAGAATAAAGGATTAGGAATTAAATATGTATTAAAGGTCAAGGTAAAGGTAAAGGTAAAGGTTCCCCCGCACATGCGTGCTAGTTGTTTCCAACTCTATGGGCCGGTGCTCATCTCCATTTCAAAGCCGAAGAGCCAGCGCTTGTCCAAGGACGTCTCTGTGGTCATGTGGCTGGCATGACTAGATGCCAAAGGCGCACGGAACGCTGTTACCTTCCCACCGTAGTGGTCCCTATTTTTCTACTTGCATTTTTACGTGCTTTCGAACTGCTAGGTTGGCAGAAGCTGGGACGAGTAACAGGCGCTCACTCTGCTATGCGGCACTCGGGATTCGACCCGCCAAACTGCCAAACCTGATCGACAAGCTCAGCATCCTAACCTACTGAGCCACCGTGTCCCTAATTAAATATGTATTAGAGAATGTAAACTCATACAGCACATTAGTTGAAAAATTATTAATGAATGTATGGAAAAAACTAATGAAAACTTTTTTTTAAAAAAATAGCTAATTAAAAAGAAACATGTTGATTGGGTCACATCTGGTCAATGAGATGTATAGTTTGTCTTCCCTCCGAACACCCAATATCACCAGTCTTGGATATTTACAATAGTTGATCAAAGCTGGAAAGTTTAAATGAGTACACTTTCCTGAAGAGGGCAAGGGAAACACAACGGGGGCATTCACGGGATGTGAAAGATGGGTTCATAGTAGCTTGGTCTAGTAGTTAAGGCATCAAGCTAGCAAGCAGGAGACTGTAAATTCAAATCCCACTTTAGGCATGAAAGCCGGCTGGGTGACTTTGGGCCAATCACCAGGAGACTGTGAGTTCCAGTCCTGCATCAGGTATGGAAGCTGGCTGGGTGACCTTGGGCCAATCACTCTCTCTTAGTGCAACCCAGCTCACAGGGTTGTTGTTGCAGGGAAAATAGGAGGAAGAAGGTACGTTGGATATCTTTGCAACCTTGAGTTATGAGTGAAAATAATAAAGACAGGATACAGATAAGCAAATAAATAAATAAATATAAATATAAATATGATGGATTTGACTGTGCATTGGGTATGTGTAGTTTAACGAAGAGAAGAGTGATAGCAGTGTTCCAATATCTCAGGGGCTGCCACAAAGAAGAGGGAGTCAAGCTATTCTCCAAAGCACCTGAAAGCACGACAAGAAACAAGGGATAGAAGCTAGTCAAGGAGAGAAGCAACCTAGAACTAAGGAGAAACTTCCTGACAGTGAGAACAATTAACCAGTGGAACAACCTGCCTCCAGAGGTGGTGAATGCTCCAACACTGGAAGTTTTTAAGAAGAGACTGGACAGCCATTTGCCTGAAATGGTATAGGGTTTCCTGCCTGAGCAGGGGGGTTGGACTAGATAACCTGCAAGGTCCCTTCCAACTTATTTATTATTATTATTATTATTATTATTATTATTATTATTATTATTATTGTTGTTGTTGTTGTTGTTGTTGTTGTTGTTGTTGTTGTTATTATTATTATTATTATTATTATTATTATTATTATTATTTGTGCTCATCTCCGTTTCAAAGCCGAAGAGCCAGCACTTGTCCGAGGATGTCTCCGTGGTCATGTGGCCGGCATGACTAGACGCCAAAGGCACATGGAGCGCTGTTACCTTCCCACCGTAGTGGTCCCTCTTTTTCTACTTGCATTTTTTATGTGCTTTCGAATTGCTAGGTTGGCAGAAGCTGCGACAAGTAACAGGCGCTCACTCTGCTACCCGGCACTCAGGATTCGACCCGCCAAACTGCCGACCTTCTGATTGACAAGCTCAGCGTCCTAACCCACTGAGCCACCGCGTCCCTGAGGAATACCACAAACCTATTAAAATTGGGATGGAATGGGTTAAAAAATCATATGAGAGGCAACATGGGGCTGTCAGGACTTTTAAGCATCTGACCCAAGAGCACCTTTTAATTTAAGATTAACTTTAATCTGTTTTTAATTGGTCAGTGGTTGAATCCAGGTATCTTTGATGCTCTGAGGACTGTAGCTCTGCTTTTAGAGACTGCTTCATTCTAGGCAACTAGCAGATAAACATTATTTAGCTCCACATTCCCTGCAATGTTCAAAGGACAGGTGATTCTGACAGTTGTATACTCTCCAAATTTTTCATCAGTCATGTGTTCAGTTTGGCCCCACTTTTTAGGAACTTCATATGACTACTGATTTTGGCATATCTGTCAACAGAATATCAGAGCTGGGAGGAACCTTGGAGGTCTACTCAAGCAGAAGACCCTACACCATTTCAGACAACTGGCTGTCCAGTGTCTCCTTAAAAGCCTCCAGTGATGGAGCACCCACAACCTCTGAAGGCAAGCCGTTCCACTGGTTAATTGTTCTAACAGCCAGGAAGTTTCTCCTTAGTTCTAGGTTGGTTCTCTACTTGATTAGTTTCCATCCCTTATTTCTTGTCTTGCCTTCAGGTGCTTCGGAAAATAGGTTGAGCTCCTCTTCTTTGTGACCCTCAAAGTTTGGACCCATTTCAGTACATCCTTTTTTTCATATAGTTTTTTTTAAAAATAAATAAATAAATTCTGCAATATGTACTTCTTTGCCCAAATGCTTTCTAACGTGTGCCCTTGTGTACTCAGCAAACTCTTTTCTATGGCCTGATCCACAACGTCTCAACGGATCATTTTCCTTTTGATGGGGGAGAATGAGAGGTATAATAGCTTCACAGTACCACAGTACCAGAGTACCATATCCTGCTGTGTACTTTAGAGGCATGTTGCTAGAGAGCCCAATTTCCTGACAGGTAAAGAAAATCAAACCTTCTTAAAGAAAATTTGAATTCTTGAAAGCATTTTACTGTTAGAGATGTAAATGCAAGCATAAAATCTTGGAATCAAATGAAGCGTACTGCTGCCTAGATTAGACAATATTACAGTTGGCAAATTTCTTAAAAGATAAACTTCAAAAGTCAATACGATGCTCTGGGTACACCACAAAATGCATTGCAACAAGATAAAGAATTCACATTAAAATTTCCAATTGCAAGAAGATTTTGCAGAAAAATAATTGGAACACAGCCTGAAGGATAAAAGCAATTCTCTGTCTAGATCAGTGAAATGCAGACATGAGATTTTAGCTCTATATATCAAGCCTAATGTAATATTCTTGGCTAGATGTATCCAGTTTTCGTCACCATGATATAAAAAAGATGTTGAGACTCTAGAAAGAGTACAGAGAAGAGCAAAAAAGATGATTAGGGGACTGGAGGCTAAAACATATAAGGAATGGTTGCTGAATTGGGTATGTCTAGTTTAATGAAGAGACGGATGAGGGAGGACATGACAGCAGTGTTCCAATATCTCAGGGGCTGCCACAAAGAAGAGGGAGTCAAGCTATTCTCCAAAGCATCAGAAGGCAGGACAAGAAGCAACGGATGGAAACTAATCAAGGAGAGAAGCAACCTAGAACTAAGGAGAAACTTCCTGACAGTCAGAACAATTAACCAGTGGAACAACCTGCCTCCAGAAGCGGTGAAAGCTCCAACACTGGAAGTTTTTAAGAAGAGACTGGACAACCATTTGTCCAAAATGGTATAGGGTTTCCTGCCTGAGCGGGGGGTTGGACTAGATGACCTCCAAGGTCCCTTCCAACTTATTATTATTATTAACGGTTGCAGGAATTGTGTATTTCTAATTTAATGAAAAGGAGGATTGGGGTGACATGATAGCAGCATTCCAATATTTGAGGGGCTGCCAGAAAGAAGAGGGGTTCAACCTATTGTCTGAAGGAACTGAAGGCAGAACAAGAAGCAATGGCTGGAAACAAATGAAGGAGAGAAGCAACCTAGAACTAAGGAGGAATTTCCTGACAGTTAGAACAATTAATCAATGGAATGGCTTGTGTTCACTAGAAGACCTCCAAGGTTTCTTTCAACTGTGTTATTCTGTCCTGTTATTCAGGGTTCATCCTGAACACCTAACACAGTGTGATGATGACAGTAGTACTGGCAGGGCCAGTTCTTAAATATTTAGCAGCGCATCATTGGGAGTACTAAACTCTGTACATGATCAACAGCATCTGTTCTTTGTTAGGCTATGTCTTGTTCATCTGCCATGAAGAGCTGGCAGGCAGCTTCATCACATACGTGGCTCTCAATTTTCATTTTCACTCCCCCCCCTCAAAACTTAATTCCAGTTTCAGCTAGGATCTACCAAATTCAGTTTAGTTTGGGCCTAATCCCTGGTTCCTTTGTTGGCATGGATGTTAAGCAAAGCTTGATCAAGTTAGTACTTGAATGTGGAACCTCCATCAAAATACTTTTGCACTGATCCAGGGAAGGTACTTGGACAAATCCATGATGTCACTCGACGTTAAGCTTCACTTTAATGTGTGCTTAGTTTAAAGGAGACTTTGCTTTCTAAAAATATGTCATCTCAAGAAACTTCCCTATTCCTTGAGCTGGTGAATCAAAACATAGTTCCAAATAACAAATAGCTATAAAGTTTAATGGGAGGCAGAGTTTGTGTAAGATCACTTTTGAGACACATCTCAGTTCAAGGAGTGATTGTAGAAGCATATAAGTCCTTATCATGGCCTCTACAAAACACACTTATTTACTGGATTCATATAATACCGTGAAAGCATGAAATAACCAACAAGCAAAATGAATCTGAGTATCCCAGCCAATGATCCAATCAATGAGAATAATTATTGGGGACATGATAACTGTCTTCCAGCATTTTTTTGGGGGGGGGGGGCAGGACCTAAAGGCAGGACAAAAACAATTGGGGTCGGGAAGCTCATTAAAGAGAGAGCCTATCTAGAATTAAGAAGAAATTTCCTGACAGTGGGAGCAATTAATCAATGGAAGAGCTTCCTTCTGGGAGTTGTGAGTGCTCCATGGCTGGAAGCTTTTCAGAAGAGACTGGAAAAGATATTTGTCCGGGATTATAGAAGGCCTCCTGCTCTGAACAGGGTGGTTGATCTAGAAGACTTTCAAAGTCCCTTCCAGCCCTGTGATTCAACCAAATTTAACATTAGCCAAGTTTAGTATGCTACTACAATGTAGCCCATATATCTTTAACTGCTTGCCTGCATTTTGTAAATACAATCTCTGCGTCATTTGTCAGGCAGTCACTTAAGGCGTTTCTATGTAGATCTTTGAAAACTGTTCTGGAAAGAAAGTAAGCAGCTTTAATAGAACATATGGAACCACATGACTACTGTATATTTTAATGCCCTATGAGAAAACCCCATGGTATCAATCTAATATTGATCAACCAATACATTTTGAAAATAAACCACTTCAATTAAGTCATAACAAAAGTGAACGTTTTCATTTAGTAATTATAGCTAGGGAAGATAAACATGTTTTCCAGTTTTCTCTTAGCTGTTCAAATAATGTGCTAAATGCTGGCAGTTTTCTACAATGGCTGTTACAGTCCCCCCCCCTGGTTATTAAGAGAAAGGATTAACAGGATTTGGGGTAATTTGACTAAGTGTTTAAATTGCCTTTGATAGTGGATATTAGATCATAATATGGAAATGCACACACTTCACTGCGCCACATTTTTCCTTGTAGCTGGAGAGATGGCCAAGAAACTAAATAGAGAGTAAAGTAGCCATAACTAGAGTTATGGATCATATTTCCTTGGTTATCTTTTGTTTTACGTATATAATATTCTTCCTTTTCTGCAGGATGGGACAGTTCCTAGCCTTTGTTCAGCTGGGATATCAATAAATCTATTAAGAGCATCTAAAATGACACTGTGAATATTAGCCAGCTCATCTCTTCATAAAAGCCATTAACTGTAGCCTGTGGGTGCCAGTGGAAAATACCATGGCAAACTGCAAATGACAATCAGATGTTACAGCCTGATATGCTAAGCTGGCTGTTTCTAGACTAGTAAATGTGCCATCTTGCTATTTATACAGCTCATATGGCTGCACAGCTGATTATACGGCATGCAGCCTATTGCTAAGGTGAGTCATTTTATACCAGCTCCTATAGAAAAGTTAATTCTCCATTGGCATCTTAGAGGCAGCAAGATCTCTGGATTAGGCAACGGGATAGGAATGTTGCATGAAGATAATGCACCACAAGGGGAGAGCTAGATTTATGCTTTTTAAAAAAAAAGACTTCCAAAATGCAAATTGGAAGGCTTAATTTGGAGAGTGAGAGATAGGGAAATCGTAGAAATCTACATTTTTGTCCCAACAGAATGATAGGAAGGATTTTTATCTAGGGAGAAACCGTTACAGAAAATTATTTGCTGAAGCCCATAATAAGCATCTTTTACAATCCAAAAGCCAATTTAGCTGGAGTAATAGATAAAGAGAGAGATGTCCTCAAGCTTGATTCCACGTGACTTCATGGACACAACCATGCTGTTTTCTGGGAAATAGAATGGAAAGAGGTAGCCATTTCTCCTGGAATTTGCTCAACCTAGGTTTTCTAATCCACAGTGATTGGTGGATTACTCAGTGTGATAGGTACCCAACCTGCATTTTCTTTCCCACCTGGCAAGCATGAAAAATAACCACAGTCCCAGTCCAGAATAAGATGGTTATACATAGACATCCAGAATTTAAGTTATGAAGGAAGATCCTTCCTTCCTTCCTTCCTTCCTTCCTTCCTTCCTTCCTTCCTTCCTTCCTTCCTTCCTTCCTTCCTTCCTTCCTTCCTTCCTCTCTCCCTCTTCTGCATGTGCCTGGCCATGAAACTTCTGACTGACAGATATTGATAGAAATTAATCACTACCAAAATTAAAATACATACTTTGAATATGGGCTTAACCAATGTTACACACCCTCTAACTCTAAATATTGGCTTCACTGCACAATGAATTCCAACCATACATGTGTGAAAGGAGGACTTAATATATATATATATATATATATATATATATATATATATATATATATATATATATATATATATATATATATATATATATATATATATATCCTGTTCATTGTGGTGACAGTTTCAGGATAAAAGGACCCAATCAGAAATAAAACTCAATATTAAATGTCTGTTATTTGTGAACTTTGCCATCCTCATTATAGAGAACAAAGTTCAGAGCAGATGCTGGATATATTATACTCATCTTTATGCATGTTAGCAGGTGGCTCGTTGTATTTTACATTAGCTGATTCCTCTTTAAAGCAAAGCTGATATTCACCTAGTGGTGTATTCTAAAAAAAAACCAAAAACAAACTAACTCTAGGCAGTCCAATTGATTTTGGCCTTTTGTTTTTAGCACAGTCCTCTTCCATTTGCTTTTTTACCTTTTACAAAAGAATCAAATGTGAGAAGAGAGAGGGAGGAAGGGAGGGAGAGGGAGGGAAAGCTACCTCTGTGGGGATGTAAATCCCCCTTTATAATTGCTGCATTATCTACCCACTGAAAATAATACACCATAACTTTCTTGCAGGAAAAATATAGTAGGATTATGCCAAACTTTTATTATGCATAGGTATAGTATAGGTGGTACATTGCTCAATAGTAGTAACTGTGAGAGGGATCTCGGAGTCTTAGTAGACAATCACTTCAATATGAGCCAGCAGTGTGCTGCAGCTGCCAAAAAAGCCAACACAGTGCTAGGCTGCATTAACAGAGGGATAGAATCAAGATCAAGTGAAGTACTAATATCACTTTAAAATGCTTTGGTAAGGCCACACCTGGAATACTGCATCCAGTTTTGGTCACCACGATGTAAAAAAGATGTCAAGACTCTAGAAAGGGTACAGAGAAGAGCAACAAAGATGATTAGGGGGCTGGAGGCTAAAACATATAGGGAACGGTTGCTGGAATTGGGTATGTGTAGTTTAATGAAGAGAAGGGTCAGGGGTGACATGATAGCAGTGTTCCAATATCTCAGGGGCTGCCCCAAAGAAGAGGGAGTCAAGCTATTCTCCAAAGCACCTGAAAGCAGGACAAGAAGCAACGGATGGAAACTAGTCAAGGAGAGAAGCAACCTAGAACTAAGGAGAAACTTCCTGACAGTTAGAACAATTAACCAGTGGAACAACCTGCCTCCAGAAGCGGTGAATGCTCCAACACTGGAAATTTTTAAGAAGAGACTGGACAGCCATTTGCCTGAAATGGTATAAGGTTTCCTGCCTGAGTAGGGGGTTGGACTAGATGACCTCCAAGGTCCCTTCCAACTTTATTATTATTATTATTATTATTATTATTATTATTATTATTATTATTATTATTATTATTATTATTATTATTATTATTACTTACCACACCTTTCTAGTTTGTTTGATAACCTTTTCCTGATAAGGATGGCATTGGCTACAAGAAAGCAGTCAGGAAAGCTTCTACAGAGCATCTTACTCAAACAAGATCAGCTGTTGAGTTTAGGGCTCACTAGCTGAATAGCAGTCCATTTCTCTTGAGCGATAGGCTTTCTAATAATGCAAGCAATCTTAAAGGGCCAAAGACCAGAAACATGCTCATCTTCTCTCTATAGGGTAGTTTCTTGTTTTACATTCATGTGATAATGTGAACTCCAGGGAGTGAATTCTGGTTTAGAAGGTTCGGGCAAGTAACACATACTCAGCAACTTCAATGTTAGGATCCTGATCAATAACATAGTTAGTAAATTGGACCTCAGCAGTTCGTTCTTCTTGAAACTTGAGGCTAATATATTGACAATGGGCCTCTCTTGCTCTTCTTCATGCATTGTCATATTGCCCAATGTAGAACGGGAGATCCAGTGTTGAGCACAGAAGGAATCCATAAACTCACAACCACCGAGAGATGAAGCTGAGTCAAACAGTGCCATGAAGAAATCAGGTACTGATTCAGAAAATGTTCTTCAGAATTTTCTGCTCTCTGATACTAAGGATATTATTATTATTATTATTATTATTATTATTATTATTATTATTATTAATTTTATTTGTATACCGCCCTTCTCCCGAAAGTTCTTGAAAGTACAGGCACAGGCATATGTGCATTGTCCTCCTGAGATAGACCATTTGGGAATCTCCCCAATATCATATACTATTGCAGCTTTGTGTTAGTAACTTTCAGTAGAGGTGGTCCTCGACTTACAGCAGTTTATTTAGTGACTGTTCAAAGTTGCAACAGCAATGAAAAAAAAGTGACTTAGCGCCATTTTTCACACTTACAACCTTTGTAGCATTTCCATTCCATGCTCATGTGATCAAAATTCAGGTGCTTGGCAACTGGTTCATACTTAGGACTGTTGCTGTGTCCCAAGGCCATGTGATCACTCTTTATGACCTTCTGACAAGCAAAGTCAATGGGGAAGACAGATTCACTTAACAACCATATTACTGTGGCAAGAAAGTTCGTTGAATGGGGCAAAACTCAACAAGACATTTATATAGGAATCCACATACCCACAGTCATGGTCAGAATTTTGTAAGCAGTTTGTGTGTGTGTGTGTGTGTGTGAAATTCTGTGGCTTTCATTAATACTTGAACAAAAATGTTTTTTTATCTCAGTCAATGAAGAAGGTTACATTGGAGCTTCATGCTTTCACATATTTAAAAACAACATTATTCATATGAGAAGGTGGATTGACAGGGGATTCCTTGTCTGTGACATCACTGAAACCCACACTTGGCTTCCGGGATTGTTGAAACAACATCTTTAGTGTAGCTGCTGCTCTGATTAATTCTCCTTCAGCCTTCGGTGGCTTCAGGGAACTGTCTGTGGTGCTGAATCCTGCAAGTAGCTTGATTTATTCTATAGCAGGGGTGTCAAACTCAATTTCATTGAGGGCCGCATCAGCATTGCGGTTGCCCTCAGGGGGGCAGGGGTGTGTGGCCTGGGTGGGCGTGGCCTACTGGGTGGGCGT
Source organism: Vipera ursinii (assembly GCF_947247035.1). Lineage (NCBI taxonomy): Eukaryota > Metazoa > Chordata > Lepidosauria > Squamata > Viperidae > Vipera > Vipera ursinii. The sequence continues at coordinate 201,101,262 of NC_139516.1, forward strand.
GGCTAGAGTGCATATGGCCTACTGGGTGGGCGTGGCCAGCTCTACATCGTTCGCATCAAGGGTGCCTATGGGGGCCTGGGCAGGAGTGGGACAGATCTGAGGGTCTCTGGCAGAAGGAGGGTCTCTGGGCCAGGGCCAAGGCAGTGAGGGCCGTTCCCTCACTGTTTCCAGGATGGCTTCGCGGGTCGCATGAAATCACTTCACGGGCCGGATCTGGCCCCCGGGCCTTGTGTTTGACATGTCTGTTCTATAGCATAGGCAAGACTCGGCAAATTCTCTTTGCTATTTCATCCTGACATAAAATAAGTCTCCTTTATCTGTCAGCAATCTATTTATATTTGATCCTTCATTGTTGATACTCCTGCAATCGAGTTATTTGAAAATAAAAAAATCTATATTTTATACACTCTTCGTATTATTCATCATTTCTGAAAATTAATGTTATATGTAGTATGCAATTTGCCATTCAAGTCTAGTATCTGTTCCTTTTTCTAAATTTCCAGTCCATAGTGAGTAGTTTTTGAAGACATATAATTCGTAATAACTTTGATACAGGCTTCAGGTCTGTTATCCCAGCTAGAATGAAACTAGTTTTATTTTCATATCTTGTGCAAGACTGAAACCAAAGGAGGGTTTCTGTCAGACCAAGATCAAAAAAAAAATCTCTATTCTTAGAAATGACAAGATGAATACAAATGATTTTACGCTAAAGTCAAATGATAAAAATAAAATGAAGTTATAGTTTTTGACATCTTGCCAATTTTGTCATTTTTAGGGTGACAAATGATAAGCAACGGGGATTTCACTTTTTCCCCAAACTAGAAATTTAGGATAGACAGTGTCATGCCCATAGTCACCCATGGGTCTAATAGTCTTTCTCTTGAAACTTGACAAGCTCCCTGCAACAAGTGGTTTCATTACTCTTCAGATGATTTTTTTTTAATCTATGAAAAAATTAAAGCGAAGTTGCCTATTACAAAACTAAGAGCCAGCCAAGAGCAAACTATTTATTTACAAGAGTGCCTATGATTTTTAAGAGGTCCCATCAGTGTACTTAGGTAGGGAAAAGAGAAGAGGAGAAACAGTTAAGGGTAGGTGGAAGCCAATTGATCGGAGGGCACCCTACCTGCCTTGAAAACTAAGCCAAAATACTCTGGTCATTCTAGGAACTGTCCAAAGGACCAAGAAACATCTCTGTGAAAAGTCTGGTGCTGCTGTACATGCAGCCCACTTTTAAAATTTAAATATAGATGGAAGCATTGAATTGCCACCCTGAATTAAATAAATTTGGATTGCTGACAAAGAATTAAAGCGAGACTGATATAGCTATTTCAAGCTTCTTTTGCTCTGATCAGTCAGCCACACCGTTCTGAGATTCAAACCTGGGCTGCTTTGGCAGTTGTTTTAGCCTCTAGGCCACAGGCTCTTTCTCACTTTGTCAGCTGCATTAGGGAGGGAAGAGACGAGGGGAGGAGATATGTCTTGAATGTTTTGAGCACCTCGTCGACCCAAATATGGGTGAAATCTTTAGCCTGTATCAGCCCAAACTAGGGCCATCCACAGGCGACAATTGTTTGTATTAAATAAATTTGGATTGCTGACAAAGAATTAAAGGGACGAGGTGCTCAAAACACTATATATATAGGTAAAGGTAAAGGTTCTCCCGCACATGTGTGCTAGTCGTTTCTGACTCTAGGGTCCGGTGCTCATCTCCGTTTCAAAGCCGAAGAGCCAGCTTTTGTCCAAGGACGTCTCCGTGGTCATGTGGCCAGCATGACTAGATGCCAAAGGCGCACGGAACGCTGTTACCTTCCCACCGTAGTGTTCCCTATTTTTCTACTTGCATTTTTACGTGCTTTCGAACTGCTAGGTTGACAGAAGCTGGGACGAGTAACAGGCGCTCACTCTGTTACGCGGTACTCTGGATTCGACCCTCCAAACTGCCAACCTTCTGATCGACAAGCTCAGCGTCCTAACCCACTGAGCCACCGCGTATATGTGTGTGTGTGTGTGTGTGTGTGTGTGTAAATTTTTTGGATTGCTAACAAAGAATTAAAGGGAGACTGATCAGTCTCCCTTTAATTCTTTGTCAGCAATCCAAAAAATTTACACAAATATGAGCTGTCACTGTGTGACTACAGCCTGTTGATGGCCTTCGGTTAGGCTGAAACAGGAAATAAGATTTGCCCCTTGTTTGGGGCCTAGCAAGGTATTCTAAATACTTAACAAACACTTCACACACACACACACACACACACACACACACACACAAACTAAACGAACACTGGGATGGAATAAGAAAAACTAAAACAGTTTTTATTGCTAAAAGATTAAGCTTTCATTGGCTAACTGCCAACGGCATCAGGATAGAACGCTGGGGGTTGGGAGATCGCGTTTATACTGTTGGTATCTGCACTCTGCTCATGGAGTGCGTCACCGGTCTGTTTGTTGAGGTCGGCCGTATTTCTTTGAGTTGTCACGCATCTGTTTTGGGGGGATGTAGTTGTCTCTGGGTATCTGTTGTTAAAAGTGAATTGTTAATACTTCCTTGTGTTGTAGCCATAGCTCTAATCATTGCCCGTGTTCTCATACCAGAGGTCCTAAATGGTTGTTGCTCTTCTTCCCTGTGTTCTACATTGCAGGGTGGTTGTATGTTTGTGCAATCTTGATTTTGATACAATGAGGTGCTCTGTGAATGCTTGCGCTGTTTGTCTTCATATCATGCATGTCGTTCCTCTTCCCAATTCCTTAGTGCCTGGTATGCAGGGGGGAGGTCTATGTGCTGGTTGATAGAGGAGTGGTTTGAAAACCAAGCTTCCTTAAACAAGCGGCCACCTTTAGTTTTGTCACTGGCAATTGCCTCGGTCCCTGTTAGATTAAAGATGTGGTTGTGTGTAGCCATGTGTGCCCACACCTGTGAATGTTGTTCTTGTCTTCTAATAAAACCACCCTGCAATGTAGAACACAGGGAAGAAGAGCAACAACCATTTAGGACCTCTGGTATGAGAACACGGGCAATGATTAGAGCTATATAGAACTTCTATTGTCTGTTATCATTAGACTGTGGAGCTGTTTTGGATCTTCCATATCAATGATCCAGTCTTTCTGAATTTTCTCAATTTTTCTGAGAAAGTTTTTGGGGAAAAAAAGCTTCCTAGGAACTTGAGGAAACGAGCCATTTAATATCATTATTTCTTTTTCTTTCCATGCTTGCTGATGGAGGAAGAGTAAGTAGCTGGGAGTGGTGTAGATCTTGACTTTACATCTTTGGGCTTTTCACCTACAAAGTAACTTCATGCCCTGTTTCCATGAGTTCTGGAGCTTCAGTTTCTCCTGATCCTGATTATTAACCAGAGCATTCCGGTTTCTCTGATAAAAGCAACTGATGCCTTAATGTTAAGATATCCCCAGTCTCCATTAATAGGGGAAATGGAAGTTGTGGCATTCAAAAAAACATCCTTGCTGACCCTTTGGTGGGTACTAATGGATGATGAAAGCTCTACTCAGACAATTTGATAAAGTGGAAAAAGCATCCCCATTGTTCTGGTTCACTCCAGGACCATCTAAAAGGCCTATAATTGACCTTAATTCATCTTCACTTCAGTATCTATAAGCCTTTGGGCGATCAAAAGCTCGGATGAAGAGAATTCTCAATTGCACATGAGGGACTCTAGTCTTTTCTGGTGACGTGAATACAGAGGCAACCAGGCTTAGAAAAGGGAGTAAGTTAAGATATTGGAGGGGGCTGTCACAGAGAAGAGGGGGATCAACCTATTTTCCAAAGCACCTGAAGGACAAGGAGTAACAGATGGAAGATCATTAAAGAGAGTTCCAACCTAGAATTAAAGAGAAATTTCCTGATGGTGAGAATAATTAAGCAGTGGAATGGCTTACCTCCAGAAGTTGTGGGTGCTCCATCACTGGAGGTTTTAAAGAAAAGATTGGACAGTCATTTGTCCAGAATGGCATAGGGCCTCCTGCTTGACCAGGGGGTTGGAATAGAAGACCTCCAAGGTCCCTTTCAACTCTGTTATTGATGTAGGCAACTCTGCTCGTCTTATTCAGACATAATTCTGGATGATGTTATAAAATATAGGGTTTTTAATTCCTGGCTAAGAGTGGACCTTGACTTAAATCTTTTGAATTCAGATTTATAAGTATGTGAGACACTCCAAAATATGCTTGCAGAGCCAATGAATCCGGTAGCTTCACAACAAGCTGCCATAAATTCTAATGTTGCACACAAGCAAATATTCCAACGGATTGTGTTCCACCTTGTGAGATTAAATATGCATAACAAGAAAAGAGCATTTTTCATCACAGAGGAGGTAAGTGAGTTAGCTAAATGTATGATGGCTTCTCTTATAATTTAATTATATGAGGAAATGATCTTTCCCCTTTCATTGTTTAAAATAATCAGATTATTAGATTGAGATCTGAAACCACATCCCCATAAATCTGTATTTAATATTTGAATATTGGCACCTGGTGCAGATCTATCCTGATAATTCAAAAGCCTCTCTCTCCAAAAGTCATTGAGGCTGTCAGTATTATTTCATAAGGATGCAATTCTATCTTTAATATGAAGACTGTGTGATAAATGCATGTCAAAAGAGATACCTGATCACGCTGGAAGGTCATGGAAAAAATTGTAGGTTTGCTTTTGAAGAGTAGTGTTTTCCAAGGAAATGTTTTCAGAAATTAGCTACTGGGAGTCCTTGACTTATGACTATAATAGAGCCTGGCAATTAAGGCTGTACATCATGATTGTTATAAAGAGGGTCATCACACGACCAACCTGATTTTATGATTATTATTTTTTTGCGGCTATTTATAAACAAGCACGATGGCTGTAACGTGAATACCTCAGTGATTAAGTGGTCACGAAGCAAAACCATTGTTTGCTCTGGGGCAGTTCTTGCTGAAAACTGGAAGGTAATTCTGTTTTCTGGCAAAAAAAAAGGCCATACATCTCAGTCATCTGGCCATGGGTTGCTTCAAACAGCCATAGATGCAGGCCAGTTTCTAGTGTTCAATGGGACCTCCCTTTGGTTCCCGAGTGAGGCTTTTTCCATTCCCAAGATAAATTCAACAACCTTCATTATACAGTGCTTTGTCCAGAATGGCCCACAAATATCATTTTAGTTTTCTTTTTAAATGAAACATGTGACATGCATCTTAAAATTAACGTGCTGGTAACGACAACAGCGGGAAGAAAAAAAATGCTGTCAAAAGTGTCTCGGGACATCCATTCATCCAATGCACCCCTTAACTGCTTTCAAAGCATCTTCCCAAGATGACAGATTATATAAACATCTAATCCAACAGGAAGACGTTCAAACTGTATGCTGCCTTCCTTCCTAAGCAGTTGAAGAAAATTGCTATGGGAGGGGAAAGAAAAGGGGCGGGGAAATAAATCTTACCCAAACTGCATCTCTTTCAAAAATGGAGGCAGAAGGCACGGACAGACAGGAAATCAGGAGGGAAGAATAATAATACCGTGCTTTGATCTTTTCTAAGTTCTTGCAATTCTGCTTAGGCATTCTGACTATTCCCCATTATTTTGTTTCTAATGAAGATTCCTCTCCTTAAAGGCTTACTTTGGTTATCTTATTATTTTTCCCCAATTCAGAAATGAAAAAAAAATAACAAGATTAAACTCTATGCACGCTCATCTGACCCTATTAATTCTTGATAGTGTACTCTGTTATTCACTAATCATAATTATTTCTAACAGAAATTCACTCTGTCTCCCCCTGTGCCTTTTCATTCAAGGAATGGATCAGATTTTTCTTCATCCTGCCAGTTCAATAATTGCAATCAATAATTAAAATCAATAAGGCTGTGGTTAGTGGCAGCAAGACAAAGCCAATTAACATTTATCAAAAGGCATTTATTTTTCTTTTTTCTTTTAAACAGAGATTTCCTGAGAAATAGCTTTATGCTTACTATCCAACCATTTAGCTTCATTTTCCTAACCTCCCACCTCTCAACAACTTACTAGATATTCACACAGTTTCCATTTGGACCTAATGCCACTTGGCTCATGGTTTCCCAAAGGCCAAAAATGAATTTGAATTATGGAAAGTGACATGAATTCATTCAGAAAAGAAAGATGCAGTGTTGTTCCTTCCATGTCTTTAGCCTGTTATGACACAATGAGCTCTAATAATGCAGAATGCATCTAGCTCTCATTGTTGAACAGTGGGAATTTTGATATTCTTTGAGTTTGATGGCTTTCCTGCAGATGTTTTGTTACCAAGCTAGGTAACATCTTCAGGGCATTACAGAAAAACAATACAGGCTTAGAAAATACTAAGAACTCAACTTCATAAACTCTGTTGCCTCCATTTTCAATACTCATATCTTTGGTGAATGGTGCAGCAGGCTACAGATAATTCATAGGAGCTGTTCAACAGTGGAATGTTTTAGATAGTAGAGATACCTTCACTGGAAGTGTTTAAATAGAGATTGGGTAGTTATTTGTCTGGGATGCTGCAATATTGGATTTCTGCACTGGACGAGGGATGGACTTGATCAGTATTTCTCAACCTTACTCTGTGTAGACTTCAACTTCCAGAATTCCTCAACCAGCAGTCTAACCCTAACCCTAACTTTAACCCTAGCTCTAACCCTAAGAAAGCAAGGATAGTGTATACATAAACCTCTCAGGCAGGCCTGTCAAACACGTGGCCCATGGGCCGGATGCAGCCCGTTCAGGCCACACCCACTCTGGCCCCACAAAGGAAAAAAAAACCCATCCCGATCTGTCACGATATGGCCTGCAATGCAATCGGCCTTGACACCCCTGTTCTAAGGCAACGTGTCTCAATGTTAGTCTCTTGAAGATGTGTGGAATTTCAACTTCCAGAATTCCTCAACCAGCAGCTTAATCCTAACCTTAACCCCAACTCCTAACTCTAACCCTAACATATCCCTAACCCAAAGAAAGCAAGAATAGCATATAAACCTCTGAGGCAAGGTTTCTCAACCTTGACAGCCTGAAAATGTACGGTGTTCAGCTCCCAGAATTTCTCAGCCATTGTGGTTGGCTGAGGAATTTAGGGAGTGGAAGTCCACCTATCTTCAAGTGGCCAAGGTTGAGAAACACTGGCTGAGGCAATTTCAAAGTTCTCTTCCATCTCTTCCATTCTTTTGATACTCAGAGGATATTATGCAATTACCCTAAGTGCCCCCTCCAACTCTACTAAAATAATCAAGGAGTGAAAACAATACTTCCTAAGAGTAACTATTTTAGAGAAGGTCCTTGATGCTCTCCGAACCTGGTTGTTTTCTTGCAAACATTTCATTACCCAAACTAGTACTTTGGTACTAAAGCAAGCAGAATTGGCATTTCATGGGCATTCCAAAGCAAAGATGCTTATAAAGGGGAATATTTGTAGCTCAGGGTTAAATGAGGGATCCTTGATGCTCTCTGAGCTTGGTTGTGTTACTGGGACAGTATGCCTTTTGCAGAAAATATAATGATTCTTGCCAAAATCTCCATGCTTGATAATTTTGGAAAATAGTAATGTTCCCAAAGCCAATCAATCAGAATAAAGCTGGAAGGGACCTTGGAGGTCTTCTAGTCCAACCCTCTGTTCAATCATGAGACCCTATACCATTTCAGATCGGTGGCTGTCCCGTCTTTTCTTCAAAGCCTCCAGTGATGAAGCACCTACAACTTCTGTTCCACTGGTTAATTGTCCTCATTGTTAGGAAGTTTCTCCTTAATTCCAGGTTGCTTCTCTCCTTGATTAATTTCCACCCATTGTTTCTTGTCTTGCCTTCTGGTGTTTTGGGAAATAAGTTGATCCCCTCTTCTTTGTGGCAGCCCCTCAAATATTGGAATACTGCTGTCACATCACTCTTAGTCCTTCTTTTCTCTAGACTGGCCATATTGAATTCTTGCAACCGTTCTTCATATTTGTTTTGTCTACAGGCCCTTAATCATTTTAGTTGCTCTTTGCACTTTCCCCCCCCCAAGTCTCAACATCTTTTTTGGTAATGTGGTGACCAAAACTGGATGCAATGTTCTTACTAAGGCTTTATCAAGTGGTATTCACATGATTTTGATTCCTCTGTTAATGCAATTTAGGATTGCATTGGATTTTAGGGCTGCTGCTGCTGCTGCACACTGCTGGCTCATGTTTAAGTGATCGTCCACTAGGACTCCAAGGTCCCTCTCACAGTTACTGTTTTTGAGCCAGGTGGTCAAGTGAAGAAAGCTTAAAACAGGATATGAAGACAAAAACGCATCTTCAAAACTAAGTTCGTATAGTCTAAAACCTCTATAATCATCATGACACACGCTATAGAAAACTCCATCTTCATTCTTTAAGCAGTGCCTTGAGTGAGTCATCAGTGAATGCCACTATCGCTACAAATAAAATGCTCAGTTAAGGACCGCTGAATAATTAAGGAGTACATCTGCAGAGATGAATGGCTTTGATAGGTTCAATATGTCATGATCTCTCGTGGTTAACAGCTTACTGCATTAAATGCAAGTGAACAAGATATTCCTCTCCATGCTCTGCTTAGGCCAAGGAAACCAGAATGGCACACTATATAGTCAAAGACAAGCCCTTTCAAACTCTACAGTTGTCTATGGAAAAATCAAACAAATGCTCTCCTGATTAATCTGAATTAAATGTGCAAACTAATCTTTCCTATAGCATTTCATATGCATCCTTTGTGTTTCTATATTGAGGAAGTAAAGCATGTGTGAGTAAACCACGTAACCGTAAATGGAATGGTCCACAAATAATCCAACACTAGGTAAGAATGAGACAAGGATATCTGATGGCTATTTCATGCATTTAGGGATAAATGTTAAGGAAAGCTCACAACAACATTATGGGAAGCAAAGTAAACCTGGCCCAGGCAGTTCATTCATGGTCCACAAAGTTGTGTGAATCTGGAAAATGTGTTACGGTGGAAGGACAAGGAAGAGGATGACCAGCAGCAAAGTGGATCGATTCAATTGATGTAGCAACGGGTGTACCATACTTGGCAATTGTGCAGAAATGTTTTGAAGCTGCGGCTTCCCAGAATGAGTTTTCCACTTGATGTCAAGCCCAAGGCCAGAGATGACATAGTGAAATCCAATCAAGTTCAGTCATTTGTTTACACACAATGGACAGAATCTTACCAAACTGAAGCTGTAAACTTCTAACCTACTAGATCTACCCTGAGAGATACTAGGGCGTGGCTAACCCAAACATCCAGCTCAGTACTGTGCAGTCTTTTGATCTATGCCTTTCTCTGGGAAAGCTCTATGTTGCCTAAAGTTTTCCCTGCTGCTCCTCCAGGTGCACATTCCATCACACCTCTAGCCTAAAACTCTGGGATTGTTGATGAACACCAGTCCAAAAACCAACTATCTGATGAACTTTGAGACTTTCTAGTGTTCACCTAGGTCAGGGGTAGGCAACTTTGGCTCTTTTATGACTCGTGGAGTTCAACTCCCAGAATAGTTGAAATCCACGAGTCATAAAAGAGCCAAGGTTGCCTACCCCATGCCTGTGTGTTGAGCTTCGTTCTTGGCTAGCATGGCAAACAGATGGCCATTGCCAGCTTCTGGAAAGTTCCTTCCGGAAATGTTTTCCCCCCTCTCACTTACTGCTCTAGCCTCCTCCTTCCCAGGACTCTTCCATCCAAGTACTAACCACCAGGCAACAAATTAAATCCAAAACAGAATATCCAACCATTAAACTCAAAGCAATATGAGAGTATCTCAAGCACATGACATGATAGCAGTGTTCCAATATCTCAGGGGCTGCCACAAAGAAGAGGGAGTCAAGCTATTCTCCATAGCACCTGAAAGCAGGACAAGAAGCAACGGATGGAAACTAGTCAAGGAGAGAAGCAACCTAGAACTAAGGAGAAACTTCCTGACAGTTAGAACAATTTACCAGTGGAACAACCTGCCTCCAGAGGTGGTGAATGCTCCAACACTAGAGGTTTTTAAGAAGAGACTGGACAGCCATTTGCCTGAAATGGTATAAGGTTTCCTGCCTGAGCAGGGGGTTGGACTAGATGACCTCCAAGGTCCCTTCCAACTTTATTATTATTATTATTATTATTATTATTATTATTATTATTATTATTATTATTATTATTATTATTATTAATTTACCCCAAAATTAAAGACAGATTTTAAAATCTGGAGATTTGCATTTGAAAGGCCTAAATAAAGTTATGCACCTAGGGCTGTGTTGACCTGGAAATGGAGATTTCTTCAGCAGACCCAGAGAAGAGTGCAGTTCATACAATATATTTATCTAGATTGTGAATTAACTTGTTTCCTCAGTTCCTATGACACTCTGGTCCCTGGATGAACTACGTGAGAAAGGCTTAGCATGGTTTAACATGCTAAACCATAAAGAACCCAACTAAGAGTATATCTAGCCAAGCATAAGCTTATCCAAGCTTGATATATTGTGCCAGGGCACCTGCTCTGCTTGGTCTATTGCACTGTTTCTCAACCTGAACAACTTTAAGAGGTGTGGACTTCAACTCCCAGAATTCCTCAGCCAGCCATGGCCTCATTGCTTGCCTATCCCATGAAAATGAGTTGTCCTTCAGACTAAAATAAATGGGTCATGTTGGCATCTCATACTGTCTGAAGAGCAGGAGCAGTATTGATACTTACCCGCCAGAAATTGCCAGTCCATCCTGCAATAAAAACTGTATAACTGGGTAATAACTGTAAATGATTAGCTTTGGGGCCATCTATAAATAAAGTCATGAATTGGAGTGAGATGGACTCACAAAGCTCTTTTACAACTTTCTTTACAACAGTTCCTAGAAAACCAGTGACTCAGCAGTCAAGCGAATTCATTAAGGCTGGGGGAATTATTTCAGTCTGCAAGTTTTACTAGCTGAAACTAGTAGATAATGAGGGTAAAAATGCAGCAGCGATGTGAGAAAAGGAGCTGAAAATTACTTCTCCTGATTCATAATTATGCAAAAATAATAATAAAAAGTTGGTATTTGTCTGCCAACGTGAATGAAGGCTCACTCCTATATTCTCCAAGTAAGGCCGTTTGTCTGAAATATCAGGATGAGTATTCTGTCAGAAATGAAGAAGAATTGCTGACAAGGGCCAGAGAGAAGACTTGAAGAAAAGAGTAATGCAGATGACCCCATGGGCTTCTTTTCATGTTGTTAGTTGCGAAGTCGTGTCCGACCCATCGCGACCCCATGGCCTTTCCGTCCTCTACCATCTTCTGGAGTTCATTTAAGCTCACGCCTACTGCTTCAGTGACTCCATCCAGCCACCTCATTCTCTGTCGTCCCCTTCTTCTATTGCCCTCAATCTTTCCCAGCATTAGGCTCTTCTCCAGTGAGTCCTTCCTTCTCATTAGGTGGCCAAAGTATTTGAGTTTCAACTTCAGGATGTGGACTTCTAAAGAGCAGTCAGGGTTGATCTCTAGGACTGACCAGTTTGAACGCCTTGCAGTCCAAGGGACTTGCACCATAGTTCAAAGGCCTCAATTCTTTGGCACTCAGCCTTTCTTATGGTCCAACTTTCACTGACATACATTGCAATTAGGAAGACTATAGCCTTGACTATATGCACTTTTGTTGGCAGGGTGATGTCTCTGCTTTTTAGTGTGCTGTCTAGATTTGCCATGGCTTTCCTCCACAGGAGCAAGCATTTTTTAATTTCTTGGCTACAGTCCCCATCTGCGGTGATCTTGGAGCCCAGGAAAATAAAATCTGTCACTACCTCCATTTCTTCCCCATCTATTTGCCAGGAATTGAGAGGGCCGGATGCCATGATCTTGGTTTTCTTAATGTTAAGTTTCAATCCAACTTTTGCATTCTCCTTCTTTACTTGCAACAAGAGTTCTTCTTCACTTTCTGCCATTAGAGTGGTATCATCTGCATATCTTAGGTTGTTAATATTTCTCCCAGCAATCTTAATTCCAACTTTTGATTCATCTAGCCCTGCCTTCCTCATGATGTGCTCTGCCTATAAGTTAAATAGGCAGGGCGACAGTATACAGTCTTGCCGGACTCCTTTCCCAATTTTGAACCAATTAGTGGTTCCGTGTCCAGTTCTCACTGTTGCTTCTTGACCCGCATATAGGTTTCTCAAGAGACAAATAAGATGGTCTGGTACTCCCATCTCTTTAAGAACTTGTCACAGTTTGTTTTGATCCACACAATCAAAGGCTTTAGCATAGTCAATGTAGCAGATGTAGATGTTTTTCTGGAACTTCCTAGATTTCTCCATGATCCAGCGTATGTTGGCAATATGATCTCTAGTTCCTCTGCCTCTTCGAAATCCTGCCTGTACTTCTGGTAGTTCTCAATCCACATACTGCTGGAGTCTAGCTTGTAGGATTTTAAGCATAACTTTACTAGCATGTGAAAGGAGTGCAATGGTGCGATAGTTTGAACATTCTTTGGCACTGCCTTTCTTTGGAATTGGAATGTAAACTGATCTTTTCCAATCCTGTGGCCACTGTTGAGTTTTCCAAATTTGCTGGCAAATTGAGTGTAGCACTTTTACTGCATCGTCTTTTAAGATTTTGAATAGCTCAGCTGGAATACTGTCACCTCCACTAGCTTTGTTGTTGCTCAGTTTTTCTAAGGCCCACTTCACTTCACATTCTAGGATGTCTGGCTCGAGGTCATTTACCATCTCATCGTGGTTATCAGGGACGTTAAGCTCATTCTTGTATAGTTCTTCTGTGTAATTTTGCCACCTCTTAATCTCTTCTGCCTCTGTTAGGTCCCTGCCATTTTGGTCCTTTATCATGCCCATTTTTGCATGAAAAGTTCCCTTCATCTCTCCAATTTTCTTGAAAAGACCTCTGGTCCTCCCTATTCTATTGTTTTCTTCTATTTCTTTGCACTGTTCATTTAAGAAGGCATTTTTATCTCTTCTAGCTATTCTCTGGAATTCTGCATTCAATTGGGCGTATCTTTCTTTTTCTCCCTTGCCTGTTGCTTCCCTCCTTTCCTCAGCTATTTGCAAAGCTTCCTCAGACAGCCATTTTGCTTTCTTGCATTTCTTTTTCTTTGGGATAGTTTTAGTTAATATTTCTTGTACAATGTTGCGAACCTCTGTCCATAGTTCTTCAGGCACTCTGTCTGTCAGATCTAATTCCTTAAATCTATTTGTCACCTCTACTGTATATTCAACAGGAATATGATTTAATTCATACCTGAGTGGCCTAGTGCTTTTCCCTACTTTCTTCAGTTTAAGCCTAAACTTTGTAATGAGATGCTCATGGTCTGAGCCACAGTCAGCTCCTGGTCTTGTTTTTACTGACTGTATAGAGCTTCTCCATCTTTGGCTGCAGAGTACATAGTCAATCTGATTTCTATGTTGACCGTCTGGTGATGTCCATGTGTAGAGCCGTCTCTTGGGTTGTTGGAAAAGAGTGTTTGCTATCACCATCGTATTCTCTTGACAAAATTCTATCAGCCTGTGCCCTGCTTCATTTTGTACTCCAAGGCCAAACTTGCCTGTTATTCTGGTTATCTTTTGGCTTCCTACTTTAGCATTCCAATCCCCCATGATGATAAGAACATCATTTTTGGGTGTTAGTTCTATAAGGTGCTGTAGGGCTTCATAGAACTGGTGAATTTCATCCTCTTCAGCACTGGTGGTTGGGGCCTAGACTTGGACTACTGTGATATTGAATGGTTTGCCTTGGATTTGAACTGAGATCATTCTGTCATTTTGAGGATTGTATCCCAGTATTGCTTTTCCTACTCTTTTATTGACTATGAAGGCTACTCCATTTCTTCTGAGGGATTCTTGCATGCAGTAGTATACCTGATGGTCATCTGAATTTAATTCACCCATTCCTGTCCATTTTAGTTCGCTGATTCCTAAGATGTCGATGTTCAGTCTTGTCATCTCTTGTTTGACCACGTCCAGCTTTCCTTGATTCATGGATCTTACATTCCAAGTTCCTATGGAGAAAAAATCTTTACAGCATCGGACTTTCCTTTCACCATGAGATATACCCACAGCTGAGCATCCTTTTGGCTTTGGCCCAGTCACTTCATTATTTCTGGTGCTACTAGTACTAGCCCTCTGCTCTTCCCCAGTAGCATATTGGATGCCTTCTGACCTGAGGGGCTCATCTTCCAGCGTCATATCATTTTGCCTTTTGGTACTGTCCATAGGGTTTTCATGGCAAAGATACTGGAGTGGGTTGCCATTTCCTTCTCCAGTGGATCACATTTTGTCAGAGCTCTCTGCTATGACCTGTCCATCTTGGGTGGCCCTGCATGGCATAGCTCATAGCTTCATTGAATTACGCAAGCCCCTTCGCCACGACAAGGCAGTAATCCATGAAGGGGATGGGCTTCTTACTCTTGAGAAATACTGAATTTAATTGAGCACTTCTGATGGTTACATAATAGACAAATCTAGAATAGAATAGAGCTGGAAGGGACCTTGGAGGTCTTCTAGTCCAGCCCCCCCGCTTAAGCAGGTGAACCTACACCATCTCAGACAGGTGAATGTCTAGTCTCTTTTTAAAGATCTCCAGTGATGGAGTGCCCACAATTTCTGCAGGCAAGGCTGTTCCACTGGTTGATTGTCCTCACTGTCAGGAAGTTTCTCCTTCAATCCAGGTTGCTTCTCTCCTTGATCAGTTTCCAACCATTGTTTCTTGTCCTTCCCTCTGGTGAATAGCCTGGCACCTTCTGCCTTATGGCAGCCTCCCCCAGATAGTGAAACACTTCTATCATGTCTCCCTTATTTCTTCTTTTCTTTAGACTAGCCAAACCCAAGTCCCACAGCTGTTTTTCGTATGTTTAAGCCTCCAGGCCTTTGATCACCCAAACAAGAGATTGTCATTCCTTTGGATTTACAGAATAACAGAGTTGGAAGGGTCCTTGGTAGTCTTTTAGTCCAACACCCCACTCAAGAAGGAAACCCTATATCATTTCAGAAAGATGGTTGTCCAATCTCTTCTTAAAAACCTCCAGTATTGGAGCACCGAAAACTTCTGGAGGCAAGTTGTTCCATGATTAATCGTTCTGTCAGGAAATGTCTCCTTAGTTCTAAGTTGGTTTTCTCCTTGATTAGTTTCCATCCATTGTTTCTTATCTTGACTTCTGGTCAGTGGTGGGATTCAAATATGTGAACAACCGGTTCTCTGTGTGTATGCTGCTTCCGGAAGTTCATTATTAGCTCCCAGTTCTGCCAAAGTAGTGCAAGCTGGCTGAATCCCACTACTGCTTCTGGTGCTTTGGAGAAGAGTTGCCCCTCAAATATTGGAACATTGCTAACATGTCACCCATCATCCTTCTTTTCATTAAACTAGACATACCCAATGCCTGCATCCGTTCTTCATATGTTTCTGACCAGCAGTTCCAGCGTCGTTAAGCCTTTACACCACCGTGTCCCCGGAAGTTTCCAATACTTTCTGTGATTTTTCCAATAACACTCTGGTAAGCCAGGTGGGACCTAAAGACACCCAACAGCTTCCATGACTGAGGACATGAATCTCTGCGTAGTCTGACATTCAACCTACTCTACTCTGGCCCTCCATTTAAAATTCCCTACAGTTGCAGATAATAGTATTTGGAAGGGTTTAAAATGGCGGCTTTCATCAGGTCTAAGGTAAAGGTAAAGGTTCCCCCGCACATGCGTGCTAGTCGTTTCCAACTCTAGGGGCCGGTGTTCATCTCCATTTCAAAGACAAAGAGCCAGTGCATGTCCGAGGACGTCTCTGGGGTCATGTGGGGTCATGACTAGACGCCAAAGGTGCACGGAACACTGTTACCTTCCCACCGTCATCAGGTCTAGAGATCCACAGATGCATGAAGAGTCCACCAAGTACAGAATTCCACTAGAAATTCATCCAGTTCTTGTTTTAATGCAAATTTCCTAAATGTATACGTCTCCGGGAAATACTAAAATGCACAAAATGTGCACTTTTTTTATTTTGTTTATGCAGCTCGCCACGTCATATTAGAGGAAATTACTTGCAAATGTTACCTATAAGGAAAACTTTGTCCCCCAAAATCCCTGAGAACTCTTAAGAAGATTCAG
This sequence comes from Vipera ursinii, assembly GCF_947247035.1. Classification (NCBI taxonomy): domain Eukaryota; kingdom Metazoa; phylum Chordata; class Lepidosauria; order Squamata; family Viperidae; genus Vipera; species Vipera ursinii. The sequence continues at coordinate 201,117,295 of NC_139516.1, forward strand.
AGCAATTCATTATATCTGGCTGTGCAGTAGGGCAAGGAAGTGTTTTCAGATACACCTACCTATAGTCGACAACCCATTAATGAGGTGTTACAAACAGATTAATCTTTTTAAAACGACCTCATTAACCACTAAGAATATTCTGGGCTGCGTTCTTCTGGGTCCTTCTGGAAAATGTGATAATGTTGTGCTATTAAGAGAATACACTAAAATCTTGATTTAGCAGCCTAATGGGGGGAAGGGGTGTCCAATACTTCTGATTGTTCATGAAATATTAAAAAGCATCATTTGCATGAACTGATATCATTTGCATAATGTTGATGCATAAATGATGTGCCGCGATGCAAATGATGGGATTTGCATCAATTTGCACCAATGCTGCGGTGGCATTGTTATGCAAATGAAATGAATGGTTTTTTTTTATGTCATCAAATTAAGGTAATATTAGCATAAATTGTACTGCTTGGTCTGGATTACCTCAGATACAGACTTGTCCACTATTTGGGAGCATATCCAAATAACTTGTTATTTTGGGAGACATCCAAACTCTGCTAAATTGGGTGGGTGGCCAAGGGTTCTCCAGTGAATCAAAATCTAATTTAATAAAATTATAATTTTGGTGGGCTCAGATAAATAAAGATTGTTTTGCACCTGAGCATGCCCCAAACCGTTCATTATGCTCCTTGGTTCAGGGATACTGAAACTAAATTAAGGATTGTAAGAATCTAAATGGTATTTCAAGTAGGACTTTTACGTGGTTGAATAAAGGAAGGTTTATAAACAATACTGGGCACCAAAGAGGCAAATTAGCTGCAACAATCTTTCATAACATATCCTCATCTTTTTTTTTTTTAATTCCATTTATATCCCACCCTTCTCCGAAGACTCAGGGCGGCTTACAAGCTTAGCAGTAGCCTTCATTCTATGTATATGCCTGCTTATTAGGGCTTTCACACACACACACCCCAAGCGGCATTATTACAAAGTCAGCTTAATTGCCCCCAACAATCTGGGTCCTCATTTTACCTACCTGGGAAGGATGGAAGGCTGAGTCAACCTTGAGCCTGGTGGGATGCGAACCTGCACTAATTGCAGGCAGCTGGTGTTACTTAAGGAGGCATTAGCCCACTGCTCCACCAAGGCTCAAGGTTGGCCCTTTTAAAAGGTCTGTTACTCTTAGGGTATCAGAAACCACCTGACTTACACGACTGTTATTTTATGTTGAACCATACTAGCTAATTTAGAAAGAGAAACTACATCCAATTTGTAGAAAGTTTGAAAAATGCTGATACCAAGACGGCCCATAGGTTTCTACTCTCTCTTTTTACCTGACAACTAAAAAACTTTCACTTTCAGCATCTACACACAGGACTACCATGCGTGGCATAAATTACTTATGGCAAGAGATTCATTTTTAAAGGACTAATTTTACTTTCTCTTTAAACAAAGTCACTCTATCCAAAATGCTTTTCTATTTCTAACAGCAATATATTTAAATTTAATTCAATCATCTAAGATATATCTTTAGGTATTCTCAGCCCAAAATTGCCTCAGGACACCATCCAAACGTTGCAGAGAAAATGAATTTTGACGACTTAGTTGCCCCTCAAAGGCATCGGTTCATATTTAGCCCAATTAATTTGAAAATTGGAGAGGTCTCCCAGTTCATCAATTAGTTTGATATGGAAACCTCGGCTTCACTGTGCTTTTAACAGGAGTTGGAAACTTCGACAGCCACTTTATGAATGGGCGTCCTTTCTCTGAGGAACCACTGTGTGAGAAGGTCCTTTCCATAACTGCAAAATTCAATTAGTCCCATCCATGCATAAAAATTAGTGAGTCTTGCACAAGAGGATAACAGATAAAGGAGAGCCATATAGCATTTTTATATTTAAAATGAACCTGTGTACTAGTATATACATGTATCTGACTTCAGGGCATTCTTAGATTAGGGTGACCCAATTTTTCCGTCCTTTAGCAATGGGATTTGTTCTCTAAGTCAGAAGTCCCCAACCTTTTGGGCACCAGGGACTGGTTCCGTGGAAAGATGTTTTTCCGTGGACCGGAGGGGGCGTGGTTTCATGTATTGCCTGCATCCCACTGATGGGGCTATGCTTCTTTGCGCGGCCTGGTTTCTGACATGCCGTGGCTTGGTGCCGGTCCACGGACCGGGGGTTGGGGACCCCTTCTCTAAATAGCTTCTGGAATCTTAAGAGGTTCTTGGTGTCTCAATATCTTCAATGCAGAGTGAAGAAAGGACACAAAAGATGAAACATCAAAGAAGAATTTCTTGTTCTCCTGGTACAGAACAGCCGTATTTTTGCTTTTGATCCTGCAGTGGGCAGTGACAGTTGTGAAACTTAAAAGAAAGAATGTGAAACTGCAGAGCAGCACAGACTTTCATCTTCTATTTTTAGGGAATATATGGTGTCTATCGAAGTTTGTTAATATTCCTTCTGCGAATGAACTTCAGGTCATTTTTAAATCCTTAATTATTTTCAATCTAGTATAACACTTTGGCATTCAGCTAAGTGTTCACCAAGCATTTGAAAAGCCTATATATATGTCGCAGGCAAAATATTGTTAGTATAACAAATATATCTTTTATGGAAACCAATAAGAACAGCTGAGTCTAAGCTGTAATACACTCTAGGTCAGACATGTCAAACACAAGGCCCGGGGTCCGGATCCGGCCCATGAAGTGGTTTCATGTGGCCCGTGAAGCCATCCTGGAAACAGTGAGGGAACGGCCCCCACTGCCTTGGCCCTGGCCCAGAGACCCTCCTTCTGCCAGAGACCCTCAGATCGGATACCCCCATAGGTACCCTTGATGCGAACAATGTAGAGCTGGCCACGCCCACCCAGTAGGCCATATGCACTCTAGCCACGGCCACCCAGTAGGCCACGCCCACCCAGGCCACACCCACCCGGCCCCCTGAGGGCAACCGCAATGCTGATGCGGCCCTCAATGAAATTGAGTTTGACACCCCTGGTCTAGGTAGTCTTCAACTTACAGCCAAACAGTGGAAAATCAGATAAAGAAGGAAGGAAGGAAGATATAGGTGCTTTCATTACCGTGTATTGGTTCTATCCCTCCCTCCCCTTCACATATTGATTTCTCATATATTGAGAAATGCAAATTTAGATAGGTTTGTGTTTAAATGCACGCTTAGCATATTGATTCATTTTTATCCTTACTGATATCACAAAGGTGCTTTTTCCAAAAAGCAACTGGACTATCCTGGGCTTTTTTTTTCTTCTTCTTGGAAAACATTTTGCTTCCCATCCAAGAAAAAACAAAAAAAGTCCCAGTTGCCTTTTGGAAAAAGCACCCTTGGGTCAACCGTGACCTGGATGATTGAGAATCTCCATAGACATCCTTAGTAATGGTACATTCGTTACCCGCAAATAAGCTGGGTGGGCGTATAAAATTAACACGATTCTGATACATCCTAGTTTTGGGGCCACCTCTCACCTCCGCTTATGGGCTTTGCAGTTTGCACCTTAGTTCTTAGTTATCTTTTTAATGCTCAAAATAAAAGCGCTTTCCTTCTCTTAAACATTCTGTCCTTAAATCATCCTGACCTTTAGGTTTCTGTCATGTTTGTACCAGTTCTTGGTGCTAATTAGGAAGGATCTTGCAAAAGCCATCTCAGGGAGATTGAATGAATTCCTGAATGTTTGCTTATGGTCACTGGTTCAATTTGAGGCCCTACAGCATTCTTCTCAGGGACCATTAAGAGTACTCATTTGGGCTAAGGTTTACCCATGCTGTGAAGGAGCTATTGATAGTAGAAAACCCATTTTATTACATTGCCAGCTGTATGCTGTGTCTGAAGTCGATAACCCTACATTTGTATAAATTTCCCAGTCATTCAGACCTGCTCTATTTACAATACTTTCAAGCACATGTGATTTTGTTGCTCTGAGTGTAGCTCAACTGAGATGTGGTATGCAAAACATGCCATTGACTGATTGATACCTCCAGTTAATTTTATGATTGCTTACCCGAATGCATGTAACCTGATTTACATTATTGAGTTTTATTATGTACTGGTCATTGACTGCCATACAGGTTTTTCTTTTTCTTTTTTTCTTTTTAAAGTTCTTTTAGCTTATGGTGAGAAAAACAGAGAATAGAGCCACAGCGGAAAATGAACTGGGATTTTACCATTTGGTGATCCAGAAATGGAAAGGAAAGTTATGCTAAAGACACAATGTTATGCTAATGCATAACATTGGCTGAGGAATTCTGGGAGTTGAAGTCCACAAGTTTTAAAGTAGCCAAGGTTAAGGACCCCTACATTAAAGGATGGGGGAAAAAACCATTTGGAAGGGAGCCTCCCTTATTATCGTTATAGTTCATTGCACAGTCAACCAGATGTTCAGACTCAATTTGGCATTTTTGTCCACCTATTGAATCCTTTCCAAGGACTTAGGATAGGCAGATCTGGATGTTCGATGGTGTCACAGATATCATCACAGGATGTTAAGCTGTTCCGAGTAAAGCTGCCTTTTGCAATTGACTGATGGCAAATTTGTCGATGTCGATGGTGTTCAAGTGGTGCTCCAGTTGTTTTGGGATTGCACCCGTCGCCCCTATTACTATTGGTACAAGCTTTGCTTGCTTTTGCCCCAGTCATTTTATTTCTATTTGCAGGTCTTTGTATTTTGTTATCTTCTTCAGTTCTTTCTCTTCTAAATAATAGTTGTTATTATTATTTATTAAATTTATGGGCTGGCCATTTTGCCCCAAGGTAACTCTGGGCAGCTTACCATATGAAAAGATAAAGCTACTTCTCAGGCAGTTAGAGAGATGTGGGAGATTTGTGCTATCAGACTTGCAAGATTGATGTCATCCTTCCTGGGTAGACAAGATAGAAAACATGACAATTTTACTTCTAAGGGTACATTAACAAAATCTTGCACATCTGAAGGCACAAATCTCCCACTGGGTAGCATCTTTTCCTCCCAGGTCCCAAGGTCATTCCTACATACCATTGCGAGATGTAAGTGATTAAGATTGCACGTACAGTTTCTTTTAGTAAATTCTTGAGGGCTGAAGTCTTTGTTAGATGATTATTGCTAGAACTCAGAAGCATACTGTTTTGTCTCTTGCAGTCAAATTATTTTGGAGGTGATTATTAGCAGAGATGCAAGGCTATGAGGAGATCCTAGTGTTACAGGAAAAAAGGGAAACCTTAAGTGGAAAAATATCCAGCAAGTCCTAATACATTTTGAGTGAGGTTTGTTCTGCTTTAGGCAAATATTTGCTTAAAACTGTCCGTGTCTGTTTAGTGTGAAGTGAACTCTCAGCGTTTGAAGCAGGATTTTGCATGACTTGAAAATGAGAATTTTGAATTTCATGCCAGACATGCTGAACACAGTCACAACCTCGCTTTCATAAAAGCAGCCTGTTCTTTTTCAGGCTTAGATCATAAAATCATAGCACTGGAAGAGACCTCGGAAGTCATCTAGTCCAACCCCCTGCTCAAGGACATCCAGTCTATTCTTGAAAACCTTCAGCAATGGAGCATGCACAACTCCAGGAGGCAAATTGTTCCACCAATAATTGTTCTCACTGTCAGGAAATTTCTCCTTAGTTCCAGGTAGGATCTCTTTTTAACGATCTTCCACCTATTGCTTATTGTCCTGCCATCAGGTGCTTTACAGAATAAGGTGATCCCATCTTCTATATAAATAGATATTTTATATAAATTACAAGATATCTCTGCATAAAACAATCAAACAAATCCCCCTCCACGTTACTTTTTAAAGAAATCCATTCCCTGAAGTTAATGTGTCTCTTAGACCAGGGATCCATGGGCTCTTGGCCAGAAGGCTACGGAAATGGCTGGCCGGTGCACACACACATGGGCAGCATTCCCCCCCCCACTCGCGCTAGTGCCCTTGGCCCCATCTGCACATGCACACAGGCACGAACGGGGATGCCAGCGTGTGGGCGGGTGTTCACAGCCCTGTTTGCGCATGCACGAACGGGCCCACTAGCTACTGAGAAGGGAGGAATGCATGGCTGTCCACGCATGTGCACGGCAGTAGCGGATGCCACATTAGAAAATGGGTCCACTAGTGCCATGCCAGTGTGTGTGGCCTTGTGCGCACATGTACCAATTTTGAAGCTGCTCTCCTTCCCTATGGTTCACAAGCCTGGAAAGGTTGGAGACCTCTTCTTAGACTTATCTTTTTGCAAGTTCAAGTGGAAACTGGAAAAACAGCTCATTTTAAAACGAATGTTTTAATACAGCAGGCCGGATGCGTCATGGCGAAACCGCGCTCACCCCATTGCCGGCAATGGGAAAAAAGTCAAGACACATTGGGACACATCTCATGACGTTGCGAGTTTGACAGCCCTGTTTTAATGCAATGGTTCTCAACCGTGGTGCCTAGAGGGTCTGCGAAGGCTTGAAGAAATGTTATGATTTAAATCTTGAGTTAAGTCTTGGGGCTTTTGGCCATGGTCCATGGCACAAAAGGTATTTAAAGGGGGTCCATGGTGAACAAAAGATTGAGAACCTCTGCTTTAATGAATTGCAAAACAGCCCTGTCCTGGATGTGGTCCCAACACCTCCAGCCACTAATGAAGGCGAATATACATGTCCCAGGATAATGTTGCAGGATCCAATCTGGGTCAGTGACTGGGATGAGAAGTTTAATCCTCAGAGCTTTGGACTTGTGCTGGAACTCACCCTGGAGGATGGGCTCTAGCACAAGTCCGAAAATGTTGAAAAATACATCTCTTGTCCTGGACACCGATCCAGATTGGAACTTCCGACCACATTTGAATAACGCAGAGGCAAAATTGACAGTATGGTTCTGATTAGAAATGTGTTTAATATTATCAGTATACAATATTGGGTGGAGGGAGGGGGGGAGGGATTGTTAAAGATAAAATGTATTGTAAAACTTTTCAATAAAAAGAAATATTGGGTTTAAAATGTAAGATTTTGATAGAGTAGAAATTTCTCTTGAAACAAAATTTAGACTAAGTGTATTTCCTTTTTAAAAACTTGCCTTTATTTGTTGTATTTTGTTTGTTTCGGGTATGTGTGTCTGTTTGTGTGTGATTGTGGGGAACCTGACTTATACAATGGACACATAAGAAGGACACTGTCTCTGCTCCATTCGTTTTGATCCAGAGATCTGCTACTTCATTGACCCCTGTTTGGGCAGACTAGGAACAGACAACCTGTTTTATTTTTATTACCACAAATTAATTGCATTCATTTCTGCATCCATCTTGTTCATTAAAAGCCAGCTCAAAAATTGATATGCCTTTTAATGCACACCGTGAAATTCTCTCCTTGTCTCTCCCCCTCTCCTTTCAAGCAATATTTTTCAATGTGGTTTTTTTTATATGCAATTTCCCCTAATTTTGACAGTTTTGCAAAACACTTTCTAATAGCGTGTGCATCTTTGAGCACAGTTTTTAATCAGGGAATTAGATTGCAAAATCTGGGGAAGTGTGAAAATCAAAGGATAATTGTATTCCAGTGCATATACTAATTTGTGCACCCATCTAATTTTGCTTCTATCCATAATATAGATCAGCTTGGCATGAGACTGTAAGCAGCGTTAAGTAGATCTAGGCTTGATTGTTTAACTCATATTGGGCTTTCCCTTGAGTGAACTCAACAACCAAGTGATTTTTTTCCCCTTTTTACAGAATCTTTGCCGCAAAATGCCCAATCTCCCTTTTCTAGCAAGTGAAACATGAGTGACAAGCCTCTGTGCATTGCTGAAATGAAGACTAAGGACTGTCAGCTTGATTTCAGTAGTGTCAGCATGAAGGATGGTTGAAATTTGCAAGCAGCTTGGCCACATTTTTTCCTATTTTTAAAGAAAAAAATGGTATCCAAAAGAAACATTTCCCCCACTTTCTATCCTAATACATGCTTCTATTCTATTCTATTCTATTCTATTCTATTCTATTCTATTCTATTCTATTCTATTCTATTCTATTCTATTCTATTCTATTCTATTCTATTCTATTCTATTCTATTCTATTCTATTCTATTCTCCATAATGAAGCTTAAAAAAGGGATTTATTAAACAATTGCCTCTAAATCACTATAGTTGTTAAGTTAGCAACACGGCTGTGAAGTGAATCCGGTGTCCCCATTGACTTTGCTTGACAGAAGGTCACAAAAGAGGAACACATGACCCCCTAGGGCAGGGGTAGGCAACCTTGGCTCTTTTATGACTGGTGAACTTCAACTCCCAGCCGGCTCAGGAATTCTGGGAGTTGAAGTCCACGAGTCATAAAAGAGCCAAGGTTGCCTACCCCTGAATTCTAGACCGTATAAGCCAAATAATCCTTTCTTAAAAATTAGACTGTTCCCACATACCCAAAAGTTGTCCGTTCCTCACTTGACTGCACTTCTCTTGGAGAAGAGAATTGACAGGTTTCTGCATGGGTGAGTTTAGCACCCACCAACTTCACTTGTGTATTTGATGAAGTCTATTTTACCAATGGAATTGCTGGGACACATTAGTTTGCAAAAAAGCTAACTATGGGTAGTCCTTGACGTACGACCACAATTGAGCCCAGCACCTCTGTTGCTTAGTGAGAAAGTTGTTAAGTGAGGTTATGTTCCATTTTGCAGTCTTTCCTGCCACAGTTGTTAAGTAGACTCACTGCAGTTGTAAAGTTAATATCGTGGTTGTTAAGGGAATCTGGCTTCCCCATGCTTGTCAGAAAATCGCAAATGGTGACCGCATGACCCTTTCCAGAATTTATGGCGACCCAGTAGATTCATCCCTACGTAATCTGTGAAGTGGTGCTTTGCATATGTGTTTCTGCTGTTGATTCATATTTAGCTGAAGTGCAAATCTTTGCTTGCTGCATTGCTTTAAATAATATAATTAAAAATAGGATTGTTATTCCTTGAGTATACCTGCCCTCCCTTGAAACAGGATAAGGAGAAAACCTTGGATGAGTTTTCCAGGCTCTTTTCTAAATTTGTGCTCTTATTACAAATGTATCCACAACCAGAACCAACATAATGTTTTCTAGAAGCAATAAGAATAGGACACTGACATCTGTAAAATCTAAATTTTGAATGACACACGGCATGTCTTGTAATGAACTTTTCTGCTTGGTTGTTGGATTGTGAACTTTTGCTATGCAGCTTGTAAGACATCGGTTGTCTATTCAAATTTTCTAATGGGTCTCATTCACAGGTAGCTCTTGACTTATGACAATAAGTGAGACCAATTTTTTTTGTTGCTAAGAGAGACAGCTGTTAAGTGAATTTTGCCCCATTTTATGACCTTTCTTGCTATAGGTGTTAATGCAGTCCCTGCACTTGTTAAGTTAGTAACACGGTTGTTAAGTGAATCTGGCTTCCCCATTGACTATGCCTGGCAGAAGTTGTGAAAGATGATCACATGACCTCGGGACACTACAACCCATCATAAACATGAGTCATTTGCCAAGCATCTGAATTTTGATCATGTTCTGACTGAATGGTGGAGGATGGAAGGATTTATATTCCTTGCAATCATCTGGTTGATAGCACTCTCTCTGAAAGTCGTTGAGGCCACTTGGAGGTTTATCTGTGCCCTCAAGGTCATCTGAATAGTGCAGATGGGTGCAGAACCTTCTCGGAAGTGCTGAAAGGACTGTGTTGTAAACAGTGTCATAAACCAAGAAGGTTGCACTATTCAGGTCACCCTGAGGGCACAGATGAATCTCCAAGTGGCCTCAACGACTCTCAGAGAGAGTGCTAATGACCAGATCACCACAAAGGAATATAAATCCTTCCATCCTCCACCATTCAGTCAGAAATGAAGAAGCTTCTTGGATGAGAAGCGAAACGTCTTCAAGGAAAAAACAAGGAAGTCCAGATGCCTTTTGAAAAAGCACCTTTGGGACAAATATGACCTGGATGACTGAGAATCTCCATAGGCACTTAGCTTGGAATGTACATTTCACGTTTCCTTTTTATGATCCAACAAGATCCGAGGGCTATTGTAACTCAGGCTCCAGCTAGTACAGTAATACAGCCTTAATATTATCAGCTCTTTTTAGCTTTGTTAGCATGATCTGAAAAGAGAGGGAAAACATTTCTAATGGTTGCATTTGCTGAGTTTCATCACAGCATTCATTTCATTTCAGCTTTTGCTGACTTCTGCTTGAGGCAATGAACTTATGAATCATTACTGCCTCCATTACATGGGCTTTATAATGATATAATCCTCCCAAACTTTGCCCCCATCATCTCAAGCATCAGATACCAGGACCCTTTGTTATATCCTGGCACAGCTCTGAAAACAGTTGGTCTTGTATGTCTTAATTCTAAAACACGTGAAACTTATTTTTCTTAGAAACAGCAACTCTCACATGCAATATATTTCAACAGCCAAGAAGGCAACGTTGAAAGTGTTTAATGCATAATGAGCAAATCTCTCTCCTCCTCCCCCTTTTTTTAATGATTATCATTAACCTGTGTTTTGCCTTAGGAAACAAAAAGCAAGCTTCCATTATAGAAGCAATTTCAATAATGGAAGAAAGATGGCGCTCTTACTAAATGTGACAGCTTGCCGTGTTCTCTTCGGAAGGAAACGGATACACAAGAATTAAATTCAGCAACTTTGCATAGAAGAAGCCAATTTGGATTAGAAAAAAATTAAACATCTGAAGCCAGGATTATTACTAAAGTAAAACAAACAAAGGCATTGTCTTTTCGTAGCGCAGGAAACTGAATGTCAGTATAAATGATGATGATGATGATAACATGACTGAAATGAGACACAAAACTCAATCCCAAAGGTGCCTTTTCATGAGGCAACTGGGCTTGTTTTTTTCCTTTGAAGACGTTTTGTTTCCTCAGCTTCTTGGATGAGAAGCGAAACATCTTTAAAGGAAAAACAAGAAAGTCCAGTTGCCTCGTGAAAAAGCACCTTTGGGATAACTATGACCTGGATCAGGGGTAGGCAACCTCGGCTCTTTTATGACTCATGGACTTCAACTCCCAGAATTCCTGAGTCAGCTATGCTGACTCAGGAATTCTGGGAGTTGAAGTCCATGAGTCATAAAAGAGCCGAGGTTGCCTACCCCTGACCTGGATAATTGAGAAACTCCATAGACTCAAAACTCAATGTTAGATGAAATGTGTAAGTTGGTATCTACTGCAGAAAAAGAAAGAACCGACTTTTGTAAAAGATGTCAGTAGCAATTTTATACTGAGTTCCATCTCTGAGTCACTTAAAACCTAACACTGAATTAACAATGAATTATTTAAAACTCTGGACTTTATAATCTTTCAGAAAGTTCAAAGAAGAAAGAAAGAAAGAAAGAAAGAAAGAAAGAAAGAAAGAAAGAAAGAAAGAAAGAAAGAAAGAAAGAAAAAGAAAGAAAGAAAGAAAGAAAGAAAGAAAGAAAGAAAGAAAGAAAGAAAGAAAGAAAGAATCAGTATTGTACAAATTTCACACGTGCACATGTGCGCACACACACTAACACACCCATACCTTTGTTTCAAAAAGTAATAAAGTAGTTTAATTTCATTGGGGATTCTTCTTGCTCATTCTACAAATACAGCTTAGAATTTTGCTCCAAAGGTCTCACCTGGCTGCAATTACAGCATATTCAAATTGCAGGAAGGTTATAGACACCCACTGTGCTAATACTAGAGTCACTCTTAAAAGCTCCGCAATTTGGGGCGAAGTGAGGCCCATCTTTTCAATAGCTCAGTTGCATCAGCTTTCCCAATTAACCAGACAAGGTGAAGTTTCCGCTGAAGATCATCTGAAAGCTATAACTGGTTCAGAATGTGGTGATGAGGGCGCCCCCTGTTGCATATGTCGCCCTATTGCTTCTCAAGTTGCACTGGGTTGTCAGGTGGTTTTTAAGATAGTGGTTATCACCTCAAAAGCTCTTCCTATCATTCGGCCTGGCTACTCCAGTCATATCTACCCATCTGGAATGGTTTAACTTTAGCAGGGTAGGTATACTCTGGGTTCTGTCAATGTAACATTATCATTTCGCAGGACGCAAGAAGTGCAACTACCTTATTGCAGTTATTGTCTTCTGGATGATCTTCAAAAGCATCGCCTATTTCCAGCAATGATGTTGACAGTTATTTCTATCTAGTCATTTCTACCTGCTACCTGTTTTTTTTTCCTAATCAAGAGTTTCTTCTACGGCAGACATGTCAAACACAGGGCCCGGGGGCTGGATCCAGCCCGCAAAGTGGTTTCATGCGGCCCGCGAAGCCATCCTGGAAACAGTGAGGGAACGGCCCCCACTGCCTTGCCCCCGTCCCAGAGACCCTCCTTCTGCCAGAGACCCTCAGATCTGTCCCACTCCTGCCCAGGCCCCCATAGGCACCCTTGATGTGAATGATGTAGAGCTGGCCACGCCCACCCAGTAGGCCATACGCACTCTAGCCACACCCACCCAATAGGCCACACCCACCCTGGCCATACCCACCCGGCCCCTTGAGGGCAACCGCAATGCTGATGCGGCCCTCAATGAAATTGAGTTTGACACCCCTGTTCTACGGTGAAAAAAAATATGCAATTCATAGATTATTATTTGAGAGAGCTTCTGTTCCCCACCCTCATTGTTGTGTAGTGAGTTCTTTGCTGGCAATAAGCGAGATGAGAGGTTGCAAACAGGAACATTGCTTTATTGAGGCAAACAGGAACAGAACTGAAACAGAGGCTTCTGCGCAGCTACTTATATGGTTGGCCACTAGGCGGTGGCCACTAGGTTTAAAGGAACCCATTCCCGCCCCAAATCATCCAACGATCTTCTTGGAGACAGTAAGTCTGGCTAGTCAGTGACCGTTACACTCATCCTGCGAAAAATATGGAAGTTCACCATGACCTACAGCTGAACAGTGAGGTTGGCCGTATTGAGAAGCTAAAAGGCTACTTGAAACTTATTTTACCGAATGTGGGTTTCCTGAAACCTGGACCTTTAACTTCTGATCAGTGACTAAACCATCTTGGTTTCAGTGTTCTAATGAAAAGTTGAAAGGCTCAGAGAAGGATTGTGATTTGTAGTTCAAAGGAGTCTGGATTTCATGCTCCAAATACTGAGACCCAAAACAGCACTTCAGTTGATAATCTGCTTTGTAATGTTGGAGAAAGAAAATGAAGTGCGCTAATATCCTGGAAACACTAAATCTAAAAAATCATAATCACAATCCCATTACATGTTTTTTTTATCTGTCCAGCTTGCCTTTGGCTAGAAATAATAGGGATTAAAAGTAAGGAAAACTGTCTAATTAAAAACATAAAGGCAGAAACGTTTTTTTAAAAAACAACTAATAAAAATTTAAAACTTAAAAAAAAGATTTTCTCATTACAAAAAAAAATCACTTCAGGGTACTTCATAAAAAACATTTTTGTTAAATACCAAGGTCCATAATACCCCGAGAAAAACTGATTGCTATAACAGAATCAAGATGCCAAAAAATACAACTTATTTGAGTGCCGTGCAAAATAAACATTAGTAACCCAATTTCTAAATCAGAAATGCACAATTTAAAGTTGAGACCTGCATTGGCTGTCAAAAGCAATAAGTGAAATCTTATACCTCTTACTAAAGTTGACATTGAATAGTAATTTACATGCAGAAGAAAGAGAAATCATTATATACACAGAAAGAGGCTTCCCCTTTATTAGATGTCTTTCTTTCAAAGCCGAATAAGCATGGGAGGTGGGGAGATGCTATAATTTAAATGGTTTTGCAGAATTAGACACCAACCCTTTTTAACTCTGTGATGCAAATTAAATGAATTTTTAAATCAAATTAAGATTTCAGTTTAGCGAACTAAGCTAAGTTGTTTGGATTGATCTGTTCTGTGATGAGAACCAATATTTAAAAAAATATTGAAAGGTTTTGCATCTCTAAAAGATGAGCAAGAAGAAATGTACAAAAGAAAATTAGAAAAAAACCAATAGAAACAGAAAAAGAAAGTTAAAGAAGTAGCTTCTCATCACCTTCACAGAAATTACAAACAAGCTTTTATCTTTTCTCTCCTTTTAGAACTACATTATAGAGTCTTTCCTTTTCAAGTTCAACCCCTTTAAGTCAGTAAACCGAGAAATCACTTGTACATTTTCAGCCAAAAGTTCATAAAAGCATTTCAGTCTTTTACAAAAAAAAATACTTATTGTTTTGTCCTTAATCAAACAGGTCAGTTTTGCCATCTCTGAAAGTTTTCACATCTTTACAATTTTCACATCTTTACAATTCCCATTGTGGGAACATAATGAAAACCAATCTTGAGAAGTAGCCAGATATGATCCATGGTTTCAAAATTTTCAAAATTTGATTCTGGCAATTGATACTAAGGCAAAGCAGTACTGATATTTCATAGGCATTCCAAACCAATCACTTCAATATGAGCCAGCCGTGTGCTGCAGCTGCCAAAACAGCCAACACAGTGCTAGGCTGCATTAACAGAGGGATAGAATCAAGATCGCGTGAAGTACTATTACCACTTTACAATGCTTTGGTAAGGCCACACTTGGAATACAGCATCCAGTTTTGGTCACCACAATGTAAAAAAGATGTCAAGACTCTAGAAAGAGTACAGAGAAGAGCAACAAAGATGATTAGGGGACTGGAGGCTAAAACATATAGGGAACGGTTGCTGGAATTGGGTATGTGTAGTTTAACGAAGAGAAGGACGAGGGGTGACATGATAGCAGTGTTCCAATATCTCAGGGGCTGCCACAAAGAAGAGGGAGTCAAGCTATTCTCCAAAGCACCTGAAGGCAGGCCAAGAAGCAATGGATGGAAACTAATCAAGGAGAGAAGGAACCTAGAACTAAGGAGAAACTTCCTGACAGAACAATTAACCACTGGAACAACCTGCCTCCAGAAGTGGTGAATGCTCCAACATTGGAGGTTTTTAAGAAGAGACTGGACAGCCATTTGCCTGAAATGGTATAGGGTTTCCTGCCTGAGCAGGGGGTTGGACTAGATGACCTCCAAGGTCCCTTCCAACTTTATTATTATTATTATTATTATTATTATTATTATTATTATTATTATTATTATTATTATTATTACTATTATTATTATTATTATTATTATTATTATTATTATTATTAATATTTGTAGCTTAGGGTTGAACTGTGGCATCCTTGGTGCTCTCTGAGTTTGGTTGTTTTCTTGCAGACATTTCATTACCCAAACTAGATAACATTATCAGTGCTAGTAAAGAATATAAACTGCCGCTAGAATATATTTTTATTTATTTTATTGATTTATTTAATTAGATTTGTATACCGCCCTTTCCCGAAGGACTCAGGGCGGTTTACAGGGTAATGAAAACAAGAAATACAAAAGTTAAAAACGATTTAAAAAAAATTACAACAGTCCCTGAAAAAGTAAAAGCCCCCAATTAAAATTAAAATTAAAATTCTCAGCCTGGGCCAGAGAGCTCGAAGAGCCAGGTCTTCAGGTCTATAAACTGAGAACAAACCCCATTTCTTACTAGCACTGATGATATTACTTAGTTTGGGTAATGAACTGTCCACAAGAAAACAACCAAGCTCAAAGAGCACCCAAAACCTGTCAAAGGGATCTTATAAAAATTCATACCGTAGCAAACGAGATTCATAATCCGATCATTTTTCAGGGAGTACCTGATATGCAGAGCTTACTAAAAATGGATACAGAGGGTAAAATCCTCATTAAATTACAAATCCCAGAAAGTCTCAGAATTTTTGCAAGACGGTCAAAAAGCTGTTAAATTTTATGGATTTTTCAAGCATAGGCAACCATGGTTACTACAACATTTTTCACAGCTATGGAGTAAATTGCTTCTGAAACAAGGCAATCAAAACAAACCTTACTACTGGGAGATAGAGAGACAGAGATAGAGAGGTAGGTAGGTAGGTAGGTAGGGAGAGAGAAGAAGAAGAAGAAGAAGAAGAAGAAGAAGAAGAAGAAGAAGAAGAAGAAGAAGAAGAAGAAGAAGAAGAAGAAGAAGAAGAAGAAGAAGAAGAAAGAAAGAAAGAAAGAAAGAAAGAAAGAAAGAAAGAAAGAAAGAAAGAAAGAAAGAAAGAAAGAAAGAAAGACGCTAAGAGTTATAGTCAGCCAGTTTAGTCTAGTCTAGTGGTTAAGGAAGGCATCAGACTAGAAATCAAGAGACTGTCTTAGGCATGGAAGCTGATGGGCAGCTTTGAGCCAGTCACTCTTTCTCAGCCGAACTCATCTCACAGGGTTGTTGTTGTGGGGAAAGTATGAGGAGGAAGGAGTATTATGTGTGTTGACCGCCTTGAGTTATTTATAAAAATAATAAAGGTGTGATTAAAAAATAGTAGATAGATAGATGCTGTAGATAGATAGATAGATAGATAGATAGATAGATAGATAGATAGATAGATAGATAGATAGATAGATAATCCCTTGTCAGATTTCATTTCCACCCCCCCTCAAAATTGCTTTAATCAACAGATTTCCACCTTAGGATATGTTGACATCACTTTGGGAAATGGGCCCCAAATACCTCTTTTTCATCAGCCATGCTTCTAAACATCATTGGAGCTGTGATAATCCTCTTATTAGTAATCCTTATGTCTCCTTTGTCACAAAGAAAAGGATATTATTCCCTGTTTCCTGTTTCCACCAAAAATGAATCGCTCTCTTAGCTCTTTTGAATATTCAATACTTTGACCTGAAGCAGCGTTTTAAGAAAGTATCTTAAAAGGAAGATCTGTGTCTCTCTCACACAGAACACACAACCTGCATATTTCTGGCATTTCCAGGGAAAACTCCTCCCTCCCTCCCCCCCCCATACCAGTGCAGACTTTATTAAGCTAGATGGAGCAATAGTCTAATGCATAATAAAGCAACTTTTCTATGGATGCCTCCTTTTTTTCTGAAGAAGGAAAGGATAATTTCCTGATCCCATTATTAGCTGGAGCTGTTCTTTTGGAAGCTTATCCAGTTTTCGATATGAAAAGAGTTTTGGGTGCTTCATTACGGGAGGTTTTGAAGAAGAGATTGGACAGCCATTTCCCCGGAACGGTATATGGCAGTGGTGGCAAACCTATGGCACGTGTGCCAGAGGGGGCACTCAGAGCCCTCTCTGTGGGCACGTGCGCTGTTGCCACAGCCCCGCCTCCCGCACGGCCCCCTCCTCACCAGCAGCCCCCGAGAGGAGAGTCGCCCTGGGTGCGGCCCATGCAGAGCAGTGCAGCCAAGGACATGGCAGTCGGGCAGTGGGGACAAGACTCTGCCCTTGCACCCCATTCCGTGCAGATGATGCTGTGGGGCGTGGTCAGAGGGCTCGGCCACGATGGCGCTGCTGAGCCACCTGAGCAAACTGCTGTGGCAGGCCGTGGAGGTGGTGGGTGGCCCTGCGAGCGGGTAGGATGGGGGTGGGGCAGGGGTGAGGCAGAGCAGGGCAGGGTCATGCAGTCTCTAAAAGGTCCACCATCACTGGTACAGGGTCTGTTGCCTGAGCAGAGGGTTGAACTATGTATAGCAAATAATGAATGGTTATGGGAAAGGGTATGTTTAGCCTAGTGAAAAGAAGGACAAGGGGTGACATGATAGCAGTGTTCCAGTATCTGAGGGGCTGCCACAAAGAAGAGGGAGTCAACCTATTTTCCAAAACACCTGAAGGCAGGATAAGAAGCAACGGATGGAAACTAACTAAGGAGAGAAGCAACCTAGAACTAAGGAGAAATTTCCTGACTGTGAGAACAATTAACCAGTGGAATGACTTGTCTTCAGAGGTTGTGGGTGCTCCATCACTGGGGGTTTTCAAGAAGAAACTGGGCAGCCATTTGTCTGGAATGGTATGGAGACTCCTGACTGAATAGGAAGTTGGACTAAAAGTCCTCCCCGGTTTCTTCTAACTTTGTTATTCTGTAATTCTGTGTCCTGTGTGTGAAATACTGGACTATCCTACAGATTGGGTTTGGGAAGATAGCCTATGCTATAACTTCTGGATGGATGTCCCTCTGTTACCATCTCAGCACATTAAACAAATGCTGGGAAAACATATGTGTTGTGAAGCCCATGGTAGGTGTAGCAGACTATTGATGTAACCATTTTGTTATGGGTGCAAAGCAGAAACTTAAGAGGTGGAATCTAACACTAACAAAAATCATTCTTAAATTCAGATCTCTCTGCTGCTTTACTCTTACTTTCTTTGCTGGAGTTTAGCTCTTGTTCCAGGACTTTGCAGCCCGGTGTCTGCTCCCACGTGCTCCTAAAACACCAATCCTAGGAGCCATGGTATCAGAGTGGCTCGAATGAAGCATTGCACACTAACTCTGCTCATTGTCAGCAGTTCAATTCTGAATGTCTCAAGTTTGACTCAGCCTTCCATCCTTCTGAGGTCGGTAAAATAAGGACCCAGATTGTTGGGGGCAAGATGCTAATAATGCTTACATTGTAAACCATCCAGAGAGTGCTGTAAAGTTCTGTGGGGTGATATATCACCCTAAATTCTAAATGCCATTGCTATCTGATGAACTAATCTCTATTTCACTGACCTGTCCGCCCAGGTCAAGCAGGAAGGGTATGGTATAGACTGCATCAGTTAAAGAATTTTGACTGGCAAGGTCTAGCAAGAGCGTCTTCTCTGACCTTGCCCCCATCCTATGAAACATCTTACCCACAGAGGCAAAGTGGGCCTAATCTTTTGTCCTAACCTTTTGGAAGAGCACCAAGATGCAGCTCTAGTCATCTGGCGTGAGTGAACTAAATGTGTCATGCCACCCTGTGGATGGTTGGTAAGCTGAAGGCGCTCCCTCTGCCTTTGAGCTTAGCAATTGTTCTATTAAACTCTGTTTTAATGCTGTTTTTAACCATGTTTTTA
The DNA here is from genome assembly GCF_947247035.1 of Vipera ursinii. Taxonomy (NCBI): domain Eukaryota; kingdom Metazoa; phylum Chordata; class Lepidosauria; order Squamata; family Viperidae; genus Vipera; species Vipera ursinii. Next base: position 201,136,110 of record NC_139516.1, read on the forward strand.
ACCATGGATTTTATTGTTTTATTTGTAAAGCCCACAGAGTCATGCAAGTGAGATGGGCAGTGTAGAAATGTGATAGATGATTGATTGACTGATTGATAGATAGATACAGATAGAAAAATATAGAGACAGAAGAGAAAGATTAGACAAATAGAGAGATTAAATAGCTAGCTAGCTAGCTGATATAGATAGAGATAGATTAAATAGGTAGGTAGGTAGGTAGATAGATGACACAGATAGATAGAAAAATATAGACAGAAGAAAAAGATTAGACAAATAGAGATTAAATAGCTAGCTAGCTAGATAATATAGAGATAGATTAAATAGGTAGATAGATAGATAGATAGATAGATAGATAGATAGATAGATAGATAGATAGATAGATAGATAGATGACACAGATAGATAGCAAAATATAAAGACAGAAGAGAAAGATTAGACAAATAGAGAGAATGTAGCTATCTAGATGATATAGACATAGAATAGATAGATAGATAGATAGATAGATAGATAGATAGATAGATAGATACTATAGATAGATATTTTTACTTTGTTTAGATGAAAATGTAACTCATACCCTATTTAACTTGCAAATAGTCATATTTCAGTCCATTGTGTTCCAATGCATTGCTAGAAGTTTGAATATATGGAGCTGAATTGCAGTGAGCAGAAGGAGACACAGTTTTGTTGGTTCAATAAACACAATGTGCCAGACTGCCAGCATTTGTATTAAGCTGGCCAATCCACAACCTTTATTTTGTCTGCCAGCTACAGAGACTGATACTGACTTCTCAGTCTGTTCATTGCCAAGAGGCTTCTGACTTCACTCCATAAGGAACATTCTGGAGTCCTTAAACCTGGTGAATAATCAAGGACTACAGCAAAAGAATGGTGCTGGATCCAAGAGTTTGCAGACAATATGCATTCTTAATGTGTGTTTGGAAAAGGCCAACAACAGAATAAAATAGGAAAGCAGAAGTATGAACACTAAATAAAAGCATAAAAATTCCAATCGCTCGCAGGCAGCCAAGGCCCTATTATTTCAGCAATGATCCTTCTGCATATGCTCTTTTTTTTCACCCTGATGAAAATGGTCCCAACATCGCTAACATATGGATAACAGGGAACTCGTACTTTACAGTTGGTACTGGGGGAAAAGAATTACAACTGCTCTATAAGAACAGTTCATAAAATGAATAAGAAGAAGTGTTAGCTAAAAGTTTGGACAGTCAAGTCTAGGAGATGCTTTGAAATCCCATCACCAAAATTTCCGTCTATATCAACTTTAAGTAACATTGACAACCTTGACTAGCTAACTGAAAAGAGGTTGTGTAGCTTGTGAGTCAATGTGTTGTGCAGCTGGCCTTTTTAATGTGATCCTAGGCTCACTTAACAGAGGGATAAAATCAAATTAGTACCACTTTATACTGCCATGGTAAGACCACACTTGTAATATTGCATCCAGTTTTGGTCATTACAGTATAAAAAAAAGATGTTGAGATTCTAGAAAGAGTACAGAAAAGAGCAGCAAAGATGATTAGGGGAGTGGAGGCTAAAACCTATGAATTACAGTTACAGGAATTGGGTACGTCTACTTCAAGGGTGTCACACTGCTGGCCCATGGGCTGGATGCATCATAGAGAAACCGCATCCACCCCATTGCCGGCAATGGAAAAAAAGTCGCGACACATTACATGACATGACGTGAGTTTGACACCTGTGGTCTACTTTAATGAAGAGAAGGATGAGGGGTGACATGATAGCAGTCTTCCAATATCTCAGGGGTTGCCACAAAGAAGATGGAACCAACCTATTCTCCAAAACACTTGAAGGCAAAACAAGAAGCAACAGATGGAGACTAATCAAAGAGAGAAGCAACCTAGAAATAAGGAGGAATTTCCTGACAGAACAATCAATCAGTGGAACAACCTGCCTCCAGAAGCTGTGAATGTTTCAACACTGGAAGTTTGTAAGAAGAGACTGGACAACCATTTGTCTGAAATGGTATAGGGTTTCCTACCTGAGCAGTGGGTTGGACTAGATGAACTCCAAGGTCCCTTCCAACTTATTATAAAACTTTTATTCATAAAACATGAAACTCAATCAACTGAACACTCAAATTGACTGGCACTAATGGTTGACACGGGTTGCTGCCAGCATCCTAGGTATCAACCAGGTATCTCCTTAAAATGTAAGATGTTCTGAGTAGTGCAGTTTTTTTTATCTTTGCTGGAGTTATTGCAGGAAGCTGCAATTTCTTGCTGCAATGTCTTGAGCAGGGGGTTGGACTAGATGACCTGCAAGGTACCTTCCAACTACTTCTTCTTCTTCTTCTTCTTCTTCTTCTTCTTCTTCTTCTTCTTCTTCTTCTTCTTCTTCTTCTTCTTCTTCTTCTTCTTCTTCTTCTTCTTCTTATTATTATTATTATTATTATTATTATTATTATTATTATTATTATTCCTATTAAATTTAAATATAGTGAACTTGCTTGGCTGCAGCATTTCACATCAATTCAGCAATTGTGAAAATGTCTTGTGAGAACCAAGCCTAAAAAACATGGTTGCCAAACTAAGAATGAAGAGTATGTTCATTGAACACTGCTGCACTGTTCACCAAACTCATATGCTAGAACAGAGTAAGGTAAGCTTTGGAGTTTTATCTGTATGGACACAGAAATAGCAATCTATGTGCATTTGGTGTAGCAGATGATTTTACAGATATTCGACTTCCTGACATTTTACTATTTATTGTTTAAGTGATCCAAAAAAAATGAAGGAAAAAAAATCAAAAGCACCACAGGTCTAGCAGTGAGTTGTCTGTAAGTTACAGTGTGATTATCTACAGCAAATAAGTCTTTGTCGGTAGCACACTACATCCTTAAATTATTCCATTTGCCAGAATGAATGCACATCAGATTTAATCTTTACTGCCGGTCTGTGCTTTAAAAAGAAATGATCTTTTCAGCTGGATTTTGCTGCCTAAACAAGGTTGAATGTCAAAAGAATGATAAACAGTCTCTCTGTGAGACTTAATAATTGTTTCCATTATGGCACCAGGAAACTTGGAGATAAATTGGGGCCTAATGTGCAAATATCTAGCTGTTGAGATTTCTATGACTTGCTCTCTCTTCCTTTTCAATAAATCTGATTAAAGAAGACTTTGTGAGAATTGGCCTTTCTGTTACCAAGAGCTTGACAAAAGGAAAGATATTGGAACAGCACATTTATTGGCATTTCTTGTCCCTTGCACAATCCCATGAAGTTGTGGTCCTAGCTGAATGGTTGGTTGAACATGTTCTGTGCACATTAAAATTCCACATTTTCATCAAAGTTAGGCAAGAAAAGAATCATGTTTCCAGGCTGGGAAAAACATGCTTTAGAACTACTACTGGTAAGATGCAAAAGAGGTTGTTTTGTGCTTTCTCCAATTGATTTTACAGGTAATCCTTCACTTACAGCCATTCGTTTAGCATAAAGGTAAAGGTAAAGGTTCCCCCACACATGTGTGCTAGTCGTTTCCAACTCTAGGGGCCGGTGCTCATCTCTGTTTCAAAGCCAAAGAGCCAGTGCTTGTCCGAGGACGTCTCCGTGGGCATGTGGCCGGCATGACTAGACACCAAAGGCGCACAGAACACTGTTACCTTCCCACCGTAGTGGTCCCTATTTTTCTACTTGCATTTTTACATACTTTTGAACTGCTAGGTTGGCAGAAGCTGGGATGAGTAACAGGCGCTCACTCTGCTACATGGCACTCGGGATTCGACCTGCCAAACTGCCGACCTTCTGATCGACAAGCTAAAAAGAAAAACCTCTTTCCAAGGAACTGATCCCTGGTGCCCCAAAGTTTGGGGGCTGTTGGTGTAGTAAACACTGAAGCTACAATGCCACTGAACAAAAGTGAGCAGTCCTCGCATTTACAACCATCACAGCATCCCCATGGCTATGTGATACAAAATTTGGGTACTTGGCAACTTCACAACCATTGCAGCATCCAAGGGTTGGTCATGTGATCACTATTGATGACTTTCCCAGATGGCTCCTGACAAGCAAAGTCAATGGTGGGAAGCTGGATTGGCTACACAGCTGTATGATTCACTTCACAACCATGGCAAAAAAGTTGTAAAATTGGGTGTGACTTGCTTAATGACCGCCTCGCTTCACAAAAGAAATTTCCGTCCCAATTGTAGCCATAAATATGGGGACGATCTGCATCAGCTAGCGAAAATGTGATCCATAGAATGATTGCTGGCAATATTTTCAGAAAGTATATGTATGATTGCAATCAATTTATATAATCAGAAGGAACGATGACCAAACTACTGATTTTAATAAGGATGATCATGGGAAGCTAATGAAAATAATTAATGAGGGGTATGGGAATAAATTGGTAAATTATGCTTTTCAATACAAATGAAACTGATTTATTTTTTTTAAAAAAAATATTGTTTGCCTGTTTTGTAATTATTTTCTACCATCTTTTTAACAATGGAAACATTTTTTTAAAAAATGGTAAATGTTTGGCTTGATTCTTATGGTGATGTCGTCATGGAAGATACTGGAAATATTTAGAAGTAACAATTGCATAATTTCATAGCAACTGAGACGTTTAAAGGCCTGGAAACTAAAACATATGAACAACAGTTGCAGGATTTGAGTTTGGCTAGTCTAGAGAAAAGAAGAAATAGGGGAGACATGATAGCAGTGTTCCAGTATTTGAGGGGCTGCCACAAAGAAGAGGGGGTCATGTTATTCACAAAAGCACCAGAGGGCAGGACAAGAAACAATGGTTGGAAACTGATTAAAGAGAGAAGCAACCTCGAATTAAGGAGAAACTTCCTAAAAGTGAGGACCATTAACCAGTGGAACAGCTTGCCACCAGAAATCATGGATGCTCCATCACTGGAGGTTTTTAAGAAGAGACTGGACAGTCACTTGTCTGAAAATATATAGGGTCTCCTGCTTGAGCAGGGGGCTGGACTAGTAGACCTCCAAGGTCCCTTCCAGCTCTATTCTTATTGATTACATAGTTTCAAAAAATTGCATGGTATGGACAAGCTCAGAATAGGAAACATGAAAACATAGTTGGATCCTATGAAGGAATTTGGGTTCCACTAATGATATAATATTCTTTCATCACCATTAAATAATTGGTTTGATTTTCCTTCGCAAAATGACCTTTGGAAATAACAGTCCAATAAATTAGTTTGGAAATACAGCCCAATAAATTTGGGCTGTAAATTTGTATTTGTAAATTTGGGCTGTCAATTTCCAATTTGGAAATACAGTCCAATAACTTAGATTACATCTGGACAAATTACATCAAACCGTGGCTCCTTTAAGATCATTGTTCAATGTTAAAGCCTCTACAGAAGGAAGGAGCCAGATTAGCGATCTGAGAAGTTCCTAAATCCACTGTAATCTGTTTAATGGTGTGTGTGTGTGTGTGTGTGTTCTTTTCTAAGAACACTGTGATTTGAAGTCCACACATGAAAGAACAACCCTTTTGAAGAAGGTTGGCATATATGCATGTTGTATATATGTAACAGCTGGTAACCACAACTGATTCCCTCTTATTAGAAGTTTTAATTTTAAAGAAATAATTGTGCAGGCAAGGCTTAACTTCTCTTCCCCTGCGCAAAAAAAAAACAACAAAAACTTGCAGCGTCCTGAGGCTGCATTTCAGTTAAAAGAAAAAAAAAAGAGAAAGAGGTTGATGATCAGTTCTAGACTTCTAATTATCCTATAGGTTTTGGTCCTTGGACATTGCACTTCTTACATGAACACGTTATTTGCTTAAATTCTAAATCAGCTCCAGTTCACAACTCACAAGCCAGTCTCCAAAGAAAAACATCTCCAGAAGAACAGGGCCCATTAATTTGGAAAAAAAAGTCTGATGGATAATTTTGATGATTTTTGATGACAAAAAAAAAGAACTTTCATGTTAATTAATTCTCTGGAGCTACTAACCTTAATAGCAAAACTTCTGCACTTAAAGAAAAAAAAATTAAAGCCTTCCATTGATTGTGAATTTCGGGAGACGAAAAACTAGTTCTTTTTTTTTTTTTGCTGATTTTAATCGTTTGTTCCAAGAAGGGGAAGAAAACAACAAAAGAAGCAATTTTCCATTTCTTCTAATGAGATCACTTGCAAGAGGCTCTTTCCAAAGTAATTGCAACTTTTATTTCAGCAGCTGATTGCTAAGTGTGGGCGATATCTGGGGGAGGCAAAATTCTAGAAGACATGGGCAATATTTTATCCTTGCATACCCTGGAAAGGATTCCAACCTATCTGCCTTGCTTTTTGATGGATCCTTGATGTGATAGCTTGTCTCCTGCTCCCGTTTCAATAAACTGATTATATGCCAGCAGTTTCAACTTCCATCAACCACACAGATTTTCTCGGTGGCAATCTATCCCTAGCCCAGGGGTAGGCAACCTCGGCTCTTTTATGACTCATGGACTTCAACTCCCAGAATTCCTGAGCCAGCTTGGCTGGCTCAGGAATTCTGGGAGTTGAAGTCCATGAGTCATAAAGGAGCCAAGGTTGCCTACCCCTGCCCTAGCCTATTCTTTCAGGCACAGGTAGTCCTTGACTTACAACAGTTCATTTAGTACAACGGCATTGAAAAAGTGACTTAGGACCTGTTTTCACACCTACATCCATTGCAGCATCCCTGTGGTAGTACTTGACTTACAGCTACAATTGAGCCCAAAATTGATTTAATCTTTTTTTAATTTGTTTTTAACTTTTGTACTGGTTGTTTTAAATACCCTGTAAACCGCCCTGAGTCCTTCGGGAAAGGGCGGTATATAAATCTAATAAAATAAATAAAATAAATAAAGTAATACTACTTCTAAGTGAGTCACTTGTTAAGAGAGTTTTGTCACATTTTTACGACTTTTCTTGCCACAGCTGTTAAGTGAATCACTGCAGTTGTTAAGTTGGTAGCATAGTCATTAAGTGAATCTGGCTTCCCCATTGACTTTGTTTGTCAGAAGGTGGCAAAAGGTGATCACATGACCATCACAGGACCCTGCGACCGTCATCAATAGGAGCCAGTTGCCAAACATCTGAATTTTGATCATGTGACCGTGGGGAAGCTGCAACGGTCGTAAGTATGAAAAACGGTCATAGGCCACTTTTCTCAGTGCTGTTGTAACTTTGAAGGGTCACTAAACAAATTGCTGTAAGTCTAAGACTACCTGCATACAACTTCAACATGAGCTCAGGTTTCCAATTATGCCTCTTGTTTGCCACCAGTCTCACCGCCCATACACATGAAATTCTATTTTAAGATTTGTAGAAATGAAAAAAAATCACGATTGGGGATTATTTCCAGAAAATAATAATAATGTGGATTAAGCATACTTAATGAACATGCTTTTTGGTTGCAGAATCGGAGGAGAATGTGACTGGCAGAAAAGAGAAATAATTAGAATAGAATAGAATAGAATAGAATAGAATAGAATAGAATAGAATAGAATAGAATAGAATAGAATAGAATAGAATAGAATAGAGCAGAAGAGAACAGAATAGGATAGGATAGGATAGGATAGGATAGGATAGGATAGGATAGGATAGGATAGGATAGGATAGAATAGGATAGAATGTAGAATAGAATAGAGTAGAGTAGAATAGAATATAATGTTGAATAGAATAGAATAGAATAGAATAGAATAGAGTAGAGTAGAGTAGAGTAGAGTAGAGTAGAGTAGAGTAGAGTAGAGTAGAGTAGAGTAGAGTAGAGTAGAGAAGGGTAGGGTAGGGTAGGGTAGGGTAGGGTAGGGTAGGGTAGGGTAGAATAGAGTAGAATAGAATAGAATAGAATAGAATGAATGGATCTAGCCCTCCCAGTTCCAAAACCCTTTCTATTATTCTCCTGCTTTGTGGGGCTCAAAAACATTGTTGCAAAGAAATATATTATTGGAGATTTTGCTAAATTGGCTCCTTCCAAATGAACAGATTTCAACCCATTAGAATGTTCAGCAAAAATGAGATTGTCTGGGGAATTCTGGGAGTAGCAGTCCTCGTATCTGGAGAACACATAGGCGGTGGTAGGCTGTAGTAGAGCTACTGGTAGTACTTACTTGTTTTGCAATGTTTATTTATTTGTTGTGACTTTGAGTCAGTCTGGAAGCCAGTTGACTGCCTGGATTAATCCCTGCGGTTTTCTTGGCATGGTTTTGGAAGTGGTTTGCTGTTGACTGCTTCTTAAGGTTGGGAGAGAGTAACTGGCCCAAGGTCACCAAGCTGGCTTTGTGCCTAAGGCTGGACTAGAATTCACTGTCACCTGGTTTCTAGTTTGATGCCTAAATCACTATACCAAACTGCCTTCCAGTGCAATGGGTTTGCAGGTTTGTAATATGCTGACGACTTATTAAGAGTGGGCAAACTGACAAGTGCTAGGAAAATGACAGGTTGCCTACGAGGGTCACGCTGCCTACCCCAACACAGAGTGTCAGACCTCTTGAGCAGGTTTGCATTAAGGTTAAGTGAAAATTTAATTAGGTATCGTGACTGCATGGTTTATACAGTACAATGAAGTCCTTGTTTATTTTCCCTTTCAGAAGTTTAATTTTATTAGATTTATTTTATAGAAGTTGAAGTCTAGCAACGTGTAATAAGCTGGTCTTGAAGTAATGTGGCTTCAATATGACACATGCAGACAGGGGATGGGAAATGGGACTTTATACAGCTGACAATTCATTGTCCTTGGAGATCTGTAACGCACACACGCCTCAATCAGGCCCAGAGTTGACATCTCAGAAATTTTTGACATCCAAGAGGGAGGTGACTGTTTTTCTCAGCATGTGACCCCATTGTTATGTTTTCAGAGGGGAAGAGAGAATAGTTCTTCCTGGCTGATAAACAACCATCAATAAATATTCCTGTTGAGTGAATCATATAAGCACGCACTCCTGGTAACTAAAGGATGGTGTGTTGTGACATCTCAACTATTTCTCTCCAGAAACATGCTCTAAAGAGAAGTTCTGACATGCTGTCTCCTACTCTGCTGGAGGCGTCATGCTGTACAAGTTAAGATCAAACAGTTGACATTAAGATGCCAGAATTAGAAGGCCACTGCATTAGCACAGATCAATCAGGGCAAAAAGGTCTATGGCACCACTGGTGCAAGTGACAGCACAGTGGGAACTTCTGACATGTGTCCTTTTTGTTCTCCAGGTTCCATGTGGACCTAAACAATTATGTTCCTGGCATGCCAAGTTTGATAGCTCAGTGGTATAAAACACGCCTTGCACGTACAAGGCTTAAAATTCATCTCTCAGTTCCTTGTTTCCCAAGATTTCAGCCTCCAAGTGAGAGATTTATTTATTTATTTATTTATTTATTTGTTTTTATAAACCGCCCTTCTCCCGAGGGACTCGGGGCGGTGTACAGAATAAGGTAGGTATACAGAATGAACAATAGTGAAAAAAACAAAGAGCAGGGCTGCAAAACACCTCTGTGCCAGAAATTCTGGAGAATGTGGATGCTCTTAGTCCAGTTGGACCATAAGGGTGACTAACTGATAACTCCTGAGTGCACCTTTTTTAATAAAAATAAAAATAAAAATCTATCAGAAAGTCATCCCATTACAATTTCTGAAAACGGAGGACGGTATTTCCTGCTTTAACATTCCATTTATTTATTTATTTATCTATCTATCTATCTATCTATCTATCTATCTATCTATCTATCTATCTATCTATCTATCTATTATTTATTTATTTATTTATTTATTCAATTTATATTTTAGGTAGGAAGTAGCACAGGTGTAATTTAAGTCTTAAAAAGCAGAACACAGGTAGTCCTCAATTTACGACAACAGTTGAGCCCAAAGTTTCTGTTGTTAAAAGTGAGATATTTGTTAAGTGAGCTTTTGCCCCGTTTTGCGACCTTTCTTGCCACAGTTGTTAAGTGAATCACTGCAGTTGTTAAATTAGTAACCTGGCTGTTAAGTGAATCTGGCTTCTCTGTTGACTTTGCTTGTCTGAAGGTCAGTTGGGCAACTGATTCACACTTATGACGGCTCCAGTGTCCTGGAGTCATGTGATTTCCCTTTTTGCGAGCTTCTGATAAGCAAAGTGAATGGGAAAACCAGATTCATTAACAACCGGGTTATTAACAAATACAGTGATTCACTTAACACCTGTGGCAGCAAAGGACATAAAATGGGGCACTTAACAATTGTCTCACTTAGCAACAGAAATGTTGGCCATAAGTCAAGGTCTACCTGTAATACTATTAATCAAAGTAGTATTTATTAAATTATTTTTACATAATACATGTTTGGGGGTAGATGAACAATCTGAAATTTCATGAAGGCATCAGTGAGATGAAGGAGAAGGCCCTTGATTAGAATGATAAGTCTTTGAAGTCACCACTTGCCAGACAAGAAAAAACAAGAGATGAACAAGGGGGAAAGAAGGGGGAAAGTAAGAAAAGTGACAAAAAGAAAAAGGAAGAAGAATTCAATATTCAAAATTAAATTTTGATTTGCAGAGCTTCCATAAAGCTAAAGCTAAAAACTAACACCAGCAAGGCAGAAGGCTACAATGCGTGAGCCATGTAATGTAATTTCAACCTAATAATTCAGATGTAGAATATGTAGATCTTACGTGCAGGTTATATACATCAATATGCTTAGTATAATAAAGTTTACCATCTGATAACTCATTTTAAATCTTTGTGTTCTTAACCTAAAAGCAGTCTCAAGATATTTAGATACATGGATGGTTGCTGTCTTCTCAAAACTAGACAGAGGATATGTGACATTATAATCTTTTGTTCTAGCCATAGATAAGATAAGTAAAGGTTCTCTAAATTTATTCCTGATGCTATCATGAAAAGTACATTCTAACAGCACATGTTCAGCTAAGTTAACTGTCCCACTCACAGAGATGAACATAAAATCGAATTATGCATTTTTAGGAGTTAACAGTCAATAGAGATGGGAGAGGATACCTCACACTGGAATGCAAATTTACCTGCTTTCAAATCTTTGAAGCTACACGTGGATCAAAAATCTAATTATCATTTGGAATTTGCACTTCTCTGAAATTTGCAATGCTGTTTGTTTGTATTTTTTTAATGTATACTTTGGGGAAGTTTGTGAAGAGCAGTGCTTAGATATTCATAAAAGCAATGGGCTTCTACAGATCTTCCAAGGGCAGTTTTGTTGAACTGAAGTGGCAGACTGAAGGAGTTGTAAATTGTAAAAAAAAAAAGACAGTTTGGTGTAGTAGTTAATAGTGTCAGAATCCATTTATATCATATTCATAAATGTATGTTTAAAACATTATTCCATGGATTCTGCCAACTTCCGAAGAGAAGAGAATGGATGTGTATTGAACCGGTATTAGGCATTTCAAAGGAAAGGAGAAGCCTTTTGAACTGGGGAAACAAAAGGGGGGGCTAGCATCTGGCTTCTGTCATGGAAGAGAGCAATAAACATGAAAGGTCCTAATTTCCTTTTTCCCACGAGAGGGATGATACGAGAGAAAGGATGGGGGACTGACCAAATGGGGCTAAGGGGGGTTAAACCAGGAACTCTATATAAGGGTTAGTTCGTGGAATAATATTAAGTCCTGTCTCATTTCCTACAACCAAGCATGTCATAGTAAAGATTCTTTTTGGAATAGACTTGACTCCAAGAATTTTGTCTTCCTAAGACGTGGTTTGGGGTGGGTCCTGACAAATAGTCACTCATCTAGAAACTAGGCAATGGTTTAGACAGGAAAGCTGGCTGGGTGATTCTGGGCCAACCACCAGCAGATTTTGAATTCTAGTCCCACCTTAGGCATGATAGCCAGCTGGGTGATTTGGGGCCAATCACCAGGCGACTGTGAAATCTAGTCCCACCTTGGGCACGAAAGCCAGCTGGGTGATTTTGAGCCAATCACAGGAGACTGTGAGTTCTAGTCCCACCTTAGAGATGAAAGCCAGTTGGGTGATGTTCAATCCATCATCAGGAGACTGTGAGTTCTAGTCCCACCTTAGGGATGAAAGCCAGCTGAGTGATTTTGAGTTAGTCACTCTCTCTCTCAGCTCAACTTTCTTTACAGGGTCATTGTTGTGGGGAAAATAGAAGGCAGGAGTATTAGGTATGTTCTCTGCTATGAATTGACCACATATAATGGCGGGATAAATATGTAATATTTACAATATTTCTTTTCCAAAATGACAAGAAATCATGGCACCAGTTTTCAGCAAGTATGGTCACAGATGGTTCTAGATCTAGAAGGTGGACTTGGGGAACCATATCTCAGCTTGCCAAGCCCTGTTCTAGAGTCTTAATGAATGAAATATAGAACATCACCAATCTAAGGGTCAGATAAGAAAGTGGATGGCTCCTAGGCCAACTTTAGAAGGAGAGTTCAGAGGTTTTGTGGGATGAGATGCAACTCTTAGGGTACCCTTTTTGCCCTAACCATCCGGTCTTCTGTATTTTCATGTTCTTCTTTAGTTTTTATTGTTGTGATCCGCCCTGAGTCCTTAGGGAGAAGGGCGGCATATAAATATAATAAATCAAATCAAATCAAATCAATTGGATTTTGTTTGTGTCCGAATCTCTGATCATTTCAGCCTCAGTGATCTTTGGAGCCTGCTGCCTTAATTGCTTCCTGACTATGTCAGGGTCTTAGTTGCTTCACTTATTGTTTTTAGTACTGTGGTTGTTCCTTAGATTGATATTTTATGCTTACATTAACGTCTCTGAAAGCTACTGGGCTGTCAGAGAACAAAAAAAGGAGGAGCCAGTTGTGTATGGCATGTGACTTTGTGTTTTTTCTGTGTTTTAATTCTTGGGTACGATGGACTAACTGTTAATCTGGCATGCTAAATGGAGAATGGACATCTCTTTGCTCCTTGTTAGCCAGACAAATAATTACAGGTCTTAAATTATCCCCTTCGACTCTCCTTCAGGCATCTGTATCAAATTATATCAATCAGTGAAAATTGCAAGGGATCTCATTTTTCAGGATCCAGCCTAATCCACATGGTCCCTTAAAATGAAATCTTTTTGTGTTTGAGTCTACAGGAATGAAATTCTCCAATTAGAATTCCTCTGTGGCACAGCCAGCGGCAGTAATTCTCCAATGAATAATCTACTTCTTACAAAAAAAAATATGCCTGAAAAATTGCACATTGGATAAGTTGTATGCTTCAAAAGGGCATTATTTAAAGGCAATAATTATTCTTATTCGGAGAACCTAGGGAGGAGAAGAGGAATGATATCTTAAAATATCTGAAAAGAAGTCACACTGAAGTTGGACCAGATTGATGTTTGATTGATCCAAATAATATAACTAAAATCTTTCCTTTCCTTTCCTTTCCTTTCCTTTCCTTTCCTTTCCTTTCCTTTCCTTTCCTTTCCTTTCCTTTCCTTTCCTTTCCTTTCCTTTCCTTTCCTTTCCTTTCTTCTCCCTTCCTCTCTCTTTCTCTTTCTTCTTTCACATGCCACCCATCTTATTGTCCAAATCAGCCTTTGCTAGATGCAGACAAATTGGGTATGATTCATGCCTGCTGTAACTACATCCTGTGTCATCACTTTTGAAGTAGATGACTTTTCTTCTTCTTTAAATACTAGGTATGTGCAAGGGGTCAAACAGGGGGTCAATCAAAGCCCTGTCCTTCAATGCAAATAAAAAGGATGGGGCAAGAGTTTGAATCACCATCTTGTTTTTTTTAAAACTGTCCCGTAAGACACTCCTGATACAGGCAGTCCTCGACTTAACAACCATTCGTTCAGTGACTGTTTGAAGTTACAACAGCACTGGGAAAAGTGACTTATGACCATTTTTCACACTTATGACCGTTGCTGTATCCTCATGGTCATGTGTCCAAAATTCAGACGCTTGACAACTGGCTCATATTTGTGACGGTTGCAGTGTCCTGGGTTCAAAAACCTCAAAACCTTTCGTGACCTTCTGACAAGCAAAATCAATGGGGGAGCCAGATTCACTTAACAACCATGTTACTAACCTAACAGCTGCAGTGATTCACTTAACAACCGTGGCAAGAAAGATTGTAAAATGAGGCAAAACCTACTTAAAAAACGGTCTTGCTTAGCAGTGGAAATTTTGGGCTCAGTTGCGGTCGTAAGTAGAGGACTATCGGTAGTGGAGATGAAAGACACTATTTCCTATTGGAACTCCAGAGGAGAAAACAAGTTTACCATGGATTTCATGCACTTCTCTAATCTCTCTTCATAAAGTTGTCTAAATGATTATTTGAGGAGAGATCTCAGTAGAGTTCCAGTCATTGTTGAGGATAGTCCTTGACATTACATTGGGCTGCCCCTGAAGAGCATCCGGAAGCTCCAGTTGGTGCAAAATGCAGCAGCCTGCATAGTTCTGTACAGACCTCGGTGTGCCTATGTGTCACCTCTCCTGAGGGAGCTGCATTAGCTGCTGACGTGCTTTGGGGTGCAATTCAAGGTTCTGATTGTTACCTTGAAAGCCCCTCATGGCTTGGGACCACGTAATCTGAGGGGCCTTCTCTTGCTGGTCAAACTACTTGACCCATTAGAGCAGGGAAGCAAGGAATGTTGCAGAGGCCCCCAACCTTTTGGACACCAGGAACCGGTTCCGTGGAGAGAGGTTTTTCCATGGACCTGAGGGGGCGTGGTTTTGTGTGCTGCCTGCATCCCGCAGATGGGGCTTTGCTTGTTTACTGGCATGCCACAGCCCGATGCCAGTCCGTTGGGGACTCCTGCCCTAAGGAGCTACATCTGGTGGGACCCAGAAGAAGGGCCTTCTCCATGGTGGCTCCCTCTCTCTCGAACTTAATCACCTCCAGAGATTAGACTGGCCCCTACTCCAGTGGTTGGATTCAGGCAGTTTGTACTGGTTCGGGAGAACCGGTAGCTAAATTTACCTGAATTCAGAGAACCGACTGGCTTCCAGAAGTCCAGTCTAGGCCTCGGAGGCCTGGAGGAGTCCTCCCAGGCCTAGAATAGCCCACTGGAAGTGTGTGGATGCCACTTCCGGAAGTCTGTTCTAGGCATCGGAGGCCCAGGCCTGCATCAAATATGAGAGCCAGTGGTTCAGGTATTTGAATCCCACCACTGCCCTACTCTAACACTCTTTCGGAAGGTCCTGAAGTCTTGCTCGTTAGTGTTTATCTTCTTCGGATTTTGTTAAAGGACTGGCTCATTTAATCAGACTTTTTTAAATATGAAATAAAAATCAATAATTTTTTTCTCCCCCATTTGAAAAAGTGTTTCCAGCTGAGCTGAGTCCTGAAGTGCAGCAAAAGCAGTGATGGCATACAGTGTGGGTGGGACCATTGCTGCATAGTCAAGATTACTACAAAAGTTAACGAGGAGCTATGAGATTTATATATAGAAATAAAGACCCATTTTTTTAAAAAAAAGAAAAACCCAGAACCCTAAAACCTTTTTGGTAGAGAGAAGTTTAATTGCAGGCTGCTCTTTCTACATGCTGACAACAGTACTGCCTTTAGTTGGAAGCATAACTTCGAAAAAGAGCCCAAAGTTGGAACAGCAGCTGCCTTCTCCTTAGCTCCATCAGAGTTGGGCTACCACCACCATTATCTGCATTCATCTTGGTTGATGGGTTGAATGCTGGTGATGCACCATGGAGGCCTTTCTTGACTTTGGCATCACACTGAGAGCCTCCATGGGGTAGTGGTGAAGGTGTAGACAAAAACATATGAAGAACAGTTGTAGGAATTGGGTATGGCTAGCCTAGAGAAAAGAAGTACTAGGGGGGGACATGATAGCAGTGTTCCAATATTTGAGGGGCTGCCACAAACAAGGGGGGGTGTCAAATTATTTTCCAAAGCACCAGAAGGCAAGACAAGAAGCAATGGATGGAAACTAATCAAGGAGAGAAGCAACCTGGAATTAAGGAGAAACTTCTTAACAGTGAGGAGCATTAACCAGTGGTACAGCTTGCCTCTAGAGGTTGTGGGTGCTCCATCACTGGAGGCTTTTAAGAAGAGAATGTACAGCCACCTATCTGAAATGTGTAGGGTCTCCTGCTTGAGCAGGGGGTTGAACTAGAAGACCTCCAAGGTCCCTTCCAGCTCTATTCTGATTGATTGTGTTGGACTAGAAGAAATTTAGGAGAAATTTCCTGACAGTGAGAACAATTAACCAGCTTCAGAAGTTGTGGGTCTTCCATCACTGCAGGGATGTAAGAACAAACTGGACATCCATTTGTTTGAAATGGTATGATAAAGCAGTGTGGTGGCCTAGAAGTGAAGACACTTGCCTCCCACTCAGAAGGTTGGGAGTTCAATCCTAGGCAGCGACAGGTGTTTCTCTATCAGGGCACAGAGAGAAAATATCTGCTGTGAACTCTGTGTAGGCATCAGGAAGGGCATCTGGCCAGTAAACGCTCAGCTTCACTCAGTCACACTGATCCCAGCCTGAAGGAAAGGATTGCAGCAATGTAAAAAAAAAGGGAGGAGGTCTAGATTGTTCCATACCCCTCTAAAGGTAAAAGTAAAGGTTCCCCTGCACATGCGTGCTAGTTGTTTCTGACTCTAGGGGCCGGTGCTCATCTCCGTTTCAAAGCCGAAGAGCCAGCTTTTGTCCAAGGACGTCTCCGTGGTCATGTGGCCAGCATGACTAGACGCCAAAGGCACATGGAACGCTGTTACCTTCCCAGGCGTACTGGTCCCTATTTTTCTACTTGCATTTTTACATGCTTTCGAACTGCTAGGTTGGCAGAAGCTGGGACGAGTAACAGGCGCTCACTCTGCTACGCGGCACTCGGGATTCGACCCGCCAAACTGCCAACCATCTGATCAACAAGCTCAGCGTCCTAACCCACTGAGCCACCGCGTCCCTAGATACCCCTCTAGATAGCTATTATTTCCTGCCACAGAATTCCTATCTTCTAGGTATGTACTTAAATTCCCTTCTCAGGTACTTGGCTATAGGATCAACACAATTAAGGAGTTTAATATAATGTAATTAAATTACAAGCTTTATTGTACTCTGTATTTAAGGACAAAAGAATGCTATTTAAACTTGTATGCATACAGAGGTGCTTGCCGTTTTTAAAGAAAAGAGCTACCATCATGGAATTTCCATGTAAAAAGCTTGCATCAGGGAAATGTTAATGCCAGTAAATAAGAACTGGGTTATTTACATTTCTTAAAAGGGTGAGGAGTAATATATAATAACAGTTACATAAATTGCAGGAAGATATCTACTGAGTTCCATAGCTTATAAGATTGTCCAAAATGTAAACAGTTATAATATCTTTGAAAATCCCTAGGGAAATTTTTTTTTACTCTGAATTCTGTCCTAAAACAATAAAACAGTGGGATACAGATAGTAGTAGTAGTAGTAGTAGTAGTAAAAACAAACAATAACAACAACAACAACAACAACAACAATAATAATAATAATAATAATGATAATAATAATAATAATAATAATAATAATAATAATAATAATAATAATAGAAAGGACCTTGGAGGTCATCTAGTCCAACCCACTGCTCAGGCAGGAAACCCTATATCATTTCAGACAAATGGTTGTCCAGTCTCTTCTTAAAAACTTCCAGTGTTGGAGCATTCACAGCTTCTGGAGGCAGGTTGTTCCACTGGTTAATTGCTGTCAGGAAGTTTCTCCTTAGTTCTAGGTTGCTTCTTTCCTTGGTTAGTTTCCATCTGTTGCTTTGAGTCTTGCCTTCAGTTGCTGTGGAGAATAGCTTGACTCCCTCTTCTTTGTGGAAGCCCCTGAGATATTGGAACACTGCTGTAATGTCACCCCCTAGTCCTTCTTTTCATTAAACTAAAAATACTCAATTCCAGCAGCCGTTCCTTATATGTTTTAGCCTCCACTCCCCTAACCATCTTTGTTGCTCTTCTCTGTACCCTTTCTAGAGTCTCGACATCTTTTTCACATCGTGGTGACCAAAACTGGATGCAGTATTCCAAGTGTGGCCTTACCAAGGCCTTGTAAAGTGGTATTGACACCTCACGTGATCTTGATTCTGTCCCTCTGTTAATGCAGCCTAGTTCACGACATACGACCACAACTGAGTTAAAATTTCTATTGTTAAGCAAGGCAGTTGTCTTGTGAATGTTGCCCCATTTTAGGACCTTTTTTGCCACAGGTTGTTAAGGGAATCACTGCAGTTGTTAGTTGAATCATGGGGTCATTAAACAAATCTGGCTTCCCCTGTTGACTTTGTCGGAAGCTTCTTTGGGCTCATGACCCCAGGACAGTGCAATTGTCATAAATATTCTCCAGTTGCCAAACACCTGAATTTTGATCATGTGGACAAGTGAGCAAGTGGACAAATGAGGCTGAATACTGGATAGCTGGGGAATAAGAATTCCATCAAGCCAGAAGATCAGAATTTTAAGGAGACCTTCTATAACAGGGGTGTCAAACTGCCGGCCCACAGGCTGGATGCGTCACCAGGAAACTGCACTCACCCCGTTGCCGGCAATGGGAAAAAAGTTGTGTGACGTCACATGACGCCGCGAGTTTGATATGTCTGTTCTACAAGGTATAACTCGTACTTTATGAAGCACAGCTGAGCATATAGCACTAGCAATAGACATATATACCACTTTACAGTGCTTTACAGCCCTCTCTAAGTGGTTTGCTGAGGCAGCATATGGCCCCCAACAATCTGGATCCTCATTTTACTGACCTCAGAAGGATGGAAGGCTGAGCCAACCATGAGCAGGTGAGAATCGAACTCCTGGCAGTGAGCAGTGAGTTAGCCTGCAATACTATCCTCCTTGCCATGTTCCATCTCCCAGTGAGCTAGCCAAAGTGCCATTCAGTCAGCCAGTACGTAATTGAGAAAAGGCACTATCAGAAGAGACTTTGCTTCCATCTTAGCTCGTCCTAGGTTTATTTTTCACGTTCGGAATTGGAAAAAAACAAAATCTGAACCAGCCACTGTGTGGAGCAAGAGCAAAGCTCTGACTAGAGTGCCAAGAAATGGTAGGGGAAAGTACCCAGCTTAACACAGCAACTTGACTTCAAGAAAAAGGGCAGTTATGATGAATAAGGTGGTAGAAAATGACTAGCATCCCCATTAAGAGGGGGGAAAAAACCTGCCCACAGATCCAGAGGAAATGTAAAATTATTTCCCTGGGGTTTTAACTGATCCCAAAGATACAACTAGTCCTTGACCAGTTGCTTAGTAACTGTTTGAAGCTACAACCTAACTGAAAAAGGAGACTTAAAGCCAGCATCTGATGTTCTGATGGTGAGCCCTCCGCAGTCAGAATAACAGAACAGAATAACAGAGTTGGAAGGGACCTTGGAGATCTTCTAGTCCAACCCAGTGCTCAAGCAGGAGACCCTAGACCACCTCAAACAAAAGTCTGTTCAGTCTCTTCTTGAAAGCCAAGAAGAGTGATGGAGCGCCCACAACTTCTGGAAGCAAGTCATTCCACTGGTTAATTGTTCTCACTATTAGGAAATTTCTAATTTCTAGTTCTAGGTTGTGTCTCTCCTTGATTAATTTCCATCCGTTGCTTCTTGTTCTGCCCTCTGGTGCTTTGGAGAATAGGTTGACCCCCTATTCTTCATGGCAGCCCCTCAAATATTCGAACAAAGTACAGTCACGTGGCTGTACTTTGGGTGCTCGCAACACAACTGCATTTAGGGCAGTGTCCCATGATCATGTAAATGCATTGGTTTATGGCTTTTTTTGCCAAAAACTGACACTTACATTTGGGTTTGGGCCATAGAATGTTCTAGATTTACTTAATAGTAGTGGTGTTGCATAATGACTTCTGCAAAATAATAATAATCGCAAAATCAGGTAGGTCATCAATTTCCAACTATTGCATCTTATGGCCATAGCAGGCATCTTTCGTTAGTCATAATTTGAGGACTACATATTATGGATTCATATGCAAAGATCTTCCGAAGCCTCGGTGTCATGTGGTTGCAAAGATGCTGTGCCAGACTCAGATTAGTGCAGCCTTTGTGCATGGAAGAGGCCTCACTCATTTAACACAAAAGGCTTTGATGCAAAAGACTTCCAGGTTCAGAAGTCCACATACCAGGGCATGGAAAGGGGCTGTAACTATGGTGATGCATCTGAAAGGTTGCTCTTGAGCCAAAGAGTTGGTCCTCACTTTCAGAACAGTTCTAGTGGGGAAAGGGTCAGTGTCGTTGCATTTAGAAAGACATGCAGCAAACTGCTAACGTGGAAAGTTCTTGCAGCAAGAAAACAAAGGAAGACAAGCTGGTTAATACAGGCTGCATACAAGTTGTCCTCAATTTACAACTATTCATTTAGTGACTGTTCAAAGTTGCAATGGCACTGAAAAATGTGACGTATGACCGTTTTTCACACTTATGACCATTGCAGCATCCCCACGGTCACGTGATCAAAATTCGGACGCTCGGCAACTGGCATGTACTTATGACGGTTGCAGTGTCCTGGGGGGGGTCATGTGATCACCTTTTGCAACCTTCTGAGACAAAGCAAAGTCAATGGGGAAGCCAGATTCACTTAAGAATCCTGTTACTAACTTAACAGGTGCAGTGATTCAACTGTGGCAGGAAAGGTCATAAAATGGAACAAACTTGTGTAAGTCGACGACCACCTGCATTCCAGCAGCCCAATCCATTATTCTGCATTCGACTTGCTTCCCTCTCCCTTAAAAAAAATCACTTAACAAATGTCTTGCTTGGGATCAATTGTGGATGTAAATTGAGGACTAACTGCTATTCCAGCGGCCCAATCCATTATTCTGCATTCAACTCTTTTCCCTCTCCCTAAAAAAAAAATCCCTTTCTGCAGATGCAAGTTCTTCAGTAAGGTTAACTGCTATTCCAGTGGCCCAATCCATTATTTTGCATTCGACTCTTTTCCCTCTCCCTGAAAAAAAATAAATCCTTTTCTGCAGATGCAAGTTCTTCAATAAAGTTGGGTCTCATTTTCTTAAGAATATAGAAAGCAGTTGCTTTTTCCAGCTACCCACCCAGAATCAGGGAGAGGAAGATGATGGGGAAAAAACCCAGCTAGTTAGAAAGATGAATGAGCACATTTTCAATCAATTGTCAATTGTTCATGCATAATGGTGACCCTTAATTTGAAACACTGTCACCCAAGCCAGCTATTTGAAAAGACAAGCATCTCATTAGACCTCAAACCTTTTCCTTTTTGTCATAATTCAGCAGAAAAACATTCTATTTGCAATGGAAAATTAATTGTCCTCATTATGACCTCCTGCAGACATGGTATGATTTGTTGTCAGCTTGCCTTGTTGAGAGGCATTAAAAAGTTATTAAAAGTAGTTAACATATGGCTGGAGTTTTCCAAATATATCTGCATGTTCACGTGGATCTTGGAATGGTTCCGTTAAACAGACAAGCTCTTTTCATACATGATGGGTTTTTTTTCCTTTCTGCAGCTGAGTCAAAATCACAAATATTTAGCATTTGTAGCAAGTTATTATTCTAAAGCAGTGACCTCTTGGGTCCCTACCTATACTGTTAACTGATAAAGGTAGGTATTGGTGAGAATTGTCATCTACATTTACAACATCTGGTAGATACACATTTCCTATTTTTTTGTTATGGATTGATTGTTAACAGAATAACAGAGTTGGAAGCAGTGGTGGGATTCAAATACCCGAACATCTGGTTCTCTGCGTGGATGCAGGCCTGGACCTCTGAGGCATAGAATGGATTTCTGGAAGTGACACCAATGCACTTCTGCCGGGCCGTTCTAGGCTTGGGAGGCCTCCACCAGGCCTCCGAGGCCTAGAACAGACTTCCAGAAGCAACGTGGGTTCAACCAGTTCTCCGAACTCAACAAAATTTAGCTACCAGTTTTACTGAACTGGTACAAACTATCTGAATCCCACCACTGGTTGGAAGGGACCTTGGAGGTCTTCTAGTCCAACCCCCTGCTCAGGCAGAAAACCCTACAACATTTCAGACAAATGGCTGCCCAATCTCTTCTTAAAAACCTCCAGTATTGGAGCACCCACAACTTCTGGAGGCAAATCTTTCCACTGATTAATTGTTCTAACTGTCAGGAAATTTCTCCTTACTTATAAGTTGTTTTTTTCTGTATTCCATTAACTTGGGGATGGGGATGGGTGGGACAGCTCTGCGTGGCAGGTCCCAGTTGGTATTGGTAGGGAGTGAGAGGTCCAGTCCTTGGCCGTTATTCTATGGGGTCCCACAGTGCTTGCTACTTTCTCCTCTCTTTTTCAACATCTATATGAAACTGCTGGATGAGATCATCTGTCACCACGGGTTGAGGTGTACATTGTATGCTGATGACACCCAACTCTACATTTCCACTCTTGGTGACCGAAGTGATGCTGTGGCCACCCTTTCACGTTGTCTGGTGGCTGTGGGGGAGCCTGAATGGGGGACAACATAATTTGACTGAATCCTGGTAAGACCGAATGGTTTTGGGTACAGGGGGCTCTAGGATCTGGGACTTTTATCATCTTTGACTCTGGACAGGGTGGCACTGCCCCAGAAAGACCTGGTCCACAACTTGGGGGTTCTCCTGGACTCACAACCCCTTTTTGAGAAATAGGTGGCAGTCGCAGCTAGGAGAGCCTTTGCACAAATTCGCACTGTGTGCCAGTTGCGGCCTTTCCTGGATCAGGATTCCCTATGCTCAGTCTTTCAGTCCCTAGTCATCTCATGGCTAGAAGGAAGTTTGTACTATTTCATAATCATAATAGTAAAGTTGGAAGGGACCTTGGAGGTCATCTAGTCCAACCCCCTGCTCAGTCAGGAAACTCTATACCATTTCAGACAAATGGCTGTCCAGTCTCTTCTTAAAAACTTCCAGTGTTGGAGCATTCACAGCTTCTGAAGGCAGGTTGTTCCGCTGGTTAATTGTTCTCACTGTCAGGATGTTTCTCCTTAGTTCTAGGTTGCTTCTCTCCTTGATTAGTTTCCATCCATTGCTTCTTGTCCTGCTTTCAGGTGCTTTGGAGAATAGCTTGACTCCCTCTTCTTTGTGGCAGCCCCTGAGATATTGGAACACTGCTATCATGTCACCCCTCACCTTCTCTTCATTAAACTACACATACCCAATTCCAGCAACCGTTCCCTATATGTTTTAGCCTCCAGTCCCCCAATCATCTTTGTTGCTCTTCTCTGTACTCTTTCTAGAGTCTCGACATCTTTTTTACATCGTGGTGACCAAAACTGGATGCAGTATTCCAGGTGTGGCCTTACCAAGACATTGTAAAGTGGTATTAATACTTCACGTGATCTTGATTCTATTCCTCTGTTAATGCAGCCTAGCACTGTGTTGGCTTTTTTGGCAGCTGCAGCACACTGCTGGCTCATATTTAATTGATTGTCCACTAGGACTCCAAGATCCCTCTCACAGTTACTACTATTGAGCAAGGAATCCCCTATACTACACCTGTACATTTGGTTTTTCTTGCCTAAATGTAGAACCTTACTTTTTTCACCATTGAATTTCATTTTGTTAGATAGCGCCCAGTGTTCAAGTCTGTCCAGATCCTCCTGTATCTTAAGCTTGTCTTCTGGAGTGTTGGCTATTCCTGCCAGCTTGGTGTCGTCTGCAAATTTGATGAATTCCCCATCTATCCCCTCGTCCAAATCATTGATGAAGATGTTGAAGAGCACTGGGCCCAGAACAGAGCCCTGGGGCACCCCACTACAAACTTCCCTCCATGTAGATGAGGTTCCATTGAGGAACAATGGATACCGGCAGTGCCGGGCCATTCATGGATTCTGTTCTTATTGATCAAGCTAATTCAATCTCTTTTTTCTCCCCTTTTTCCTAATCCATAATTTATTTCACATCCCCAGCCTTATACAGTATGGACAGTATTAGATTTGCCTCATAGTCGCTTGTTGAGGTGGGTGGCTGTAGAAAACAAATAAGAAAATAAGCTTATTATGTAAAAATAGAAATCAAATCATTTTTTAATTACAGGCTATTGATGCAGACTAAATTAGACTTACTAAATAAAACCTGCGGAAGGCAGCTACCAAGCAGAATCTACAAAATATCAGATTTTTAAAAAATGTACAATCAAGCTTGAGCTATTTGCTATCAGCGATGTGTGTGTTTTAAAACTGCTGAAACAAACTTTGCAATGGTAAAAGTTACCTTGCTAGTAAAAAACTGAACATTTTTTTTTATCCTTCCTGGAAATGAGTTTTGTAGAGCCATTAGTACCTCTTTACGTATGTCTCAATACAAGTTACAACAGAACAGAGTATGAGTTCATGTTTCATTATGACCATCTTTACAAGGCCAGAGCCTTCCTGCATATGGGATTTTATGAAATTTTTCACTCCAGCTCTTCTGATGGTATAATATTGAATTGTAATAACATAAATGCTTGCCAAAAGTTATTGTTCATAAATTGGTCTAGGTGCAGCTCTGCTTTGAAGTGTACATTGCTAGGGCCCAATTGTACCCTAGGTGAGAATTTCACTATATTCTGTTTGTAATTTTATATCAAGGATCCTTCGCTTCAGCAATGCCGTTGTTTGATCTTGTCCTAAGGGTAGGAATATTTCCCTTGAAAACTTGTGTGTGTGTCTGTGTGCATATCTATTTGGAGTTTCAAGAAGAAAATACAAAATTTAATTCCTGGTACTCCCAGTAAAGCTGGAAAATTTCAAGGATGACCTGTAACATCTATAGGTCCTCCTTGACTTACAATTGTTCGTTTAGTAACTGTTTAAAGTCACAATTGCACTGAAAAAAGCGACTGATGAGCATTTTTCACACTTACGTCTGCTGCAGCATCCCCATGGCTACGTGATCAAAATTTGGACGTTTGGCTACTGGCTCATATTTATGACGGTTGCTGTGTCCCGGGGTCAGGTGATCATCTTTTACGACCTTCTGACAAGCAAAGTCAATGGGGGAGCCAGATTTGCTTAACAGTTGTGTTACTAACTTAACAATTGCAGTGATTCCCTTAACAGCTGTGGCAAGCAAGGTCATAAAATGGGGCAAAATTCACTTAACAGCTGTATCTCTTAGGAACAGAAATTTTGGGCTTAAATGTGGTCATAAATCAAGGACTATCAGACTGGATCCTGCGACATCCTCCTGGGACATGTATATTTGCCCTCATTTGTGACTGGTTTGTGTCAGGTGCGTTCCCTAAGTCTGCTCTTGTGTACTATTGCACCCACATTTGTCATGGTGCTGGTTTTCTGGAATGGGAGTCTTCCTAACATCTGTCCAGCTCCCATCCTATTAGCATTTGGAAAATGGTCACCATTTTCTTCTGGGTTGTTTTTCCAGACCAGATTGTGTAGGGGTATATTTAACTAGTTCCACCATTGGTTCTTGTTGGTTAGAGAAAGTCCTCAACTTATGACTGTAATTGAGCCCAGAATGATGACTGTATGGTTATATGGTTGTCTTGCTGATTATTACATGGGTTATCACATAACCATGCATCCCAAAGTTGCTTATTCACCAGGCAACTGGACTTTCTTGTTTTTCTTTGAAGACGTTTCGCTTTTCACCCAAGAAGCTTCTTCATCTCTGACCGGATGGTGGGGGATGGCAGGATTTATACTCCTTGCAGACAGCTGGTCATTTGCATTCTTTTAGTGAGTCATTAAAACTACCTGGAGACTTATCTGTCTTTTCAGGGTCACCCGACTAGTGCAAATGGGTGTGGAGCCTTCTTGGAACTGCTGAAAGGACTGTGTTGTAGACTGGAGATAGATGGTGTCGTATCCTCTGCCTCTGTTGAGAAAGGGCTGTTCAATTTTGACATAGATGGCCTCATTGACCCCTCTTTCAAACCAGTGGTCCTCTCTATCCAAAATGTGGACTGTCTTCGAAAGAGTGACCTTTGTCTTTTAAATGCAAATGTACTGCTGGCTCTTGGGGATAACAATGACCTGGATGACTGAGAATCTCCATAGACACATAACCATGTCTGACTTTATGACATTTTGTACAGCAGTTGTTAAGTGAATGCTGCAGTCATTAAGTGAACCCATTGTGTGCAATGGGCATTCTTTGCTAAAAATGGAAATAAACGCTTGTTTCCAACTCAAAACTTCATAAATCGCATTCATGTGACTACAGGACACTGCAAATGGCCATAAATTCTGAGTACCCCAAGTGTGATCATGTGATGGGGGGTCATTGAAACTTTGAATGGTTGCGACCAGTCATCAGTCAAGAACTACTTGTATTCCTTTTTATTTTTTCCATGTTTTTATTGTGCTGAGTTTATTGTACAAGTTTGCTGGGTAAGCTTGGAGTCAGGCAGTACTCTAAATTCAGTCTTGTATACTTTGTTCCAAAGTCTTCTGTTTTGTTGCTTCCTCTCTTTGCTGTCTCTAAAAGGATTCCCATTCTTGCTTTCTTGCAAGCCCCGGTTTGCCTACAAAGAAGCCCTTATATTATTATTATTTTATTATTATTTATTATTATTTATTAAATTTTTATACCGCCCTTCTCCCGAAGGACTCAGGGCGGTGAACAGGGCATATCTTAAAACTACAAAAATACAAAAATTAAAAAAGAATTAAATTATTGCCCACAATAAAAACTATAAAAAAATATATATAAATATTAAAAACCCTAAGTGATTCCCCATCAGGCCAGGCCAGCTTGTTCAAATAAATGGGTCTTTAACCCGCGCCAGAAGGAACGGAGATCCGGTGCCATCCGGAGCTCAACCGGCAGCTGGTTCCACAAAGCCGGAGCGCCCACAGAGAAGGCCCTCCCCCTGGGGGCCACCAGCCGACATTCTCTGACTGGAGGCACCCTGAGGAGGCCCTCTCTGTGGGAACGCACGGGGCGGAGGGGAGTCGACACCGGCAGCAGGTGGTCCCCGAGGTATTCCGGACCCATGCCATGTAAGGACTTAAAAACCATCACTAAGACCTTGAACCTCACCCGGAAGACAACTGGTAACCAATGCAGCTCGCGGAGCAAAGGTGTAACATGGGAGTACCGGGAAACTCCCAAGACAACTCTCGCGGCCGCATTCTGTACCAGTTGGAGCCTCCGAGTGGTCTTCAAGGGAAGCCCCATGTAAAGAGCATTGCAATAGTCAAGACGAGAGGTCACAAGCGCATGAGTGACCGTACACAGGGCATCCCGGTCTTGATAGGGCTGCAACTGCCGCACCAGGCGAACCTGTGCGAAAGCCCCCCTGGTCACGGCTACTACATGATCTTCTAAGGTAAGCCGTGCATCCAGGAGGACTCCCAAGTTGCGAGCCCTATCTACGGGGGATAAAGACTCACCCCCCATAGAAAGTGATGGAACGTTTTGAATGTCCCGGGATGCCGGAATGTACAGCCACTCAGTCTTGTCAGGGTTGAGTTGAAGTCTGTTCCTCCCCATCCAGACCCGAACCGCCTCCAGGCAATGGGACATCGCAGCGAGGGCATCACTGGGGTGGTTTGGGGTGGAAATTATCCTGTGATCTAGTTCCAGTACCTTATATTTCCCCTATTTATCTTATTCTCTGAGTTGTCTTTCCTACATCCTGCTACTTTCAACCCTGAACACCTATTTTCCTGCCATCCAAGTTGTTCCCTTTGCTCCAATGACAATCCTCTAGCACAACGCTTCCCAAACTTGGCAACTTTAAGACATGTGGACTTCAACTCCCAGAATTCCCCAGCCAGCAATATTCTGGGAGTCGAAGTCCACATGTCTTAAAGTTGCCACATGTGAAAAACACTGCTCTGGTAATTAACATCAGCTTCACTTTCTTACTTTGCAATCTACTGCAAAGATAATTTACACTCTATCTTTGTGCACTACGGGATATGCAGAATTATGAAAAAAGCCAAGGTGCCGTTATTTAATATTTATATAGTACCTTTCCAGGCCCCAAATTCATCTCAAATTGGCTGTCAAGAAACAAAGAAAGGTTAGGATAGTAATTTATATATATATAAAAAAAACCAACAGGTTTTAATATATGATAAGCATCTCCATCACATGAGTTGGAACAAATTAGATCTTTCTACTGTGGGAAAAATCTAGAGAAAGAAATATTTTGGGGGATATTAAAAAGGCAGAATATATTTCTCCAAAGCAATAATGGAGAAGATAAAAAAAGGCAGAAACTTCTCCCTCCTCCCAGCCAGAAAACTTAGCAGAAACCAGCTTTTAGAAATGCAGATGTAATAATCCATTCAGGAAGGTTGGAGCCAGGAAGCTGATGAGATTAGGAAGACAAAGACCCCTAAAATCTACATACCCCACCCAAACTCTAAGGACAGGAATCATAATAGGATTAACCCACCAATACCAAAAAGGCACACTCTGACTCAGGTCAAAGTACATGACACAGGAAATACAAAGCCTCAAACGGGAACAGGAAACAACCTCAAAAGCCCAAGAAGGTATGAAAACCCACCACTCCCAGCAACATGTAGTTAGCTTTCACAGAGCCATATTTCTGTCTGGCTCTCCTCTTCAATAAACTGCAATCTTCTTTCTAAAGCAGTCTCCATTTTGATTATTCCCAGCTTGGACTGGACCCCGATGAAGAAGATTTTTCTTTCAACACTACCAATCAATAGCAATCGTAGAACTGGGAGCAGAAAAGAATTGTCTGGAAGTAGTCAAACTTTTATTTCCATTTTTCTCCCTTTATCTGAAACACGTCAGATTCTCTCGAGGGAGCAGGAAAAAAGCTTTTTTCATTTTCAACTTAAAACCTTGAAATAATTCCTGTGTGAGCCTCCCCAGGAGAACAGATCCCTGTTTCAAGGGCACCACACGTCAAACACACCTTTTTGCCTAGCTTCCTGACAAAGAAACCTGACACTGAGGTCATTTTTAAAATGTCCCTTCCCAAACTCTGTTCATGATCAAATTTGAACAGAATCTGCCCAAGGCAGAAACTTGCAGTTATATTCCTGTACAGGAAGCTCTGCCTTCTTTTAATGCTTTTACTAGGTAAATATTTAAAGAAGAAGAACAATTTTGCTTTTCATAGTACAATCGACATTGGAATTAGAATTATTTTTTTCCCCACCCAAGTCTTTTAAAGTACAAAATCTGGGAAAAAAACCCCCAGTAAATTTATGCTAGACCCATCCAAGCCATATAACATCTTTTACAATGGAAGACTAATGAGGAGTTGTGATAATTGCACCAATGTACCCGTAGTAGTTGGAAAGAAAGAAATGGATAATAAAGATGGTAAGATGAAGGAATTACTTTCAAGACGTAAACTCTCAACTGGTGTATAAGTGATTGAACTATTTGTAATTGTAAAAGTAATCATCATTTTCAAAATGAAAATTTCATCTATGATGGGGTGTCCCTTAACATCTTCAGAATGAACTTAGTTGGATATTTTGCTTTTCCTCCTCAAGAAAACTATCTCAGTATGAGACTACATTTACATGTAAGTAAAGTTTGATTGAGTTCAGTTGCTGTTCCAAAATAAGCTTTAAATTATGAAAGGGTTCAAACTGATATTGATGTTAATTAGGAACAACCCCCCCATTATGGAAGCTAGCTCAGATCCAGAGAAGCTCAAGTATCGAAAAACCCCGTTTTCCTATACTTGTGTCTTCAACACCGAAGTCTCTTTCTTCTAACTCATTGTAGCTTTGATGCTTTGAAATCCACAGTGGGCAGGGAAATTTATTTTTTCTTAATTATATTGTCACAGTTCAAATGTACGTGATTCAGAAATCTAAGTATCTAGGTCATAATGCTTAGAAATATTCTAAGGCATTGCATTTTTATGAATGAAATTTGAAGTCTGTGGGAGAGTTCCAAGGAATGGAAAAGAGAGCTAGACAAGCAGATATATTACTGTTGACAGTTATGTAATGTCTGTGTCATATTTTGCCTATGGACTGATGATAAGGACCATAACTTGGATCAGGACATTGTATGCTGAATGTCCAAAGTCTCTCCAAGCAGTGCTGAAAGAGCCTCTGATTTAAAATGCTATAAATCTAGAAAAAAGATGTTGAGACTCTAGATAGATTGTAGAGAAGAGCAACAAAGATAATTAGGGGACTGAAGGTTAAAACATATGAAGAACAGTGCAGGAATTGAGTATGTCTAGTTTAACAAAAAGAAGGACTAGAGGTGACACGATAGCAGTGTTCCAATATCTGAGGGGCTGCCACAAGGAAGAGGGAGTCAAGCTCTTCTCCAAAGCACCTGAAGGCAGGACAAGAAGGAATGGATGGAATCTAATCAAGGAGAGAAGCAACCTAGAACTAAGGAGAAATTTCCTGACAGTTAGAACAATTAATTAGTGGAACGACTTGCCTCCAGAAGCTGTGGTTGCTCCATCACTGGAGGTTTTTAAGAAGAGACTGGACAGCCATTTGTCTGGAATAGTATGGGGTCTCCTGCTTGAGCACTGGGTTGGACTAGTAGACCTCCAAGGTCCCTTCCAACTCTGTTATTCTGTTCTGACAATAAGGTGTAAAATACTGAGATGAATGCTTCCTGCCAGTTTCCTACAAGAAAACTCAGTGGAAGAGCCAACAGGAAGTCACAGGTTTTCTACTACATATACTGGTTTTAGTTAGGAGTTGGTTGATATACTGCAGGGGTCCTCAAACGTGGCCCTTTTATGACTTGTGGACTTCAACTCCCAGAATTCTTCAGCGAGGCACACTGGTTGAGGAATTCTGGGAGTTGAAGTTGACAAATCATAAAAGAGCCAGGTTTGAAGGCCCCTGATATACTGTAACCTAGTGAAATCAAAGTCTGCTCTAGGCACCAAAGATAGGGTGTGTGAAAGACAACCAGATACACAGAAGCAAGATGTTCCTGTTAGGATTTAAATATTTTATAGGTCATCTTTTGTCAATTCACTGATGGAAAGGCCTACAGCACAGCAAGAGTACCCAAGACTACTTAGACACAGTATGATGACACATAGGTCTGATGTGTCTGATGCACCGTTGGCGCATGAAACTCCCTAGGCCAGCATGGAAAACCAGCTATTCAGTTAACATCTACCCAGTTTAACTCCAAGAATGCCGGGAGAGAACAATGGTCCAAAAAAAAACCTTCTTGTGGCTTGACTATTAGCGGTTCCTCTACCAAAGCACCTGGTTTTGACCTGCCTCACTCCGTCTGGTCAAAATTGAACAGAATTAGGTGTGATACTGGAAGAGGTGCCTCTGCCCTATGTCAGTGGGGATGAAAAGGTTCTCCTGATATGCAAACTATTAAACACACTGTGCAAGATTTCCTGCGATGTGCCTTCTCTGGTTCCTTAGAAGATCTGCGTGAAGCAGTGGCAGATAGCTGAATTGGACATCCAGTTGTGAGGCCACTGCCATACCCCCCCCACCCCCCAATAGATGTTTTGTATAAAATTTATGAGTTGTTTGTATACGTTTACTTCTCTTCGGCAGTAGTTGTGAGTGTGAAAAATGGTCCTAAGTCACTTTTTTTCAAGTCAAGGACTATCTGTACCTATCGGACCCAGGGACGTTGTCCACAGTCAACATTAAATCATCATGAGCTGAATTCATGAGGAAGCATTTACCCAGCACACTTAACTCAATGATTTAATCCACTTTCTGAGTTGGCCTCAAAGAGGTGGGTCACCCTTAAAGAGCCACAGTCTAGAAACAATCTTATGGAATAACAAAAAAAGAAAGCCTACTTTATTCAGAAAGACAGTCAGGGACTCAATGAAATTTACATACCTGCCTTTGAAGGCAAGAAATAAAGTGGCCTATTAAGTGGGGATTATTCCCTTGACTGCAGTTCCATAACCATAGTAGGATTTAATATTGAACAATCTTTCCTTTGAGGAATTTGAGATGGTCGCCATGGGACTCTGCACTTGGCTGACACCAACGCTTCTCAGTACCACTAGGAAAAAGAAAAAAAAAAGAAAAAAAAATCTGCTTTATTTCATGCTGCCTGCTTCCCAATGTGAAGTACTCCTGAAGGCTGGTTTTCCATTGACTGAGTTATTGCCTGCATCTGCTGCCTCATTCATGGTGAATGGCCCCAGAAGCCAAGTGAAGTCAAAGGTACTTCACTTGCAAGTATGGAGAGAATGAGATCTACACTCCTGCCATGGGTGAGGATAGATAACTTGACTTCCAATAAGTCTTGAAATCCTCTTCTTCTTCTTCTTCTTCTTCTTCTTCTTCTTCTTCTTCTTCTTCTTCTTCTTCTTCTTCTTCTTCTTCTTCTTCTTCTTCTTCTTCTTCTTCTTCTTCTTCTTCTTCTTCTTCTTCTTCTAGTTTTGGGAGACTTCAATCTACCATCCCTGGGAGGTTCATCTGAGCTAGCTCGGGAGTTCATGGCTTCCATGACGGCCATGGACCTGACGCAAGTAATTTCAGAGCCAACCCATGAGGGAGGCCACACCCTTGACCTGATTTTTTTATCTAGACGGTGGTTGGATGATCTTGGTGGGGGCGTTCCATTTATTATGCCCCTGTCATGGACCGATCATCATCTCCTGCGGCTGGTCTTCCGCTTTGCCGCCCCCCGCCGTGGGGGTATGGAGCCAATTAGATGGTATCACCCCAGACGCTTAATGGATCCTGATAGATTCCAAGCGGCGCTGGGGTCCCCACCTGCCTCCATTGCTCACAGCTCGGCGGATGCCTTAGTGGAAGCCTGGGAAAGGGCAGCCACTGAGGCACTTGACCGGGTTGTACCCTTGCGGCCCCTGACCCGGCGCAGATCCCAGCGAGCTCCATGGTTCTCCGCGGAGCTCCGGGAGATGAAGCGTCGGAAACGGGGCCTAGAGAGCTGTTGGAGGTCTAGCCGATCCAAACCCGACCGGTTGCGGTTAAGAACCTATATTAGGTCTTATCTCGCAGCGATGAGGGTGGCGAGGTGTAATTACTTCTCCACCCTCATCGCGTCCGCAGATAATCACCCGGCTGCCCTGTTTAGGGTGACTCGCTCACTTCTTAATCAGGAGGTGAGGGAGGATCCCTTGCAGGGTCGTGCCGAGGAATTTAGTCAACATCTGTCGGATAAAATCGCTCAGATACGGACCGGTTTGGACTCCAACTGGGCAGAGTCAGGCGATCAGGACACGGGCGGTCTTGTCAACGTTACCTGGGAAGAGTTTGATTCTGTGACCCCTGATGAAGTGGACAGGATTATGGGAAGGCTGAGCTCCTCCACATGTTTGTTGGACCCGTGCCCTTCCTGGCTGGTTTATGCAGCTAGGGAGAGGACACGAGGCTGGCTCCAGGCGGTTATATCTGCTTCCTTGAGTGAGGGCTATTTCCCCGCCGTCTTGAAGGAGGCGGTGGTGAGACCTCTCCTCAAGAAGCCTGCCTTGCACCCAGCTGTATTGAACAATTTTCGTCCAGTCTCCAACCTTCGCTTTCTTGCGAAGGTTGTCGAGAGTGTGGTGGCGCATCAGCTTCCTATGGTCCTGGATGAAGCGGATTATCTGGACCCCTACCAATCGGGTTTCAGGCCCGGGTACAGCATGGAGACGGCATTGGTCGCTCTGGTGAATGATCTCTGGAGGGCTCGGGACAGGGGACATTCCTCTGTCCTAGTCCTATTAGACCTCTCGGCGGCTTTCGATACCATCGACCATGGTATCTTGCTGCGGCGTCTCAGGGGATTGGGAGTGGGAGGCACAGTTCTTCAGTGGTTCTCCTCCTATCTCCTGGGACGCTCGCAGTCGGTGTTGGCAGGGGGGCAGAGATCGGCCCCTAGGTCTCTCGTTTGTGGAGTTCCTCAGGGGTCGGTTCTCTCGCCTCTCCTGTTCAACATCTACATGAAACCGCTGGGTGAGATCATTTGTGGTTTTGGAGTTGGGTATCATCAATATGCCGATGATACCCAACTTTTCTTTTCGACCCCAAACCACCCCTGTGATGTCCCGTTGCCTGGAGGCGGTTCGGGTCTGGATGGGGAGGAACAGACTTCAACTCAACCCTGACAAGACTGAGTGGCTGTGCATTCCGGCATCCCGGGACATTCAAAATGTTCCATCTCTTTCTATGGGAGGTGAGCT
The DNA here is from genome assembly GCF_947247035.1 of Vipera ursinii. NCBI lineage: Eukaryota > Metazoa > Chordata > Lepidosauria > Squamata > Viperidae > Vipera > Vipera ursinii. Next base: position 201,170,026 of record NC_139516.1, read on the forward strand.
TTTACCCCCCGTGGATAGGGCTCGCAACTTGGGAGTCCTCCTAGATTCACGGCTTACCCTGGAAGATCATATAGTGGCCGTGACTAGGGGGGCTTTCGCCCAGGTTCGCCTGGTGCGCCAGTTGCGGCCCTATCTGGACCGGGATGCCTTGTGTACGGTCACTCATGCGCTCGTGACCTCTCGCCTTGACTACTGTAATGCTCTCTACATGGGGCTTCCCTTGAAGACCACTCGGAGGCTCCAACTGGTACAGAATGCGGCCGCGAGAGTTGTCTTGGGAGTTTCCCGGTACTCCCATGTTACACCTTTGCTCCGCGAGCTGCATTGGTTACCAGTTGTCTTCCGGGTGAGGTTCAAGGTTTTGGTTATGATCTTTAAGTCCTTACATGGCATGGGTCCGGGTTACCTCGGGGACCACCTGCTGCCGGCGTCAACTCCCCTCCGCCCTGTGCGTTCCCACAGAGAAGGCCTCCTCAGGGTGCCTCCAGTCGGAATGCCGACTGGTGGCCCCCAGGGGGAGAGCCTTCTCTGTGGGCGCCCCGGCATTATGGAACCAACTGCCGGTGGAGCTCCGGATGGCATCAGACCTCCGAACCTTCCGTCGCGGTCTGAAGACCCATTTGTTTGAATTAGCTGGTCTGGCCTGATGGGGGATTATGGGTTTTAAATTGTTGTTTTAGAATGGTATTATTGTTTTAATCGGGCATTGGTTTAATCTTTTTTAACTTTTGTATTGTTATTTATATATGCCCTGTGAACCGCCCTGAGTCCCCAGGGAGAAGGGCGGTATATAAATTAAATAAAACCTTAAACCTTAAACCTTCTTCTCCTCCTCCTCCTCCTCCTCCTCCTCCTCCTCCTCCTCCTCTTCTTCTTCTTCTTCCTCTTCCTCTTCCTCTTCCTCCTCCTCCTCCTCCTTCCTCTCCTCCTCCTCCTCCTCCTCCTCCTCCTCCTCTTCTTCTTCTTCGTCTTCTTCTTCTTCTCCTCCTCCTCCTCCTCCTCCTCCTCCTCCTCCTCCTCCTCCTCCTCTTCTTCTTCTTCTTCTCCTCCTCCTCCTCCTCCTCCTCCTCCTCCTCTTCTTCTTCTTCTTCTTCTTCTTCTTCTTCTTCTTCTTCTTCTTCTTCTTCTTCCTTCTTCTTCTTCTTCTACTTCTTCTTCTTCTTCTTCTTCTTCTTCTTCTTCTTCTTCTTCTTCTTCTTCTTCTTCTTCTTCTTCTTCTCCTCTTCTTCTTCTTCTTCTTCTTCTTCTTCTTCTTCTTCTTCTTCTTCTTCTTCTTCTTCTTCTTCTTCTTCTTCTTCTCCTCCTCCTCCTCCTCCTCCTCCTCCTCCTCCTCCTCCTCCTCCTCCTCCTTCCTTCCTTGCTCTTCCTCTTCCTCCTCCAAAGATCCCAGCCATAATTTAAATCATGGACTGAATTAAACAATAGAAAGAACTTCCTAGATTGCCATTAAATGCGGTAGCCTTGCGTTGAATAATTGGCTGCTCTTTTGCAACTTACAGTTCCCTAAGGAGAGTCTTTCTGCCCAATTCTGCTGAGCTGTGCCCTCCCTCTTTCTTTCCTAGGCTTTAATGTCATCCTAGACCTAGGCATTAAATTTGGGAGACTTAGGATCTGTGATAAGATCTCCCTTGTCCTGCTTTATTGTGAGGCCCTGGACATCCTGGTATCTCGGATGAATATTAGCAGGATTTGATCCAGTGTGTCGTAGTACTAGCTGAATGCTACAAAAATGCAATTCCCTCCCTTTGTGGATGCTCACCACACAAAAACAGTTGCTTTGTTTCTGCCAGTGGTCCTGGGATCTGACTGTACCCTAGAAGCAAAGAATACACGTATCATTAAAAAAGGGCATATGATTCATTGTAAGAATACTTTGTAAGAAATGATCATTCTTTCCATCATTCGCCCATTTGTCCTTTGTCATTTAGAGCTAGACCAGGGGTAGGCAACCTCGGCTCTTTTTTTTTAATTGAAAAGTTTTACAATACATTTTTTAACAAAGCAAAACCCCTCCCCACCCCCTCCCCTCTCCCCAACCCTCCCCAACACCTCCCTCCCTTCCCCCTCCCCCCTCCCTGACTTCCCAGAGCTCAATACAGGGTATAAAAATACAAACAATCATAGTCTACCTTATGCAAACAACAATAAGCAATTAAATCTATCGCACTTTAACTCTTATAAACTAACTACAAGCAATATAAATATCACATCAATACTTATTCAAATGCTAGGTGAAACTTTTTAGTCCCCTATTTATTCTGGCTCTTTTATGACTCATGGGCTTCATAGCTGACTCAGGAATTCTGGGAGTTGAAGTCCATGAGTCATAAAAGAGCCGAGGTTGCCTACCCCTGAACTAGACTGTAAAAGCTTTCTTGACCCAAGAACCACTAGAAAAGAACTAAAAGGAAAAGGGTTTCTTTTTTGTTTTACTGTGATTTTTCCCCCCATTTATGTCCTTTCGTGTGCTTTTTTCCTGTAATGCACAAAAGCCTCCCAAGAAAGATAAATTGATAAATGGCAACCAAAAGACTCCATCTGACGGTTGGAAAGGCTCCCAACTATTTCAGCAATGGCTTAAGACTCTAAAAGGATAAGGCTTTATGGAATTTTAGAATTAGCTGTGGCCGGGTTCTCTAAATGCCTTTAGGGAACCATTGGCTCCTTGGCTTTTTCAATAGCGCCATGAAATTAAGTTAAGCTGAAAAGGAAGTTTTTTGGAGCCAGGTTTCTTTCCTCTCTCTCTCCTTGGCTGGTATATAAACTTTACATCCCTTTTGCCTTTGAAAGTCTTACCTACATAGGTTTATTTTATTGAAAGGCAGGATAAAAACACATTTTTTAAAAAAACTCTACTGTTTGGAGAAAAGCAAGACCCCCTTTTGAGCACTGCTTAGGTTCCATTCAGTTGTCCAAGTCTTCGTTCACATATGACAGAGAAGAGTAACTTTGCACTCAAGATTTTGACTGACAGAATCCAACCCTGTTATTCTATGTTCTTCCAGCTTTGTTATTCTGTGTTCCATGTTGAGTAACAGAGTTGGAAGGGATCTTGGAGGTCTTCTAGTCCACCCCCTGCTCAAGCAGGAGACCCTATATCATTTTTGGACAATCTCTTCTTAAGAACCTCCTGTGATGAAGCACCCACAACTTCTAGAGACAAGTCGTTCCACTGGTTAATTGTTCATACAGTCAGAAAATTCCACCTTAGTTCTAGGCTGGTTCCTCTCCTTGATTAGTTTCCATTCATTGTTTCTTGTTTTGTCTTCGGGTGCTTTGGAGAATAGGTTGACCCATTCTTCTTTGTGGAGTAAATTAAGTTTAAGTTTTTAAATTCTAACTCATATCAGTCTTAGCTAGCATAATCAATGGGAAGTGGGAACCATGGCCCAAAAACAGCTGGGGGGAGGGCATGTGTTCCCCACCCCTGAGATGGTGCTGGATTATGAGTGGAATAACCTGGATTCAGGACCCCACTCGATCACGGAGCTTATTGATTGACCTGGCCCAGTCATTCAGCTTGACCTACCTCATTCACAAAGTACATCACACAACCTGCTTAATCTAGTAACTCATCTGGTTACTCATTCCTGCATTGCAGTAGTCTAAACGAGAGGTCACGAGATTCACGTAACGACCATGTTACTAACTTGACGACAGCAGTGCTTCACTTAACAAATGTGCCATGAAAAGTCGTAAAATGGGGCAAAACGCGCTTAAAAAATTTCTCCCTCAGTGGCATAAATTTTGGGCTCAGTTGTGGTATAGGTCGAGGATTGCCTTTTAAAGTTGATTACACAGCAGAAGCAATATGAAGTGGTAATGGTGTGAATAATTGTTTCTCCCTGGAGAGAGAGAGAGAGAGAGAGAGAGAGAGAGAGAGAGAGAGAGAGAGAGAGAGAGAGAGAGAGAGAGAGAGATTCATGTTTGTGTGTGTGTGTGTGTGTGAGAGAGAGAGAGAGAGAGAATCATGTTTGTGTGTGAAAGAGGGGTTCATGTGTGAGAGAGATTCATGTGAGTGAGAGATTCATGTGACTGAAATATTGCTGGTAGCATAAACACTTAATGGGCATATATAGTATTCATCTCAAGTCATAAATCATTTTGACTCAAACATGTTAAAAGTGCCTGACCAGTGCTGATAACACTGCTATAGTTGCTTGAGATATAAATAAGTAAACAAGCACAATGAAAGTTTTAAGTGCTCTCTTCTCTTCTTAACAATTTCACCTTGAATTTGTCCAAGCATAGGAATTTGAACTTTAGTAAGCTATACATTTTAAATGTCTTTTGATCTATCACCCCATCATGACTTCTAAGCCTGGATGCAGCCAAGAATCAGCTGAGGCAAGAGTTCAGGTAACATAGAATACCTGATTTATAACTTAAGCCAATGTGAGTTCTATGAATGATTTAAAGCAGCCATCCTCAGCCTCCAGATATGTTGGGACTTCCATTCCCAGAATTCCTACCCAACACTGGATTTCTGGGAATTGTAGTGCTAACGCCTCATGTGGGGAATGCCAAGCGAAAGAAAAGTGGTTTTAAAATTAGCTTCTAAAGCCTTTAGCAAGATACTAGGAGATCAAATTATAACAGATGGGAGGTTTTCACTGGAGGTTTTAAAAAATAGACTCAACAATCATTTGACAGGCATGGTATTGTTGAAAGAAAAATCTTCATCGGGGTCCAGTCCAAGCTGGGAATAATAAAAATGGAGACTGCTTTAGAAAGAAGATTGCAGTTTATTGAAGAGGAGAGCCAGATAGAAAGATGGGTCTCTGAAAACTGACCACATGTAGCTGGGAGTGGTGGGTTTTTATACCTTCTGGGGCTCTTGAGGTTGTTTCCTGTTCCTGTTTGAGGCTTTGTATTTCCTGTGTCATGTACTTTGACCTGAGTCTGAGTATGTCCTATTTGGTATTGGTGGGTTAAGCTTATTATGTTTCCTGTGCTTAGAATTTGGATGGGGTATGTGGATTTTAGGAGTCTTTGTCTTCCCAATTGCATCAGTTTCTAGCTTCCTGGCTCCAACCTTCCTGAATGGATTATTACATCTGCATTTCTAAAAGCTGGTTTCTGCTAGGTTTTCTAGCTGGGAGGGGTGGGGGAGGGAGAAGTTACTGCCTTTTTTGATCTTCTCCATTATTTCTTTGGAGAAATATATTCTGCCATTTTAATATTCCCCAATATCTGAGTATGTCCTATTTGGTATTGGTGGGTTAAGCTTATTATGTTTCCTGTGCTTAGAATTTGGGTGGGGGTATGTAGATTTTAGGGGTATTTGTCTTCCTAATTTCTAGGTTCCTTTATTACAGAATTTGCATTTCTAAAAGCTGGCCTCTGCCTAGAGGCTGGGGCTGATTTTAGGGGGCTGGTTTCTGTCTTTCTAAAGTTCTTCTCCATTATTCCTTTGGAGAAATATATTCTGCCTTTTTAATATTTCCCAAAACATTTTTTTCTCTGGATTCTTCCCACAGCATAAAATCTCCTGCCTCGAGCAGGGGGTTGGACTAGAACAGGGCTTTTCAACCTTTTCACCCATTGTACCACTTTTAGGATATGGCAACATCCGAGTACCACCAGTCGCCTAGCAAGGTGTCAAAAACATGATGACCAAAAAAGAGGAAAAAAGTGATGAAGTACAGGTAGCCCTCGACTTACAACAGTTCGCTTAGTGACTGGTTTTTACTGTTGTGAGCATTTCTGTTGAGGATTGGCAGTGGCGGTGGGGTGGGGTGGGGTGTTTGGTTTTTATACCCCCCGTCTGCTGGGTGGTTGAAGCAGGTTTTGGTCACTTCACATGACCCTGGGACACTGTGACCATCATAAATATGAATCAGTTGCCAAGCATCTGAATGAAAACCACAAGACCCTGGAGATGCTGCAACATTCCAGCTGATCGGCGCTTCTTCTGGGCTCAGCATACGTGCCGGGATCAGCGCCAAGCTCCACCTGGAGCCTGGCACTGATCCTGGCTCTTCCGCTGAGCCCTGACAGCCCTGCAGCTCCAGCCGTCTCTCGCTCAGGCTTGTGCGTTGCTGCCACCGGTTCAGCTCATTCCCCTCCCCCACTACCACTTTTCTAGGATGGTCAGGTGCCACTGTACCGCAGGTGGTACCCGTACCACTGGTTGAAAAGCCCTGGACTAGAAGACCTCTGAGGTCCATTCCAGCCCTACATGTCTATGTTTGGTGTTCCAAGATTAAATATTTTGTCATTTAAAAAGGGCAGGATTTCTTTTGCAGAAAAATTCTCTTAGGTGCAGCACTGATTTCCTTTTTCTCCTGTGGATTCTATATTTGTCTTGCGGTACATATCTTCCAAAGTCAAGACATCCAAATGTGATTAAGAAATTAAGATTTATGGTCTTTTTTCCCTTAAGTGGCTCTCACCCCAGCACAAACATGCTGTGGCAACATCCTTTTCCTTCCAGCACATTGTCTTCATATCATCCTTACCTGGGCTGGTGTTAATGTAATCTTTCTCTACTTATTCCGGCACCACCAAGGGCAGCTTCAAGGCTTACAAAATCTGTCACACTTTGTGCCCTCATTAACTCAGAGGGAAGTTAGGTAACTAGCAGTGATGGGGAACAAAGGCAGTAGAGGCAGGATAGGGATCAGCAGTAGAGACAGCAAATCTCAGGCTGATCTAGGTTTTGTTTTTTTTGTCATCTCATAGATGGCCCAAGGTCATCCAGCTGGTTTTGTGCCTAAGGCAGAATTCACAGTCTCCCAGTTTCTAGCCTGGTACTTTAACCACTACACCAGATTGTCCGTCAACTCAGCTGTTTTGCATACCCTAAGTAAAAAAGTCTAGAAAAGAGTTCCATACCCAGGTATTTGGCTAACAGTTAAGCTAAGCTGTTAAATTGAACAGCTACTTCCCGCCCACACACACTTGTGCCATCACTCTGCTGAACACCAAAGTTTCTCACTTGACAAAAGATGGTGACTACTAAGTTCTGTCTAATGCGTATGTATATTAACCCATAGATTGTGGCTATGGTATTATTTGTGACAAGAAGCAACGGATGGAAACTAATCAAGGAGAGAAGCAACCTAGAAATAAGGAGAATTTCCCTGACAATTAGAACAATTAACCAGTGGAACGACTTACCTCTAGAAGATGTGGGTGCTCCAACACTGGAGGTTTTTAAGAAGAGATTGGACAACTATTTGTCTAAAATGGTACAGGGTTTCCTGCCTGAGCAGAGGGTTGGACTAGATGACCTCCAAGGTCCTTTCCAAATCTTTTATTCTATTATTTTGTTATTACCTCTTATTTCCCCCTTTTACTGGTTGCTCACTTTTCATATTATTATCATTTTCTCTCCTGTTTTGCAAGTACACTGAGTATTTGTGTGTCTAGTCATAGTTGGCCAATTGAACTATTCTATTCTATTCTATTCTATTCTATTCTATTCTATTCTATTCTATTCTATTCTATTCTATTCTATTCTATTCTATTCTATTCTATTCTATTCTATTCTATTCTATTCTACTCACCTGCATCAAATATATAACTGTCCATAGACCATGTAATCTATTTCAGGCAGCAGACCCCAGTTTGTAAATGCCTCAGGCCAGTTTTGTGTTATTCAAAGGATAGTATCTTTCAGAAGCCCCACTTTCTCATTATCCAGTTAGGTTTGAAAAATATTAATAAATATCCTCTTCCTTCTTCTCCTTACAGATTGCATTTTGCAGAATTGTTAGAATATCACGGCACGCTAAGTTTCAGAGAAACCAATATAAAGGCTTTTGAACTATTGCCTTTCAATGCTGCTAATCTTTTTTGTTGCTGTTTTTCAACAGAATAAGATGTAATTTACAGGAGATCTGTTGCTATTTAGGAATGAAGGAGGCAAAACTCACAGACATTGGTGTAGCGGCTTACAATATTCCCTTAGATTCTGGTTTTTTTTTTTTTATTTAAAAAGCTTTACAATACATTTTGACTTTAATCCCCCCCTCCCCCACCCCTATCCCTCTCCCCCACTCCCTCCTCCCCCCCCCAACTTCCCAGAGCTAAATACAGGGCATAAAATCAAAAAACAAACATAAACACCCCAATATTATCAACAATAAACTATAAATTCTATCTCTCTCTAGCTCATATAAAATGAATACAAACAATATTAATATTACAAATAAAGTAGAGAAGAAAAAGAGGAAAACAAAAAAAGATCTTTACTCAAAATAAATTTCCTTAATCCCAGTCCTGATTCATATTAATTTCAAAAAAAAAGGGAAAAGAAAAAAAAACTTTCACCTGCTATTTGCATTCTCCCACCTTTCTCTAATTTCCAAACAAATTCTCAGTTACGCACCAAAAGCGCTTATCTCTGTTAATCTTAATAATCTCCAACCAAACAAAACTATAATCTAAAATAGTTCTTGCGTGTATCACGCCAAATGTCTCACAGTTCCAAATCATCCTTAAGTTCAAATAAAAGTTCAAATAAAAAGAGTATATATATAAAAAAAAAATTTTAAGCAATCTCTAAGACAACTTGTTATTAATTAGATGCTTACATACCCACTCTTAGTTCAACACATACTTTAAGTCCGTAACCCTAATATACTTTTCTAGCAAGCAAATAACATCAATCTTAAATTGTATAAAATATTTAAAAAAAAGAAAAAAAAACTTTCTTTTTCCTCTATAATAATTTTACTCCATTGACATTCTAATCTAAAAATTTAATCAGCAATCTTAACGCCCCAAAACTTTTGGAGCACCTCTGTCATGACCCCCAAAACTTCTTTAGACCGCTCTCCTCCTACATCTTCATTGTAAGCACACTTTGAAGATTCCATAACTTTCCGCTGGTCTTGCTCTTGCTCTCGTCTCGCTCTTCTTAGGGCGGCACGCGTCATCTTCTGGCCTCCTGCAGCAACCGATGAGACTGTAGCTTGATCCCCTCCACCACCATTGTCCTCTGTCTGTCTGTCTGCAACATCTTGAAACTTTCCCACACCGTGTCCTTTTGCAACTTCCAAAAATGATAGGGGGGTTGCTTTTAACACATTACTATAAAAATCACGTGCCTGAGCCACAGTAACCAAACGATGTCTTTTACCTTCGTGCGTTGTCACCAACCCAACTGGAATCTCCCATCTGAACTTAATATCACGTTTCTTAAGTTCCTGTACTAGAAATGCGAAATCTTTCCTTCTCCTTAGGATCTTCGGAGGAATCTCTTTTAAAACCAAAACTTCTTGCTCAGCCACTACCAAATTAGTATCATAAGCAGCTTGAATGACTTCATCTCTAATTACTTTCTTTGTAAAATAGACCACCACATATCTGGGTAACTTCCTCTGTCTTGCAATCCATGAATTTACACGAAAAACTTTGTCCATATTTCCCTCAATTTCAGATGCTGACTGGCCCAGTACCCCTTCCAGAGCCTCAGAAATCAGCTGCTTTAAATCTTCTTTACCATTCTCCTTTAAACCCCTAATTCTAATAGCATTCTGCATCTGATTATACTGAACAAGGCTCAATTCTTCATCCATTTTATCCCTTATATTTTCATTTTCTAATACCTTTGCTTCTAATATAGAGTTCTTTTGACTGAGATCCTCCACTTTTATATCCAGCTGTAGCACACATTCAGCTACGGATACAACCTTAGACAAGATGTCCACCCTCATTGCTCTCAGCTTCTCTTCCATCTTCTTCTCCAATTTCTCCATTTTCTCCTCCATTTTCTCCTCCAATTTCTCCTCCAGCTTTTTCAACTTTTCATCCATCATATCAGACATCAGTTGTGCGTGCTTTCCAAGAGCGTCTTGTAAATCCTTAAGCGTCAATACCGGAGGAGATGCAGGAGGAAGCAAAGCTTGCAGTGAGGTCTCTTGCACCAGGGAAGACCCCGCATTCCGAAGAGCTTTAGAAGTTTTAGCCGCCATCTTCCCCCACTTTCACTTATTACGCACTTTCACTTTAAAGCTATAAAATCCATTGAGCTAGAGAGTAAAAATAAAGAGTCCACTTCACCTTGACCTCCTGTACCGCTCTGCCTGCATCTTGATAATCAAAAGTATTTCCATTTGGCAGGGGTGGTTGCTAACGCCTGGCTCTGCTCCAAGAATCCCAGAGCAGAGGCGCTGCGCAGCTCGGAGCAACCCAGGCTTCGAGAGGGCTCATCCTTCAGCCGCCCAAGCTCTCAGCTCAGGCGGCCCCAGAGAGCTCAACCCCTACCTGGGACCTCACCCCCTCCTCTTCTCCCGAGGAGGGGGCTTCAAATCCATCTAAACAGCTGATAGACGCTGTTTACGATGGAAAAACACAGCTGCAGAGCGGGCAGCCCGAAAACGGCTGTCTTTCGACGTCGCGTCGCCACCGGAAGTCCCGATTCTGGTTTTCTTTAAAAGATAGAATTTTCATACAGGCTGAACGTAATGAAGTTTGCAGTAAAAATGGATCCCATCAGGGGAGATCTCTATGGCTAATTTCAGACAGATGTACTGAGGGGGGGGGAATCGTGTAGAAAGAAGGAATTGTAGAAAAGAAATATGATGCCTTTTCCTGAATGCATTAGTGCTCAATATTGGTGGTTGAGTACGAGGCAAAACAATAGAACAGAAATAGGGTAGAGTAGAGTAGAGTAGAGTAGAGTAGAGTAGAGTAGTGTAGAGTAGAGTAGAGTACAGTAGAGTACAGTAGAGTAGAGTAGAACAGAACAGAACAGAACAGAACAGAATAGAATAGAATAGAATAATAAAGTAGAGTAGAGTAGAGTAGAAAAGAATAGAATAATAGAATAGAATAGAATAGAATAGAATAGAATAGAATAGAATAGAATAGAATAGAATAGAATAGAATAGAATAGAATAGAATAGAATGGGAAGGGACCTTGGAGGTCTTCTAATCCAGCCCCCTTCTTGAGCAAGAGAACCTATACCATCTCAGACAAGTGACTGTCCAGCCTCTTCTTAAAAACCTCCAGTGATGGAGCGCCCATGATTTCTGGAGGCCAGCTGTTCCACTGGTTAACTGTACTCACTGTCAGGAAGTTTCTCCTTAATTCCAGGTTGCTTCTCTCTTTGATTTGTTTCCAACCATTGTTTCTTGTCTTGCCCTCTGGTGGTTTGGACAATAGGTTGTCCCCTTCTTCTTTGTGGCAGCCCCTCAAATACTGGAATATTGCTATCATGTCACCCGTTTCTTCTTTTCTTTAGACTAGCCAAACCCAAGTCCTGCAGCCATTCAGAGAGAGAGAGAGAGAGACAGACAGACAGACAGACAGACAGACAGACAGACAGACAGACATATTTTTCCCCCATAAAAGAAACAGCCTTTATATAGGTTAGATCAGACAGCTAAGAAACATCTTTTTGAGTTTTCTAAAGATGGGAGATGAGAAACGAGGAAGTGAGCCAGTGATTAAATTGGAAGGTTTGGTTCACTCTTGCTAAGATTATGTGTTGGGGATTACCAGTGATTGGCTGAATGAAAGCACCACCTTGATTTGGGAGTCGACTAGTAAATCCTGAATCCAATACCATGTTTCCCCAAAACTAAGACTTACCCCAAAACTAAGCCCTGGTTTTGGGATGAGACACATGCCTAAAAATCAAGCTGGGGTGGGGGTGGGGAGGGTGGAGCTTACCATTGCAGCCAGGCCTCCCATGGATTGACACTTGCCTCGCCGGCCCTCTTCTTCTGCGGCCGAAGGAGCAGCTTCATTCTGCGGCTGAGAATGGAGCTCCAGCCTGCATTTCACAGTCAGAGGCCTTTCCGGAATGCCTGCGCAGACAAGAACCGAGCTACAGTATGTATTAAATTCAATGCTCAGTTCTCAGCTGCAGTGTCCTTCCGGAATGGCCTCTGATTGCAAAATGCAGGCCGGAGCTCCATTCTCAGCTGCAGAATGAAGCTGCTCCTTCGGCTGCAGGAGAAGTGGGTCAGCTGGGCTGGCCTGTCAGTGCTGGAGGTGAGTGGAAAAGACCCACCCCCAAAATAAGACCTGGTGCCTCTTTTGGAGGCAAAAATAAAATAAAATAAAAATAAAACCGGGTCTTATTTTGGGGGAAACACAGTAGCCTATTCTATTCTATTCTATTCTATTCTATTCTATTCTATTCTATTCTATTCTATTCTATTCTATTCTATTCTATTCTATTCTATTCTATTCTATTCTATTCTATTCTATTCTATTCTATTCTATTCTAAATCTGTTATTCTGTTAAGCCACCTTATCCAAACCCTCCCCTCTGCACTCATGATGTTACCCAGTCTGGTAATGTAACATCAGCAGGAAGAAAACCAAGGTCTTGAATGTCAAGAACCCAATGGACCACACAGTGTCATTCTGGGAATCTGGGTGGTTGATGTAATTCAAAATGGCATCTTCTCAGACTCAACCAAGCCCAGGTAATTATCCATGCTGGTTTGATCTGTGATCTGCCTTTTCCAGGACAGGTACTTCTGGAGTTTACATATCCCACCAAAAACTGTGGATATATATATATATATATATATATATATATATATATATATATATATATATATATATATATATATATATAGATAGATAGATAGATAGATAGATAGATAGATAGATAGATAGATAGATAGATAGATAGATTAGATAGATAGATAGATAGATAGATATAGATATAGATATAGATATAGATATAGATATAGATATAGATATATAGATATAGATATAGATATAGATATAGATATAGATATAGATATAGATATAGATATATAGATATATAGATAGATATATATATATATATATATATATAGATATAGATATAGATAGATATAGATATAGATATAGATATAGATATAGATATAGATATAGATATAGATATAGATATAGATATAGATATAGATATAGATATAGATATAGATATAGATAGATATATATAGATATATAGTAGGCCACAACTAAGGACCAATCAACCCCCAGGTTGTTTCCAAACTTCTGTAAAAGGACAAAATTCAACTTGGCTTTAATCTTGTAAGGAACCTAGGATTCTGTTCTCACAGACCTGAATGTTCTTCTTTCTTCTCTTAAGGTCAGACCCTTTATCACCACGGTAAATTGTATGCAAAAGAATTCATGCAGTTTTGGGGAGGTGAGCTAGGTATTAGTCCTTGGGGTATTTGAGTGGCTGTACAATGTTAATTAAATAGAGGGAAGGTAAGAGTCTCAATTATAGCCGGCCTTTTGAAGAGGCAGACTTTCTCTCCACATTGATGTGCCAACAATCCCTGTGAGAAATGCAAACACCACATGTGAAAGAGATCTGGCCTCCAAGGAAGTGCCCAAGGCAGAGAACCCCCACCCCCAGCCCATTCTGAGTGAAATAGTTTGCAAATGCCAACTTAATGAAAATAAATAGAAAAATAAACAGGAGGGAGCCTGGGAAGGTCTGAGAGAAGCTGTGTAATATCAGACAAACACAAAAGTTTGGCTTTGCAATTAGAGACTGACACCCTCCCCACCGCCCAATTATTAAACTCCTTCCTGGGGGGAAGGGTAGCAGAACAATGAACTCACACACAACTCCTGTCCCTTTTCTTATGTGTACCATGATACTGAACACAAACTCCAAAGGGCAAGCTTGCCATTCAACAGTGCAGCGATGTGGTATTGGAGTACCTCACAGTACCTCACAGCAATCACTGCCCAGATAAGCAGAGATTAACACCAGGATTAACACCAGACCAAGAATCAAGTAGTAAACAATACCCCAATCAAGGAACTCCCAACACAGACAAACAATCAAACAGCAGCTGACAGCCCAGTTCTGGGAAGGCCTACAATATAAATAGTCCTTGACTTACAACCATTTGTACAGTGACTATTCAAAGTTACAATAGCACCAAAAAAAGTGATTTATGACCGTTTTTCACACTTATGACATTGGCAGTATCCCCATGGTCATTTGATCAAAATTCAGCCTCTTGGCTGAACGATGGTTGCAGTGTCCTAGGGCAGGGATAGGCAAACTTGGCTCTTTTATGACTGGTGGACTTCAACTCCCAGAATTCCTGAGCCAGCCATGCTGAGGGAAAAGGGAGAGGTTTCCAAGCTGAGCCATGCTGGCTCAGGAATTCTGGGAGTTGAAGTTCACCAGTCATAAAAGAGCCAAGGTTGCCTACCCCTGCCCTAGGGGGTCATGTGATCCTCTTTTGTGACCTTCTGTCAAGCAAAATCAATGGGGACGCCGGATTTACTTCACAGCCGTGTTGCTAACTTAACAACTATAGTGATTCAGTTAACAACTGTGGCAAGGAAGGTCATAAATTGGGGCAAAACTCACTGAACAACGGTCTTGCTTAGCAACAGAAAGTTTGGGCTCAGTTGTGGTCATAGGCCATAGACTACCTGTATTTGCAGTACAATTGTTCTGATGTTTTTGATCAAAATAGAGCTGAAAGGGACCTTGGAGTTCTTCTAGTCTAGCCCTCTGCTCAAGCAGGAGTCCAGATGCCATTTCAGACAAGTGGCTGTCCAGTCTCTTCTTAAAAACCTCAAATTTCACACATATGTGACTGATAGCCATTTTACTTTTGAAAGCATTTCTCAATAAACCGAAACACGGTTTTGTCGCTATCGCTACCACATTTTCTTCAGCATTCAGAGCGGGGATCCCTAGAACATGGCTTCAAAAAAAGTCAATATACAGCCCATGATGGTGTGAATGCAACACACATAAAATGAACATTAAAAAGGTGGAGCTTTGATCAAGCCATCATGGCCACCATCTTGAGTCTCATACCCCTGGGGATACCCTTGATTCAGAGGCTGAAAATATTGTTATTATTTAAAGAGCGGTCCCTGGTTAAAATGAAGGAGTTCTCCATCTGTGATCTGGCAACATTTGGGGGCTCTGGAAACCTGTGTAGTTCAACATATTTGTGATGCTGAACACAATATGCCTGCAGTTTTACATCTTTCAGTTCGCTTGGCAACTCAGCTTCCAAAATCCTTATTTGGGGGAATATAACTCTGAATCCAGCTTCTGCAGATAGATGACAATGCAATCTGCTTTGCTTTTTTATGCTTTAAATTGAATAGATAGGTTACCGGCAATGTGTGAAAAGCTGGCATTGAAATAGAATGTCCAGGAAATCCATAGAATACGTGATATTTTTAGGCAAGGTATGAAATGGCTGTGTTATTTGAATATGATGTATACTTTTCCTAGGCTTTGTATTTAATAACTAGGCATTATGCAGAATGCTGAGAACTATTTAGGCAAAGCATGAAAAGACACTCATGAAATCCTAACCCTAACTCTTTATTGAAAAGACACGGCGGCTCAGTGGGTTAGGACGCTGAGTTTGTCGATCAGAAGGTCGGCAGTTTGGCGGGTCGAATCCCGAGTGCCGCATAACAGAGTGAGCACCTGTTACTCGTCCCAGCTTCTGCCAACCTAGCAGTTCGAAAGCACATAAAAATGCAAGTAGAAAAATAGGGACCACTACGGTGGGAAGGTAACAGCGTTCCGTGTGCCTTTGGCGTCTAGTCATGCTGGCCACATGACCACGGAGACGTCCTTGGACAAGCGCTGGCTCTTCGGCTTTGAAATGGAGATGAGCACTGGCCCCTAGAGTTGGAAACGACTAGCACGCATGTGTGGGGGACCCTTTACCTTTACCTTACCTATATGAAAATGAAAGAAGAAATGCAAAATGAAGTACAGGACTTTCTTACTGAAAAACACATACCAAAAGACCATATTGGTGCAATAAAGAAGGCTAGAATAGCACTTTAGTGGGAATATTTTATACTTTGCCAGTTTGCCTTCTGGCACTGCATAGAATGCCTAGGAAATGTGTGAAATATTAAGGGTGTCATACTGTGATGTCCCATATAGATGTAGAAGATAGAACAATAGACTTGGAAGGGACCTTGGAAGTCTTCTAGTCCAACCCACTGCTCTAGCAGGAGACCCTATACCATTCCAGACAAATGGTTGTCCAATCTCTTTTTGAAAGCCTCCAGTAACAGAGCACCCACAACTTTTGAAGGAAAGCTACTCCATTGTTTGATTGCTCTTGTCATTAGGAATTATCTCCTTAGTTCTAAATTGCTTCTCTCCTTGGTTAGTTTCCATCCATTGTTTCTTGTCCTGCCTTCAGGTGCTTTGGAAAAAAAGTTGTCCCCTCTTCTTTGTGGCAACCCCTCAGATGTTGGAACAATGCTATCATGTCACTTCTAGTCCTTCTTTACTAGACATATCCAATTCCTGTAACCGTTCTTCGTATGTTTTAGCCCCCAGCCCACTAATCATTCTTGTTGCTCTTCCCTGCACTCCTTCCAAAATCTCAACATCTTTTTTTTATATTGTGGTGATCAGAACTGAATACAGTATTTCCAAGAATTGTAATATTCCAAGTACAGTATTCAGTATAGGTCAGAGGTCTTCAAACTTGGCTCTTTTATGACTTGTGGACTTCAACTCCCAGAATTCCTCAGCCAGGCACGCTGGCTGAGGTATTCTGGGAGTCGAAGTCCACAAGTCATAAAAGGGCCAAGTTTGAAGACCCCTGGTATAGGTAGTATTCCAGGTGCAGTTTTCCAAGATTTACTAGGCATTCTATAAAAGGTCTAATTTCACACACTGATGCTAACAGATATATTGTGTCAGTAGTGAAGGAAAGCTTGCAAAATCATATTCCATTTAGTTGCCAGAAAGTAGCTTGCTGAAAATGTATCCACTGCAAAAAGGACATTCCTCTCAAGAGGCATTCATTTGGAGAAAAGCAGCTGAAAATATATGCATATATATATCCATATATATGTAGCCCCCTAAATTGCTATGGAAACCAAACGACTGGGACAGGAAAGGAATAGAGTGAAAACACCGATCCACTTACTCTTGTGTACAATAGGACAAGGTATGAGAATGGGAGAGATTTTTTTTAATACAGTTTTCGTGTCACCAAACTATGTTATCTAGCAGGTAATCTTAACACCATTCTTACTGCTTCTGCCTGTGTTGTGGGATTTGAGATAGCAGTATAATCAAAGGCTTTGGAAAACAGTAAAAGCCTTGTAAAACTGTTCACCCTGGAATGGCTTGTGCTGATAAGGGGCTGTAATCAGTGGTTGGATTCAAATATGTGAACAACCGGTTCTCCGTGTGGATTCCCCTTCCGGAAGTCCATTCTGGGCCTGGGCAAAAAAAAAAAAAGCTACCGGTTGTGCCGAAGTGGGGTGAACTGGCTGAATCCCACCACTGACATGTAAACACAAGCAGGGCTACCATCGTTTCCGTACTAAAATAGTTAGGAGAGATAGGGTTTCTTTTTAGTAACAACTTCAAAGGAGATTAAAGTCATCAACTGAACCCTTTGCTAGGTGATATCTCAAGACTTTCCTTTCCATGTTGTCTAGAATCAAAGCTCCGGTATTTTATCTCATAAAACCTTGAGCAAACATCTTGGATGAAAGCAGTGACAGAACACTCTCTCCCTCCCTTCTTTTCATATCTTACTCAGAATTTAGCAAGAGCTTGCCAAGTACAAGACATGCCCATAGGATGTAGACATTAGCACTGGGCAAGATTAGAAAAGAGAAAAAGAGCTGTTTTGGTAAAGATATGACCACTGGATGGCAACAAAAATATCACACGGTCTTTGCTATTTTTGCTGGCTTTCAGTGGTTATCTGGAGTTTTCCAAGCCAAATTAGGTAGCCACATCTTTTCCTTCCTTCCTTCCTTCCTTCCTTCCTTCCTTCCTTCCTTCCTTCCTTCCTTCCTTCCTTCCTTCCTCCCTCCCTCCCTCCCTCCCTCCCTCTTCCTTCTCTTCCCTAACCTCACCTTCTCATATTCCTCCTTCCTTCCTTCCTTCCTTCCTTCCTTCCTTCCCTCCTTCCTTCCTTCCCTCCCCCTCCCTCCCTCCCTCCCTTCCTCTTCCTTCTCTTCCCTAACCTCACCTTCTCATATTCCTCCTTCCTTCCTCCCTCCTTCCTTCCTTCCTTCCTTCCTTCCTTCCTTCCTTCCTTCCTTCCTTCCTTCCTTCCCTCCCTCCCTCCCTCCCTCTTCCTTCTCTTCCCTAACCTCACCTTCTCATATTCTTCCTTCCTTCCTTCCTTCCTTCCTTCCTTCTTTCCTTCCTTCCTTCCTTCCCTCCCTCCCTCCCTCCCTCCCTCCCTTCTATCAATTGGATCTGAAATATCATGCTGGATATTTTGAAAGGATGGAGAAGACTGGCTCAGAGGGGGGAAAAAATTCCTAAAACTTGCTCCATTTCAGATGGGTCTTTCTAGGCCTGGTTGGGAAGACCATGGACTCAAACTGCTGTGAGCAAGTGGTAGCTCACATGGTGTAACAAGATGGCGGGTTTGTTGTCATGGTGAGCTGTGGTGGTGGGGGCACGAAGGGAGGCTCAGCCAATCTCAATGTATACGTGGTTGTACTTTGACAATAAAGGTTCATTCATTGTTCTGTCTCTCAGGCCTTTCTCTGGATTGCTGGTATGAAGAACAAGACTCTTTACGGTCCCACATAATCATGAGAAAATAGGCCTGATGGTTTAGGGGGTGATGAATTGACCACACAAGCCTATTTAAACAGGGTGGCAATGTGCCAAGAATTATGGTTTTGGCTTGCACGGATTCTGAAGCACAAGCACAACAAATATTTCTCTCTCTCTCTCTCTCTCTCTCTCTCTCTCTCTCTCTCTCTCTCTCTCTCTCTCTCTCTCTCTCTCTCTCTCTCTCTCTCACTCACTCTCTTTCTCTCCCTCCCTCCCTCCCTCGACTTTCCTCATTTAGGGCTGTGTGAGTAGCACTGAATACCAAGTGCCAAGCAATGCTTACAGAGTCTAAAAGCAAATTAGAATCTCAATGAAAAAAAAAACCTGGGAGAGGCAGAGAAGGTAGATATAATTTGAAAAGTGCCAACATGAATATATGTATGTTGTTTTTTTTAACTCCTATGTTCACTTCTCCAAACAGGCTTCCTAAATGAATAAACAACTGTTTTATAAACCACCACACACTGGCTGAGCAATTCTGGGAGCTGAAGTCCACAAGTCATAAAAGGGCCAAGTTTGAGGACCCCTGCACTAGATCCTCCATTGTTCGGCATTTAGTAATTCTGCAAATAATATGATCAAATCCACTCACTGTGCTTATACGAGTAGGCATGCGCCAAGTTATAAGATTTCAGAACTGGAAGAGTCCTGGAGATGCCTTCCAAAGCTGTTGAACTTCCAGGGCTTGGTTGTTTTCTTGCAGATGTTTCACTACCCAAACTAGATAACATCATCAGTACACTGATCAGTACACTGATGATGTTACCTAGTTTGGGTAATGAAACATCTGCAAGAAAACAACCAAGCTCAGAGGCAACAAGAAGCCTTTATTTCAATCCTGAGCTACAAATATTCTCCTTTATTGGTGTTGGACTTCATCATCTACAACAGCAGCCCCCAACCTTTTGGGCACCAGGGACTGGTTCCATGAAGAAAGTTTTTTCTGCAGACCAGAGGGAGTTTGGTTTTGCATGCTGCCTGCATCCTACTGATAGGACTTCGCTTGTTTGTGCGGCCCGGTTGCTGCCATGCCATGGATCGGTGCTGGTCCACTGACTGAGGGTTGGCACCCCTGTTCTAGAATCCTGAGAAAGCTGGGAGAATCCATAGTCAGTAACAGAAAAGAAATCTAAAGTCTACCCCATCCTCATTACCTTCATCACCAAAGGTTCACATTATCAAGATCCAAGGTGATCTGGAGCACTCTAGCCCCCTCAAAGGCAATCAGGAATAGTTGATTGGAGAGCACTATAAAATCTAGCTGCGTTCTAGTCCTGCCTTAGATGTGAAAGCCGGCTGCTGGCTTTGGGCCAGTTACTTTCTCCCAGCCCAACTCACCTTGTAGCAGGGGTCTTCAAACTTGGTCCTTTTATGACTTGTGGACTTCAACTCCCAGAATTCCCCAGCCAGCGTGCCTGGCTGAGGAATTCTGGGAGCTGAAGTCCACAAGTCATAAAAGGGCCAGGTTTGAAGACCCCTGCCTTGTAGAGTTGTAGGGAACACACGAGGTATGTTAAGTATGTCCCCTGCCTTGAGTTATTTATGGAATTAATAAAGGTGGAACTAATAAAATCTTTAAAGAAAGGCCCATTAAAGAACTTTTTCCCCCCAATCCAGATATCAGCAAAAAGTCCAAACAGAGCTTTAAAATAAACATGTGCATTGAAAACAATAGAATCATTGTTCCATACCTTAACTCTCCACTATAAGTAAGTCTGATACACATCTTTTCGGATCCAGATATCAGCGAGTCCAGAAAGAACCCCTCAGAATAAATTTTAACCCTGATTAAATAAGGCAACTTTATGTTACTTCCTGTTATATAAAACAACATTGCTCTTTAATCCATTCAAATGACTCTTATGACCCAGGGCTTTTTTTCCTCATAGAACGCTCAGAACGGAGTTCCGGCACCTTTTTTGGATGGAACCTTTTAGGGTAGGCAAGGCGGGTTGTATGACATGTGTGAGTTCCGGCACCTTTTTCTTTTACAAAAAAAGCACTGCTCTTATCCCTTGTCTTGTATTTCTTCAAAACAAGCCTCCTGGCAGCCTAAACAGAATAACAGAGTTGGAAGGGACCTTGCTGGTCTTCTAGTCCAAATCCATATGCAAGTGGGAAACCCTATACCATTTCAGATGGTTGTCCAATCTCTTCTTAAAAATCTCTAGTGTTGGAGCACCCGCAACTGGAGGCAAGTCCAGTTCTAATTGTTCTAATTGTCAGGAAATTGCCCCTCAGTTCTGGATTGGATCTCTCCTTGATTAGTTTCCATCCATTGCTTCTTGTCCTGCCTTCAGGTGCTTTGGAGAATAGCTCTTCTTTGTTGCAGCCCCTGAGATATTGGCACACTGCTATCATGTCTCCCCTAGTCCTTCTTTTCACTAGACTGGACATACCCAATTCCAGCAACCGTTCTTCATATGTTTTAGCCTCCAGCTCCCCTAATCATCTTTGTTGCTCTTCTTTACACTCTTTCAAGAGTCTCAACATTTTTTTTATAGTGTGGCAACCAAATCCAGGAAGATTCTCAAATTATGCACCACGTCCATCTGGATGGATGGTAAAGATGATAAGCCCCCAAATACACAAGAGCCTTCCTGAATTCACCGCCATAAATGTATTGTGATCCAAACAGAAGCTTCACCAGAAGGAAAGATGGGCAGTGGAATGGTTAATATATGGTTAATAAATATGGAGGAGAAACCATATCTCTTTTCAGTTCTGTATCAGTGGCATTTCAGTAAGGGGTGAGGGAAAATTGAATCACCCCAGCTATTATCTGAGTAAGAGCTCTGTTTTAATCCATCTGAAGCTGTTAGAAAAAATGGTAGAGCTAACCTTGGGGGTAGGAGAGGAATCAGCCAGACTTTAAGGGGGGAGGAAAAGTCACATCATTCGGACAAACTCAAAATACCAGCCTTGATTCTGTTTAGTATAAAATGGGGCATAGAGAGAAACTTGGAATAGTTCTCAAGACTGATGTTAGCCCTTCAGGGTAGGCTAGTCAAGAAATAGACGCTGCAAGGATTCCAGGATAGCTGTTGCATATTTGTAAGAAAAAAAGTCTGTCCGAGCTTCTTCTGTCCCATCTTAAAGAAAATCAAGGTGGGATTATTTTGAGTTCCATCCTCAGGTGTATCTCCATCTCAGGACTGTGTAATTTTTTTTCCTGCACCCCCCTCCCAAAATCTTTCTCATATTTTCCTCAAGGTCAGCTTTAAGTTCTTTCACAGAAGTCCAGCCTCATAGTATAGATCAGGGGTAGGCAAACTTGACTCTTTTATGACTCATGGACTTCAACTCCCAGAATTCTGGGAGTTGAAGTCCATGAGTCATAAAAGAGCTGAGGTTGCCTACCCCTGGTATAGATGATAGATAGATGGCTGATGATAGATAGATAGATAGATAGATAGATAGATAGATAGATGGCTGATGATAGATAGATAGATAGATAGATAGATAGATAGATAGATAGATAGATAGATAGATAGATAGATAGATAGATAACCTTTATTGTCATTTTTTAATGTGGGCACACTGGGACACATTAAAAATGAAATTTTGTTGCTTTCTCTCAATAGTGTACACATACATAATACACATTTAAACATGCTATATACAACACATGTATAAACTTACACCCTTACATATAAATAACATTTACATATTGAGCACTGTCCATCTTGAATACATAGTGGAAAGAGGAGAGTTTAGAGCTCACAAGGTTAGGGTTAGGGTTAGCCTGACTGGCTGAGAAATTCTGGGAGTTGAATTCCACAAGTCTTAAAGTTGTCAAGTTGGAAGACCCCTGGCATAAAGCATAGACATTGCATCAAGACATAGGATAATCCTAACAAAGGCTGTCCACAACTAAGTAACCCATGATTAAATATGGTCAAAAAAGTCAAGATGGCTTTTCCCCCTCCCCCCCAGTGAACATAAAAAACTTCCATCACACCATCATGCCTGCTATCTTGATCTTTTGACCATCTCCTGTGGATCCTTCTAAACCAACTTCTACAAGTAGCCCTTGATTTACAGCCACAATTAAGCCCAAATTTCTGTCGCTAAGCAAGACAGTTATTAAATGCATTTTGCCGCATTTTATGACCTTCCTTGTTCAGTGAATCACTGTAGTAGTTAAGTTAATAACACGGTTGTCAAGCGAATCTGGCCTCCCCATTGATTTGCTTGTCAGAAGGTCGCAAAACGTGACCACATGACCTCAGGACATTGCAACCATCATAAATAGGAGCCAGTTGCCAAGCGCTTGAGTTTTGATCATGTGATCATGGGGATGCCACACTGGTTGTAAGTGTGAAAAATGGTCACAAGCCACTTTTTTCACTGCTATAACTTCGAATAGATACTAAATGAAAGGTTACAACTTGAGGATTACCTGAATAAAATTCCACTGTTACCATATCCTGGCTATAGACAGGATGTGAGGTAGTTGTCCTGAAAGTTTTGGAATTTTTTTCTTTCCTTCTACAAAGATTTTTTTTTAAAAAAATATTTTTCTAATTCCATCCCCCCCTCCGACAAGAAAAAAATTGAAGTAGGCATCTTCCTGATTTGATTACGATAACAATGATGACAAGATAATTTGCTGAGCTCCAAAGCCAAAAATTGCATCTCATCTTGGCTTCAGATGGAGAAAATGTAAAATAAAAATTACATCCTGACACCCTTCTAATAAAGTTCCCCGCCGCATCTCTTGCCAAGCCTTTGCCGAGAATGATTTAATCCCCTTTGCTCCCCCATTAGTGAAGCTGATGGCTGGGCTCCCATTTAAATTGATTGTTCTTCTGCTCTTATTAATGAGTGGCACTTTAATGGAGATGAACAGAAATAAAGAATGGGGCCATTCTCGTTCCTCATCTTCGCCGCCCAGCTTGGTGTTCAGCTGTTTTCTTTTTCAATGATGATGAATTGGGAAGTGCTTCGGGACTGTTATGATCTGGCTCAGAAGTTGATCAAATGTCTTGTGACCTTTTCGGTTCAGGTCCAGTCATTCTGAAATGTAGATGTTCATTCAGGCCTGAGAATTGTTATTTCAGCTTTCCTTCTCTTCTGTTCTTCTTGAATCCTAAATCTCTCACATTAAAGAGCCTTGGTGGAGCAGTGGGCTAATGCCTCCTTAAGTAACACAAGCTGCCTGCAATTATTGCAGGTTCGAGTCCCACCAGGCTCAAGGTTGACTCAGCCTTCCATCCTTCCCAGGTAGGTAAAATGAGGACCCAGATTGTTGGGGGCAATAAGCTGACTTTGTAATAATGCTGCTTGCCCCCCCCCCAAAGCCCTAATAAGCAGGCATATACATAGAATGAAGGCTATTGCTAAGCACATTGATTTGTCCTTAGATTGTAAGCCGCCCTGAGTCTTCGGAGAAGGGCGGGATATAAATGGGATTAAAATAAAAAATAAAAATAAAGGAAAGGAGACCAAAGGAAAGGAAAAACTCTCAGACCAAGATGAAGAAACCCTGTCAATAGTACAGATTGTCCTCAACTTACAGCCATTCGTTTAGTGACGGTTCGAAGTTACAACGGCACTGAAAAAAGTGACTTAGGACCATTTTTCACACTTACAATCGTTGCAGCGTCCCCATGGTCATGTGATTAAAATTCAGACGCAACTGATTCATATTTATGATGGCTGCATCGTCCCGGGGTCACGTGATCACCTTTTCTGACCTTCTGACAAGCAAAGTCAGTGGGGAAGCCAGATTCGCTTAACAATCGTGTTGTTAATTTAACAACTGCAGTGATTCACTTAACAACCGTGGCAAGAAAGGTCGTAAAATGGGACAAAATTCACTCAACAACTGTCTCACTTAGCAACATAAGTCATAAGTTGAGGACTACCTGTATAAGCTTCTTGCAGTGGTATATAAGGGCTTGACCCTGGGACAATGCAACCGTCATAAATATGAGTCAGTTGCCAAGTGTCTGAATTTTGATCACGTGACCCTGGAGATGCTGCAATGGTCGTAAGTGTGAAAAATGGTTCTAGGTCAACTGACTCATATTTTTTCAGTGCTGTTGCAACTTTGTAAGGTCACAAAATGAACAGCTGTAAGTCAAGGCCTACCTGTAATTTATAGAATTATAGTGTTGGAAAGTACCTCAGAGATTGAGATTTTTGTATTTTAATTTTTTTATAAATTTTATTATTTAAAAAAGCGATCTCAACTGTATGCTTTAAATATATACATATATGCTTACACACACACACACACACACACACACACACACAAAGGCATGCACGTATCTGCATACATACCATTACATCTCCCTGGGGAAAAAGGAATGCAGTTCAGGTGAGTGAATGGAAAATAAATAAATCCAGATATATTGTTCCTCGGTTACAAATTGAAAACTAAAAACTTTGTATTAGGATGGAAAGGAATCTCACTAAAGCGAAATAATACAGTGCTGTATTTTTTTTTAAAAGACAGTCTTGTCTGGGCATGTTATTCTGTGGTGTTATTTTGTGCTACTGTTGTTCTAAGCACCAAATTCATGGTTGTGTACTGCATGTACTCACAGATAATTCAAGAATTTTAAGTATCAAAATACACCCCCAAAATTGTATTTGGCTTATCCACGGATGGGGTTAACCATGACTATATATGATAATATTTTCTAAAGTACCCCTATATCCTTTTTGCAAATTAGCTGATCCGTGAATAAGCTGACCCTTGAATGCTTTTGCCAAAATGCTATGAAAAATATGCCACCCGCAGATAAGCCAATTGTGGAAATGAAAACATACAAAAATGTCGAGGACCGGCTTATCTGCAGGTGGCACATTTTTTTCATGGCATTTTGGTTAAAAATTTGAGTGTTGGTTTATACAAGGTTGGACTTATACACACATGAGTATATACAGTAATTTTGGGAGTGATGTTTCTGTAATGTTTGCTGTATTCTGGGCTTTTATTTTATTATTTTATTTTATTTTATTTTATTTTATTTTATTTTATTTATTTTATTTTATTTTATTATTTTATTTTATTTTATTTTATTTTATTTTATTTATTTTATTTTATTTTATTTTATTTTATTTTATTATTTTATTTTATTTTATTTTATTTTATTTTATTTTATTTTATTTTATTTTATTATTTTATTTTATTTTATTTTATTTTATTTTATTTTATTATTTTATTATTTTATTATTTTATTTTATTTTATTTTATTTTATTTTATTTTATTTTATATTTAATTTAATTTTATTATTTTATTTTATTATTTTATTATTTTATTTTATTTTATTTTATTTTATTATTTTATTTTATTTTATTTTATTTTATTTTATTTTATTATTTTATTTTATTATTTTATTATTTTATTTTATTTTATATTTTATTTTATTTTATTATTTTATTTTATTTTATTTTATTTTATTATTTTATTTTATTATTTTATTATTTTATTTTATTTTATTTTATTATTTTATTTATTTTATTTTATTTTATTATTTTATTTTATTTTTTATTGCTAGTCCTCCATTTATGACCTCAACTGAGCCCAGCAGACTGGATCTAATTAGTAAGTGGGGAGTGATTACCAAAACGTCTTAGGACTGCAAAGAGTCCTTGACATACGACCACAATGGAGCCCAACATTTCTGTGGCTAAGCGAGACAGTTGTTAGGTGAGTTTTATGACCTTTTTATGACCTTTCTTGCCACCGTTGTTAAGTGAATCACAACAGTTGTTAAATTAGTAACATGGCTGTTAAGTGAATCTGGCTTCCCCACTGACTTTGCTTGTCAGAAGGTCGCAAAAGGGGATCCCATGGCCCCCTAGGACACTGCAGAAATATAGGCAGTCCTCAACTTACGACAGTTCATTTAGTGACCATTTGAAATGACAACGGCACTGAAAAAAGTGGCTTAGGACCATTTTTCACATTTGCAACCGTTGCAGCATCCCCATGCTCATGCGATCAAAATTCAGACGCTTGGCAACTAACTCGTAGTTACGGCGGTTGCATCGTCCTGGGGTCATGTGATCCCCTTTTGCGACCACCTGACGAGCAAATTCAATGGGGAAGCCAGATTCACTTAACAACTGCATTAATAACTTAACAACTGTGGCAAGGAAGATTGTTAAAATGGAGCAAAACTCACTTAACCGCTGTCTCGCTCAGTAACAGAAAATTTGGGCCCAATTGTGGTCAGAAGTTGAGGACTAGCAGTACCAGGTCGATGTGGGAGTAGGTGAATCCTTAGGGACCAAAGCTATTTGGAGCTTCAAAGGGGCGCGTCTCCATCCTTTAAATTTTACCCACAAGCAAACTGGCGACCGATCCAGATGTAGTAGGAACTCTGCTCCTGCATTCTGGAAAAAAACAAAAACAAAACAAAACACCGCTTGTTTTATCCAGAATCATCTTTTGTTTCCATGCAGTTGCTTGTGTACCCCTGAGACCACTTAGAAGAATAAAGGAATATGAGTGATTGCCAGGCGCCTGGTCGGGATAATTTAGCGTTAATGGGGAAAAAAAGAAAAGAAACTATAGCGAGGTTCCAAATGATTTGAGAGGACAGGCCAAACATTCAGCATAATCATGATAAACTGGAAGAACTGGGCTGTTTGCAATCACACAACGAGCAACAAGAACAAATGAAAACAGAAATGACTCCTGGGGAAGAAGAAACGAAGGGATAAATACCGCTTGTCGAACGACGTGGGTAAAGGTACACAGTGTATGGAATGTGACGCTGAACCTGCTATTTTTACTTTACTTAGATCCTCGTGGGAGCTGTCTCATTCCAGATCAGGGCATAATTTCTTTAAAAGGCCATTTTAAAAGAATCTATGTTATCAATGAATAAACAAAATTGTGTTCCTTTTTTTAAAAAAAACCCCTGAAAATGTTCCTATAAATAATACCTACAAAAATATCACTTTAAAGGACACGAGACAACCTGTGCCCTGTTGGGTCATTGTTTTGAAGATATTTTCTTATTTAAACACGGAGACAGAATGGCTGCAAGTAGGCAAAAAATAAAAGTAGTGGGATCAGGGACAACTTTTGACTTCCTACTGTTTTTTCCTATTGAGTTTCTTTGTGGGAAGCTGGCAGAGAGAAGCAGGAATTTTCTTCCCTTCCCTTCCCTTCCCTTCCCTTCTCCTTCCCTTCTCTTCCCTTCCCTTCCCTTCTCCTTCCCTTCCCTTCCCTTCCCCTCCCCTCCCTTCCCTTCCCTTCCCTTCCCTTCCTTTTCCTTCCCTTCCCTTCCCTTCCCTTCCCTTCCCTTCCCCTCCCCTCCCGTCCCTTCCCTTCCCTTCCCTTCCCTTCCCTTCCCTTCCCTTCCTTTTCCTTCCCTTCCCTTCCCTTCCCTTCTCCTTCCCTTCCCTTCCCTTCCCTTCCCTTCCCTTCCCCTTCCCTTCCCTTCCCTTCCCTTCCCCTGCCCTCCCTTCCCTTCCCTTCCCTTCCCCTTCCCTTCCTTTTCCTTCCCTTTCCTTCCTTTCCCCTTCCCTTCCCTTCCCTTCCCTTCCCCTCCCTTCCCTTCCTTTCCCCTTCTCTTCCCTTCCCCTTCCCTTCCCCTTCCCCTTCTCTTCCCTTCCCTTCCCCTTCCCCTCCCTTCCCCTCCCTTCCCTTCCCTTCCCCTCCCTTCCCCTCCCTTCCCTTCCCTTCCCTTCCCTTCCCCTTCTCTTCCCTTCCCTTCCCTTCCCTTCCCTTCCCTTCCCTTCCTTTCCCCCCCCTCCCTTCCCTTCCTTTCCCATTCCCTTCCACTTCCCCTTCCCTTCCCTTCCCTTCTTCCCCTTCCCCTCCCTTCCCCTCCCTTCCCTTCTCTTCCCCTTCTCTTCCCTTCCCTTCCCTTCCCTTCCCCTTCCCTTCCTTTTCCTTTCCTTCCCTTCCCTTCCCTTCCCTTCCTTTCCCCTTCCCTTCCCTTCCCCTCCCTTCCCTTCCTTTCCCCTTCTCTTCCCTTCCCCTTCCCTTCCCCTTCCCCTTCCCCTTCCCCTTCCCCTTCTCTTCCCTTCCCCTTCCCCTCCCTTCCCTTCCCTTCCCTTCCCCTCCCTTCCCTTCCCTTCCCCTTCTCTTCCTTTCCCCTTCCCTTCCCTTCCCTTCCCCTCCCTTCCCTTCCCTTCCTTTCCCATTCCCTTCCCCTTCCCCTTCCCTTCTTCCCCTTCCCCTCCCTTCCCCTCCCTTCCCTTCTCTTCCCCTTCTCTTCCCTTCCCTTCCCTTCCCCTTCCCTTTCCTTCCCTTCCCTTCCCTTCCCTTCCCAGCAGACAAGTAAGTGGCTGCTGCTGGATAGGTGAGGAAGAGGGATTGCTAGACTGGCTGGGAAACTGGAAAAACATTCCCAGAATATAAAATAATTCAATTTTATAACTCTTGGTTTAGTATAGAGGTTTGCTCTCTGATCAATAGAAATCCTTTGGGTTTTTTCTTTAAAAAGTTTAAATGCTCCCCAGATAAATTGTGCCATATGTCTAGTCTAAAGAAGACAAGGACCAGAGATGACATGATAGCAGTCTTCCTTCCTCTCTCCTTTCCCCTTCCCTTTCTTAATCTTCCTTCCTTCCTTCCTTCCTTCCTTCCTTCCTTCCTTCCTTCCTTCCTTCCTTACTTACTTACTTACTTACTTACTTACTTCTCCCCAGAGAAGGATTTATTTCAACCTGCTTTGTAAAACAGAGAAGCAGTCCCTGCTTGACGTCACACAAAGAATAATTTGTGTCCATTCAGGATATCTTTAAACCGAAAACCAGGTCATTACATTGAAGTATAATTGATTTATTGACAGATATCTGTACTGGAGGTCAATAAGCCGCAAAAAGCTTGCAGAAGTTACAAGCTCTCTTTGTAGTCGTACGCAAATCATCACTTCCATTTCATTGGTTATATGATAATTACAGTTAATTAGGCAAGGTGCAGTAGGACATTCTGGTCAATGAGATTGCTAAGATTAACCTTACCAACTGAATTAATTCATGTGCACATTAAAATATATAAGGAGAGTGTAGATAAAAGGAGATGGTTTCCCTACATGATTGAACCTTTAATTTAAACAAAAGGACTAAGATTCCACAGCAAAATTGTTAATTTGGCTACAGCGTTACCGGAAAAACCTCCTTTCCAGCATTTATTGATAATGCTTCCCAAGTATCTATTATTAACCTTCATGGCTACATTGTAGTCTTTGGTTAACACTTTCACTGTTTTAGTAACACTTTATAGTTTCCAGCAATACCTAAGTGTGGGATTCATTTTCCTGAGTGTCTGTGTTGTGATTCAGGGTCAGCCTGTGGGTTCGGCAGTTGGGTCGGACGACTCAGAGGAGGAGAGGGGTGTTGAAGAGCTTGCTGAGGGGGTTGAAGATCTTGCTGATGAGAGCCCTCAGCCAGGCCCCTCCCACCTGGTCACGACGGAGACCCAGCTGTGTGAGCCTGACAGCGTGGATGAAGATGACCCACAGCTGGCCCTGTTCAAGGACGCCCGACGCAGGAGGCAGTCAATCAGGAGTAAACAGAGGAAGGCAATGGGGCACCTCGGAAGGAGGCAGAGAGAAGCCACGCCCTGAACTGTATAAAAGGGGAATGCGTGGGATGGCTGGTTTGCTGAAGGCAACCGCTTGAAAAGCTCCTGTTTCTTGGTTCGTGTCTTGTTCCGTTTGTTTTTGTATCAATAAATTTGGCAAGCTTAATTCCAGCCTCTTGCCTTCTTGTAAAAGTGGTTGTCCCTGCCTTTTCTGCAGGGCCGGTAGCAGGCTGGTACAGAACAGTCTTGTTGAATTCACAGCATGGTCTGTTCAATCATTTCACTGGACTGGAAACTGGAAAAACATGAGTTCTAATTCTTCTACAGGCACAAAAGCTGGCTGGGTGATTTTCGGCCAGTTCCAGGTCTACCTCACAGGGTTGTTTTTGTAGAGAACATCAGAGGCAGAAGCATTATGTACCTTCTCTTGAATGGGCAAACAAAGATGGTATATAAATCAAATAAATAATTGCATAAAATTTAGAAAACTTGCTGATTAATTTGTATAAAAATTGTGGTTTGAATGAAATCCTCAACGTTCATCCAGCAAACCTCCAAAGCCTCATCGGGTACTTCTATTAACCAAAGACTTGTTTGTTCAGTGTTGTGCAGCATGGCAGTTATTTAGTGAACTGGAAAAGTTCTGGTGCAAGCCATTTTGTGAGAGCGCCCACCGAAGCTTCTCCGATTCCAAATAGGCATACTCACCACTGCCATTCCCCATGCCAAGGCCAGACCTAAGTAGATGAAGCTTGCATAACTTGGGGTTGTTGTTGTTAGTTGCAAAGTCGTGTCCGACCCACCACGACCCTATGGACAACGTTCCTCCAGGCCTTCCTGTCCTCTACCATCTTCTGGAGTCCATTTAAGCTCACGCCTACTGCTTCAGTAACTCCATCCAGCCACCTCATTCTCTGTCGTCCCAGTCTTCTATTGCCCTCAATCTTTCCCAGCATTAGGCTCTTCTCCAGTGAGTCCTTCCTTCTCACTAGGTGGCCAAAGTATTTGAGTTTTAGCCTCAGGATCTGGCCTTCTAAAGAGCAGTCAGGGTTGATCTCCTCTAGGACTGACTGGTTTGATCACCTTGCAGTCCAAGGGACTTGCAGGAGTCTTCTCCAGCACCAGAGTTCAAAGGCCTCAATTCTTTGGCGTTCAGCCTTTTTTATGGTCCAGCTTTCACTGCCATACATTGCAACTGGGAAGACCATAGCCTTGAGTATACGCACTTTTGTTGACAGGGTGATGTCTCTGCTTTTTAGTGTGCTGTCTAGATTTGCCATGGCTTTCCTCCCGAGGAGCAAGTGTCTTTTAATTTCTTGGCTACAGTCCCGATCTGCAGTGATGGGGGGGGGGGGGTAGCGCAATAATTTAAGTGTTTGTTGTTCTCTAATAATTCCATTTCTTCTTGATCTTGATGGCAAAAAAAAAAAATCAATATTCCTCAACCATGGCAACTTTCAGATGTGTGGACTTTAACTCCCGGCATTCTCCAGGCAGAAAACTTTTTTTTTTGTTCTACCTGTTAACTATTCTGTTATTAATATAGTAGATAGATGATGGGTTATTTATATAATAGATATATGACAGGTTAATATAGTAGATAGTTGACAGGTTAATAATTTGCACATAGAGTTAGAAATTTAAAAATGTCGGGCCTGATTCGCAAGGCTTAGAAAACTAATATTGTTGCAATATATTTATCAGTATTCAAGTAAAGAAATATATTTGTCAGTATTCAACTAGACAAAGACACAACTAAATGTATGTGTGTGTGGCTTTTTTAATGCCTTGATTTATTTATTTTTGCAAAAAAACTCTTTTTTTGCAGTTTTGTTCAACTTCCTTTGAATAATTAAAAAAAAGTAACGTGGATTCGGGGACGCGGTGGCTCAGTGGGTTAGGACACTGAGCTTGTCGATCAGAAGATCGGCAGTTTGGCGGGTCGAATCCCGAGTGCCGCGTAACAGAGTGAGTGCCTGTTACTCGTCCCAGCTTCTGCCAACCTAGCAGTTCGAAAGCACGTAAAAATGCAAGTAGAAAAATAGGGACCACTACGGTGGGAAGGTAACAGCGTTCCGTGCGCCTTTGGCACCTAGTCATGCCGGCCACATGACCAGGGAGACGTCCTCGGACAAGCGCTGGCTCTTCGGCTTTGAAACGGAGATGAGCACCGGCCCCTAGAGTCGGAAACGACTAGCATGCATGTGCGGGGGAACCTTTACCTTACCTTTTAACGTGGATTCAGATATCTAGAAGCGTGTGGGAAAGACAATATTCATTGAATCCTGATTAAATACTGTTAGGAAAAGAAAGCAGCAAAGCAGCAAAACAGGAAAATGGAGATAATCATAACTGGTAAGAACAAGGAACAGGAAGTGGGAAGTTTGAAGATGGCAGACATTCAGTACAATTTTCTCCTCTGGTTGACAAGCCTTTTTGTATTTAGAGAGTGCTTCTTTGAAAAACCGAGGTCCCCAACCTTTTGGGTACCAGGGACCAATTCCGTGGAGAGAGTTTTTTCCGCAGAGTGGAGGGTGCGTGGTTTGGTGTGCTGCCTGCATCCCGTGGATGGGGCTTTGCTTATTTGTGCGGACCGGTTGCTGACATGCTGCGGCCCAGTACCGGTCTACGGACTTGGGTCTGGGGACCCCTGATTTAGGAGGCCTGGTAAAAATTCTGAAATTCAGAACTGGAATTTGGCATTCCTGTTTTAATGCACAGTGCATTAAAAATTCCTGTAATTAATGCACAGTGCATTACAAATTAGGTGAAATTACACCAAAACATCCTGTCTCTTTCTTTAGTGGGAACAGACAAGACAGTGGTATGTTGATTGTGTTTTGATTTTGATGGGTTTGGGGAGGGCTTGCATACATTTTGTATCCTTCTTTTTTGCAGTATCATCAATTATGGGAGGGGCAGCCGTCTAAATTGAATGAATGAATGAATGAATGAATGAATGAATGAGGTTTATTTATTTATTTAGTGCATGGCATATCATGCACTATAGCTGCCTCAGGAATTCTGGGAGTTGAAGTCCACGAGTCCTAAAAGAGCCTACCCCTGACCTAGATTAATATAACACAATAAAATATAAATGTTAACAAGATGTATGTTCAAATACCGATTTCTAGGCCATCTAACCATTGAAATGCAGCATCGTTTATCTGAAGAAGAAAAAAAAAATCAGATGCTGAACTGGTGTATTCTCACAGCTTACAGCTGTTCACGATGCGATCTATATGAATGAGGTATGATTGGATCTCGCATATCCAAACGTGAAGGAATTTTTCTTTCTGGATGAAGCTGTAGTGTTCCTTTAGTGTTGCTTGGTTGAACTGCTGCTTTTTCTCTTACAAATTATTTCCTCTTAATGATCCTTTAAAGTTGCCTGCCAGGGTTACCTTCCAGGTAATGAAGATAAATAGATACATGGGCTGTAAATAGCCAAATCTTCAGACCTAGCTTCCCTACACAAGCAGTCTATTTTCTCAACCAGAATGAACGATTAAAAGAGAAAACTATTGGCTTGCTGCTGTGGGAAGTCAGCCCCCCAGAGAAGGAAATATTAAAAGAGCAGAAAAATATATTTCCTCAAAGGATCTTAAAGAGGCAGAAAAGCATGCCCAGTTTTCTTAATAGTCCCCCAAGTCTGCCTCCCCCACGCAGAAACCAGCTCTGTAGAAGTGCAAATGTAAATAATTCAGGAAGGTTGGAGGCCTCCAGCTAGAAGCTTAGGAAAACAAAGACACCTAAAATCTACATACCCCACCCAAATTCTAAGACAGGACATAATAGGATTAACTCATAGATACCAAAAGGCACATTCAGATTCAGGTCAAAGTTCATGCCACAGGAACAACTCCAAACCAAAGGCTCCAGAGGGTATAAAAACCCACTCCCTACATGTGCTTGCTCTTTTCTTCCAGAGCCATCTTTCTGTCTGGCTCTCCTCTTCAATAAACTGCAACCTTCTTTCTAAAGCAGTCGCCATGTTGTTTATTCCCGGCTTGGACTGAACCATGATGAAGACTTTTCCTTCAATATTGCATTCAAAGAAAAATTTTGCATTATAACTATTGTGTAATCTCCTTAGGAGTTCCAAAAATACCAGCGTGTTTAAATCCTTTAAGTTCTTTGGGGTATGTGTGTGTGTGTGTGTGTGTATACTCACTCTTATGCTGTGTCTATATCTATGCATCTGCACACTGGGAAGCTCAGGGTGGGCACATATAATCTGCAGTGGATCACTGCACCAGGAGGGAACAGGGAATGATGTTTAGCCTGGAGTAACCTGCAATGAAGTTCTGTAAAAACCTTGCACCTCGAATCTCACAGTTCAAATTTCACTTTAAAATTACAGATAAAACTTCGACTGCTCCACAACAGCAACTGAAATGCATTTAGAACAATTGGCATATCTAATCATAGAGGAGATGTCACTGTGCCTTAGAAGACATAGGAAACAGTAGCAGGAACGTAAGGAGCAAGGTGGTAGGAAGTTTCATTGCCTCATGACTTTGCTAGTTGGCTTGTGTGTGATTTCTTGACAAAGAAATAATATTCTGTCGCTTCCAATACAGGTTATCCATTGCAGCTGCATTCTTAATGACAAGCGCTGCCATTAAGTGTTCAACCACATCCAGACCTCTGAGAATTCATCTCACATATCATAGAAGAGGTAGGAATGGCTATATTGCAACTTTGGGTATGGAAGAGGCGTTTTTGTTTTAAAAGTGGGTTGCATCTCCAGGCAGTTGATTAAATGATAATGAAGTCGGCATGTTGTTAGACATCTGCGCGCTAGGGTTTGGGGTTGCAGATGTGTCAATTACCAACCTAGATAATAACACCGGTGCAAGAAATATGGAACCGGTGGGGTTTAATGG
This sequence comes from Vipera ursinii, assembly GCF_947247035.1. Taxonomy (NCBI): domain Eukaryota; kingdom Metazoa; phylum Chordata; class Lepidosauria; order Squamata; family Viperidae; genus Vipera; species Vipera ursinii. Next base: position 201,204,940 of record NC_139516.1, read on the forward strand.
TTGCCAGGGGTTGCACTTATCTTTGTATTATGTTACTTTTGTGTATGCTTGGTTGGGGGAGTTCTCTGGATAGCAGCTAATTTGCAATGAAGTCTTTGGCTATACGTTTTGACAGAATTTAAATCTATACGTCTGTTGCTCCAAATACTATGGTCTTACATTCTCTTGCATTTTTAATCAGGCATTATGGTCTGCACAAAGGATCTCTGGTTTTGCAATTGAGAGAAAAGGAAGTGTTTGAATTAGAATAGAATAGAGCTGGAAGGGATCTTGGAGGTCTTCTAGTCCAGCCCCCTGCTCAAGCAGGAGAACCTATACTGTCTCAGACAGGTGAATGACCAGTCTCTTCTTAAAAATCTCCAGTGATGGAGCGCCCACGATTTCTGGAGGTAAGTTGTTCCACTGGTTGATTGTCCTCACCGTCAGGAAGTTTCTCCTCAATTCCAGGTTGCTTCTCTCTTTGATCAGCTTCCAACCATTGTTTCTCATCCTTCCCTCTGGTGCTCTGGTGAACAACCTGGCCCCCTCTGCCTTGTGGCAGCCCCTCAGATACTGGAATGCTGCTATCATGTCTCCCCTATTTCTTCTTTTCTTTAGACTGGCAGCCATTCTTTGTATGTTTTGGTCTCCAGGCCTCTGATCACCTTAGATGCTCTTCTCTGAATTTTTTCCAAACTCTCAACATCTTTTTTGTGAACAGAAATAGAAATTCCTCTACAAATAGAGGAATATAATTTTATTGGACACTGCAAGGTTAATCGGCTTTATGTTGTGTCCTGGGGTTGGGGTTGGAATTCTCAGTGTGTATATTTAATGGTGTAAATAAGTTAGTTTGCTATGAGTGAGGAACAATAGCGGAAACTGCTTAGAAAAGCCTCAATGTATCTTTCCTAATTTTGGGATCCTGACAGACTAAATGACACTCTTTTACAGAGGGAACTTGGACCTGATGGGATGGGCATCGGAGGGAGACAATCCCTCCAATAACCCAGTACCTTGCCATGAAGGGCTTGCACACATTGTACGTATAAAAGAAATATTCAGGATTCAGTGTCTCTGTACCGCTTCTGACATCTCAGCGCCAGAGATGCTGTCTCAGCAAGTAAGATAAGCAAGGAGAACTATCCTCTTTAAACCCTGCCTTTCAGGCAGATATCAAAGCGGAAACACAAGTCCAGATAATGCCACTGTAAAATTTCTAGGAAAGACACACCTTGCTTTGGTTTTACTGATAACAGCTTTTGCCTCCAGTTCCCTTCCTCTACATGAGTGGCTTCATCAACCGCGTCTTTCTCCTAGCAGTGTCCGTAGGTAACCCATGAGATTTTGATGGCTAGGTATGGAAAGCTGATGGGCATTTTTTTAAAAAAAAATCAGTTTAGCTTGATTTAAGTGGATGTCCAAGTTCATAAAAACTTAGTGGTGACCCTTCAGGGACAGTAATGTCCTAGCATCAATTCGACATGACCTGATAATTCCTTAGTGAGTCTGCACTGCATGGCATGGGTTATTACCTTTGAAGACTCTTTAAAAGCTACAGTTAATATATATTATATTATATATTATATATTAATTTAATTTCTATACCGCCCTTCTCCCGAAGGACTCAGGGCGGTGAACAGGGCAATACATAAAAACAAGATACAAAAATTAAAAATTATTAAAAAGTAATTAAACAGTGCCCATAATAAATTAATACAGATTAACAGTTAAAATCCATATAATAGGGAGAAGCAGGAACTGGGACTGGCTGATACACTCCTTGGATGCCTTTGCTTTTTCACCTACACTTGACATCTCTTACACTATTTCATGCTATTAAATGCAGGGAGGGATATTAAGATAGTGGCCCGTTTACATTTTGATTACAGCCTTCCAATGTTGCTTATTATTTTATTGCTTATTTATTTGTTTAATTAAATTTATCAGAGCCACCGATTCCGGCTGCTGAAAAAACAAACACACCCTAAATTAAAAACACTGATACCATTAATGTACTTTTATAGGGCATTTTTTAAATAAATGATTTAAGATATCGTATAATTTTTTTCCCCCCACGACTTAAGTTATTGATCATGGAGACTCTTTTTTTCCTTCCCTATCAGGATCTTCAACCAAACTAAGCACGGCTATTATGGAAGGCACCAGAACCCTGTGTAACAATTGCGTTGATTGATTAAATCAAAATTAAATGCAGTTGTCCCTTTAGAACAGGGGTGTCAAACTCAATTTCATTGAGGGCCGCATCAGCATTGCGGTTGCCCTCAAGGGGCTGGGTGGGTGTGGCCTGTGTGGGCGTGGCCTACTGGGTGGGCGTGGCTAGAGTGGGTATGGCCTACTGGGTGGGCGTGGCCAGCTCTACAATGTTTTGCATCAAGGGTGCCTATGGGGGCCTGGGCAGGAGTGGGACAGATCTGAGAGTCTCTGGCAGAAGGAGGGTCTCTGGGCCAGGGCCAAGGCAGTGGGGGCCGTTCCCTCACTGTTTCCAGGATGGCTTCGTGGGCCGCATGAAACCACTTCACGGGCCGCATCCGGCCCCCGGGCCTTGTGTTTGACATGTCTGCTTTAGAACATTTCTCAGTTCCAGCACAACTAATTACAGGTTCACTTTGCTGATCAACACAGTTTTCCGAACTAATATAAGTAGAGATATTATCTGAATTTGTAATCAGATAACTACCCGAAAGTTACTTTATAGCTCCTTGATTTCAGAAAGACTTCCCAGGGCAAAAAAAAAAAAAAGATAGAGGCGTAATAGTATGTGGGAAAGACTTTAAAGAGATGAGGAAAATTAATATATATATTTATATTTATTAAATTTTTATACCGCCCTTCTCCCGAAGGACTCAGGGCGGTGTACAGGGCAATAAATATTAAAAACGAAGTACAAAAGTTAAAAAACAATTAAATATTATGCCCAATATAAACAGTAATTAAAACCATGTTAAAAACCCAACCCTTAACTCATCAAACCAGGCCGGATTGCTCAAATAAATAAGTTTTTAGATCCCGCCGGAAGGAGCGAAGGTTGGGGGCCATCCGGAGCTCGACTGGCAAGCGGTTCCACAGGTCTGGCGCGCCCACAGAGAATGCCCTCCCCCTGGGGGCCACCAATCGACATTCTTTGATCGGAGGCACCCTGAGGAGGCCCTCTCTGTGGGAGCGCACTGGACGGAGGGAAGTTGACGCCGGCCGCAGGTGTTGCCGTAGGTAATCCGGACCCATGCCATGTAGGGCTTTGTAAGTCATTACCAACACCTTGAATCTCACCCGGAGGACAACCGGCAGCCAATGCAGCTCGCGGAGCAAAGGTGTAACATGGGAGTATCGGGAGACTCCCAACACAACTCGCGCGGCTGCATTCTGCACCAGTTGGAGCCTCCGAGTGGTCTTCAAGGGCAGCCCCATGTAGAGAGCATTACAGTAGTCCAGACGAGAGGTCACGAGCACATGAGTGACTGTACGCAAGGCATCCCGGTCCAGATAGGGCCACAACTGACGCACCAGGCGAACCTGGGCAAAGGCCCCCCTAGTCACAGCTCCAATATGCTCTTCTAAAGAGAGCTGTGAGTCTAGGAGGACCCCCAAGTTGTGCACCCTATCTACGGGGGGTAATAGCTTAATATTGTAAGCCACTCAGAGTTACACCATGGTAAGATAAGTGGCCAATCAATTTGATGAACAAATAAATGAAATAAAGAGATGCTGCCTAGGGAATGGTCAGATAAGAGAAAACACAGCCCAGAGCTGGATACTGGACAGAAGAGACCAGTGGTGGGATTCAGCTGGTTCGCACCACTTCGGCAGAACCGGTAGCTAATTTTTTTGTTGCCCAGGTCCAGAATGGACTTCTGGAAGTGGCATCCACACAGAGAACCAGTTGTTCACATATTAGAATCCCACCACTGGAAGAGACCCTACCTAGTTTTTGGGGGTGTAAAGGACCTACCAGGGTAATTGCATTCTTAGATTTGCAAGATTCAAACCAAACAGAATAGAGCTGGAAGGGACCTTGTAGCTACTAGTCCAATCCCTCCTGAAGCAAGAGACCCTAAGCAATTGTCTTGCTTTTAGAAACAGACCAATTGTGGTCACATGTTGAGAACTACCTAGCTGTATCTTTTTTGATTTATATGCTATTCCGGGTATGTACGGGAGTACATATATGTACATCTCTCAAGATTATCTTTCTTGTTGTTAATTGCAAAGTCGTGTCCGACCCATCGTGACCCCATGGACAACGTTCCTCCAGGCCTTCCTGTCCTCTACCATCTCCTGGAGTCCGTTTAAGCTCACGCCTACTGCTTCAGTGACTCCATCCAGCCACCTCATTCTCTGTCGTCCCCTTCTTCTCTTGCCCTCAACCTTTCCCAGCATTAGGCTCTTCTCCAGTGAGTCCTTCCTTCTCATTAGGTGGCCAAAGTATTTGAGTTTTAGCTTCAGGATCTGCCTTTCTAAAGAGCAGTCAGGGTTGATCTCCTCTAGGACTGACCGGTTTGATCGCCTTGCAGTCCAAGGGACTCGCAGGAGTCTTCTCCAGCACCATAGTTCAAAGGCCTCAATTCTTTGGCGCTCGGCCTTTCTCGTGATCCAATTTTCACAGCCATAGATTGCAACTGGGAAGACCATTGCCTTGACTATACACACTTTTGTTGGCAGGGTGATGTCTCTCAAGATTATCTTAAGCACATATATATCTGCCTATATGCGTGACTCTGCTTAATCCAACGAGATATGGGTTATATTGTGGGCTATATTTGCTTGCCATGACTCGCGCTTAAAGAATCATTTCTGCTCTCTGAATGTCTGGCAGAGAGAGCTATACCAGAGATTAGGTGCTTGCAACTATACTGTCGAAACTGCGACAATTCTTCATACGCCTCATTGCGCCACTGCAAACCATTGCTTTCTTGGAGTGATTGCTGAATTCTTGCAAAACATCACAGAATAAATATTGGCTGTCTTGCCATTCATCGCTCCAATTATTTATCCAATACCACATACACAGTAGGAGCTTCGTATCTGAACTGCAAAAACTGGAAAATTACTAAGTCATTTCTGTTTGATCCTCTGGATTTTACAGTGCAGTTATGGTCACAGGTGCCAATTGAGAAAAAGAGGGAAGTGCAGGATGTAGGAATTATGGAACAGAGTTTGAGATCCAATGTGTCCAGCTATAATGGTATGTGGGAATGAGCTTGGCAAACAGGTGGAAGGACCCCAGCCTAGACAACCATCCTGGCTGCCCACAGATGGAAAAGGGGTGTGGGAAGGGACCCTCCTTAGTTCACTGAAAAAGGACAAGTGCTATCACACTTGCAAGACTGTGTTCCTGCAACCTTACAATGGAAGTACCATTAGAACTCATGGCTTGTGTGTTTTTTTTCTGGACTGCCTTGTAGAAATAGCACAGGGCTAGTGGATTGAAGCTTTACACATGGACATCACCAGACGGTCAACACAGAAATCAGATTGACTATATGCTCTGCAGCCAAAGATGGAGAAGCTCTATACAGTCAGTAAAAACAAGACCAGGAGCTGACTGTGGCTCAGACCATGAGCTTCTTGTTGCAAAGTTTAGGCTTAAATTAAAGAAAGTAGGGAAAAGCGCTAGGCCAGTCAGGTATGAATTAAATCATATTCCTGTTGAATATACAGTAGAGGTGACAAATAGATTTAAGGAATTAAATCTGATAGACAGAGTGCCTGAAGAACTATGGACAGAGGTTCGCAACATTGTACAAGAGGTAGCAACCAAAACCATCCCAAAGAAAAAGAAATGCAAGAAAGCAAAATGGCTGTCTGAGGAAGCTTTGCAAATAGCTGAGGAAAGGAGGGAAGCGAAAGGCAAGGGAGAAAAAGAAAGATATGCCCAATTGAATGCAGAATTCCAAAGAATAGCTAGAAGAGATAAGAATGCCTTCTTAAATGAACAATGCAAAGAAATAGAAGAAAACAATAGAATAGGGAGGACCAGAGATCTTTTCAAGAAAATTGGAGAGATGAAAGGAACGTTTCATGCAAAAATGGGCATGATAAAGGACCAAAATGGCAGGGACCTAACAGAGGCAGAAGAGATTAAGAAGAGGTGGCAAAATTACACAGAAGAATTATACAAGAATGAGCTTAACATCCCTGATAATCACAATGAGGTGGTCACTGACCTCGAGCCAGACATCCTAGAATGTGAAGTGAAGTGGGCCTTAGAAAAGCTGAGCAACAACAAAGCTACTGGAGGTGACAGTATTCCAGCTGAGCTATTCAAAATCTTAAAAGACGATGCAGTAAAAGTGCTACACTCAATTTGCCAGCAAATTTGGAAAACTCAACAGTGGCCACAGGATTGGAAAAGATCAGTTTACATTCCAATTCCAAAGAAAGGCAGTGCCAAAGAATGTTCAAACTATCGCACCATTGCACTCATTTCTCATGCTAGTAAAGTTATGCTTAAAATTCTACAAGCTAGACTCCAGCAGTATGTGGATCGAGAACTACCAGAAGTACAGGCAGGATTTCGAAGAGGCAGAGGAACTAGAGATCAAATTGCTAACATACGCTGGATCATGGAGAAAGCTAGAGAGTTCCAGAAAAACATCTACTTCTGCTTCATTGACTATGCTAAAGCCTTTGATTGTGTGGATCATAACAAACTGTGGCAAGTCCTTAAAGAGATGGGCATACCAGACCATCTTATTTGTCTCTTGAGAAATATATATGCGGGCCAAGAAGCAACAGTGAGAACTGGACACGGAACCACTGATTGGTTCAAAATTGGGAAAGGAGTCCGGCAAGGCTGTATACTGTCGCCTTGCCTATTTAACTTATATGCAGAGCACATCATGAGAAAGGCAGGGCTAGATGAATCAAAAGTTGGAATTAAGATTGCCGGAAGAAACATCAACAACCTAAGATATGCAGATGATACCACTCTAATGGCAGAAAGTGAAGAAGAACTAAAGAGCCTGGTGTTGCGGGTGAAGAAGGAGAGTGCAAAACTTGGGTTGAAACTAAACATTAAGAAAACCAAGATCATGGCATCTGGCCCTCTCAATTCCTGGCAAATAGATGGGGAAGAAATGGAGGTAGTGACAGATTTTATTTTCCTTGGCTCCAAGATCACTGCAGATGGGGACTGTAGCCAAGAAATTAAAAGACGCTTGCTCCTTGGGAGGAAAGCCATGGCAAATCTAGACAGCACACTAAAAAGCAGAGACATCACCCTGTCAACAAAAATCCGTATAGTCAAGGCTATGGTCTTCCCAGTTGCAATGTATGGCAGTGAAAGCTGGACCATAAGAAAGGCTGAGCGCCAAAGAATTGAAGCCTTTGAACTATGGTGCTGGAGAAGACTCCTGCGAGTTCCTTGGACTGCAAGGCGATCAAACCGGTCAGTCCTAGAGGAGATCAACCCTGACTGCTCTTTAGAAGGCCAGATCCTGAAGCTAAAACTCAAATACTTTGGCCACCTAATGAGAAGGAAGGACTCACTGGAGAAGAGCCTAATGCTGGGAAAGATTGAGGGCAATAGAAGAAGGGGACGACAGAGAATGAGGTGGCTGGATGGAGTCACTGAAGCAGTAGGCGTGAGCTTAGATGGACTCCAGAAGATGGTAGAGGACAGGAAGGCCTGGAGGAACATTGTCCATAGGGTCGCGATGGGTCGGACACGACTTTGCAACTAACAACAACAAGTGGATTGAAAAACCAGCATTCTACTTCTAGACTTCCTTCAAAGTAATCCAGACTAGAAAACCCAAATCAAGAATACCAAATACTACCTTTATTGTAATCTAACTATTTATTTGTATCCCACCTTTATTATTTTTTTATAAATAATTCAAGGCAGCAAACATACCTAATACTCCTTCTTCTTCTGATTTTTCCCACAACAAACTTGACAGGTGAGTTGGGCTCAGAGAGAGGGCCCAGGTTAATCCAGTTGGCTTTCATGCTTAAGGCAGGATTAGAATTCACAGTCTCCTGGTGATTGGGCCAAAATCACCCAGCTGGCTTTCATGCTTAAAACAAGATTAGAACTCACAGTCTCCTGCTGATTGGCCCAAAATCACCCAGCTGGCTTTCATGCTTAAGGCGGGACTAGAATTCACAGTCTCCTGCTGATTGGTCCAAAATCACCCAGCTGGCTTTCATGCTTAAGGCGGGACTAGAATTCACAGTCTCCTGCTGATTGGTCCAAAGTCACCCAGCCAGCTTTCATGCCTAAGGTGGGACTGGAACTGACAGTCTCCTGGTTTCTAGTCTGCATCTTAACTAGACCAAATTGGTTCTTAAAGATGCAATAAAGAATCTTCCAAATTTGAAAGTGTTTCTCCCACTCCCGTCTTTACATTCCAAAGAACTAGGGAGGGTCAGTTCCGAGATACTTTTTCCACCACCATTCCTGCTCTAGGTTCAGATTTCTCTTATCACTCTTTTGTTAAGGCTGTAGCTCTTCCTCCTTCTTCCAAGGTTAATCTCATTGTCCTTTACACTTCTCCTGTAACTTCATGTAAGGAAGTCTTGAGGTTTATCTTATGAGCTAAGCATTGCAGGAAGGGAGTGGTTAGCCTTATAACCAGTGGTGGGATTCAGCCAGTTTGCACCACTTCGGCAGAACCGGTAGCTAATTTTTTTGTTGCCCAGGCCCAGAATGGACTTCTGGAAGCGGCATACACACAGAGAACCGGTTGTTCACATATCTGAATCCCACCACTGACGAAAACTACTTCCTACCAGCGTTAATCCTGAAAATGGTTGAAGGGTAAATATTACTCAGGTACAAAGGAAAAAAGTTAAAATGCTGGGCTGATACTTTACTGAAAAAAGGACAAGAGAAGGAACAGGCATTGGAAGTTTTATTGGCCTAAAAGCTAGAATAATTTGGGGAAATTGCTGTCCTTTACTTCCTATGTAGTATGATTATCAGCAATTTCTCCAAAAAATTGGTCTACCTGCATAGAGGCACAAAAAGATCTAATTTGGATAGGCAGGCTTTGAGGATGGATGAGAAAATTTGAGGACAAAAGTTCCTTGTTGTGGGTTTGAATATTCCATTATTTTTCTAGTGCAAACACTGCTACCAATCTCTACCACCTTGCAGTGTTCAAGCAAGTTCGCAGTATGAATTTGATATCATAATATGAATGTCTATGAAGATTCTCAGCTATCCAGGTCAGAGTTCTATCAATTGTCAATAACTATCCTTCCATCTCCCACAGCATCCAATACAACTGATGAAGCTTCCAGGATAGGAAGCGAAATGTCTTCTTCTTCCTCAAAAAAAGCAGTCCAGTTGCTTTTTCAAAATAAAAATCCACTTTCGATATCACAGTATGAATTATGATAACTCGTAGGAGAAAAATAAGTAGATCTGGTGGGGTGGGGAGAGTTAAGCATGTCATCAGCTTAGTGTCATTATGTTGCCACAAATGGTCCAACCCCTTTTGAATTCCATTGACCCTTATCTGGCACCAACTTAATATTGAACATTAGTTGCCTAGATTCTGAGCAGTAAATCTTTGAACTGCAACTTAATGTATGGCTCTGATCCTTTGTGCCTGGAAATTTTGTTGTTATTTGGTGAAGTTTTCTTCTCTATAGTGTGCAACTAAAGTGAGTGCAAATTCATCTGAAAATGCTTGAAAGTATTTTGACAGTTGATGGTGACAGTCTTTGTTTTGGTAAAGCTACATTCCACATGGGGAATATTTTTTTTGGGGGGGGGCACATTTTTTTTGTTGCAATGATTTATGTAGCCATAAAAGTTGGGCCACTTAATGGGACCATTCCTTACTGTTCTCTGAAAGTGATAGATCAGGGATTCAGTACCAACCTGTTTTGATCTTAAGCATCTGCCCATTCATTGGTGGAGACAAAAATCACGTTGGTCCAAAAGAAAAGGTTTGTCTGAGCAAGAAAACAATTAATTCAACATCTATAGACCCAATAGACCCTAACTCACAAGCTTGTTTGGTCTTCAATTTAATGCTAAACATTTATTCAGCATTTATTGCCACCCCAACTCATTCTCATTTGATTTGATGGAAACTAACTTATATACATTCTTTCCCCCCCCCCCAAAGGAACAGAAGGTTTCAGTGAAAGTCCCATGGTTGGAATGCATATTTCTTGGGCTTATCTTGGTAATGAGGTTGCAAGGGATACATGTGAATGTTCTACCTTTCATTGTATATCTATAGGGGTCTGAATACTTTGGGGCTTTACTAAATTCCCAAAGACATAAATAAGGGAATGTCTCCCACTGGTCTTTTTTCAGATCAGCATGAAGAGAGAGCTAGAGTAGCATATGGAGGGAACTAGGAAGTGATAGAAAAAGATATTGATAAAGGAGAATATTTTAGCTCTGGACTGAAATTTATTTTTATTTTTTATTTTATTTAGATTTATATACCGCCCTTTCCCGAAGGACTCAGGGCGGTTTACAGGGCATTTAAAAAACAGTCAATACAAACGTTAAAACAAATTAAAAGAGATTAAATAGAACCCTGAGAAAATTAAAACCCAGTTAAAATTAAAATTAAAAATATTCTCAGCCTGGGCCAGAGAGCTCGAAGAGCCATGTCTTCAGGTCCCGGCGGAATGAACGGAGGTTGGGGGCAGTCCTAAGCTCCACAGGCAGCTGGTTCCAAAGGGCAGGCGCACCCACTGAGAAGGCCCTACCCCTGGGTGTTACCCGCCGGCAGTCTTTAACTGGTGGCACCCTGAGGAGACCCTCCCTGTGGGAGCGCACTGGACGAAGGGAACTTGATGCTGGCAGCAGGTGTTCCCTCAAATATCCCGGACCCTCGCCATTTATTTTATTTTATTTATTTATTTTATTTTAATTCCATTTATATCCCGCCCTTCTCCGAAGACTCAGGGCGGCTTTACAAACTTAGCAGTAGGGCTTTATAGGTCATCACCAGGACCTTGAATCTCACCCGAAGGGCAACCGGAAGCCAATGCAGCTCGCGGAGTAGAGGTGTTACATGGGAGTATCGGGAGACCCCCATCACGACTCGCGCGGCCGCATTCTGCACCAGTTGAAGCCTCCGGGTGGTCCTCAAGGGCAGCCCCATGTAGAGAGCGTTGCAGTAGTCTAAACGGGAGGTCACGAGCGCATGAGTGACTGTGTGTAGGGCATCTCGGTCCAGGTAGGGTTGCAACTGGCGCACCAGGTGAACCTGGGCTCTGAACTTAGTTGTTTTCTTGCAGGCATTTCATTACCCAAACTGGCTAACATTATCAGTGGTAATAGGGAGTAAGGTTTAGTGATGTTACCTAATTTGGGTGATGAAACATCTGCAAGAAAACAATCAAGCTCAGAGAACACCAAGGATCTTTCCCAAGAAGATATTGCAGAAGACAACAATGCAGAAGATCAAAAAAGCATTTGCGATCAACTTGTCACCATAAAATAAGCTATAAACAAAGAAATCCAATCCAGTCCAAGGAAACTGTGAAGGAATTCATAAGCACTCTGAGACTGACGTAGCAGATCAGATTTAAACACTCAGTGTTTAAATTCATATTACTTCCAAGGGTTTTATGTTTGTATATAACAACAAACAATGAATCTGTGAATAAAGATCCTTGAGTCTATGGGAGTTTGAGGGTGAAATTCCAGAAATTATGATTGTCCTTTGCCTCCCCCGAGCAGTTTTACCCTCTTTGTCTTTCATAGGTCATCTACACAATTTATCTATATTTGTTCCTCCTTGCTGATCTGCAGAAGATTGTGCTGGATCGGTCTAGTTGTGAGGATGCACATTGTTTTTTTCCAGAAGCTGTTCTTCATGTTTAGAACAGCACGGTCAACTGGTGAAAGAAGGAATCATATAATATCATTCATGCCCACTTGCTGATCCATGTGGTTCTTTTATGATCTAGAACCTCCTAATCATGCTATTTGATGCTCATTCTGCCCGTCTATCTTGATCTTCTATAATGGCTGGGGTATTCCTATGAAGCTTCCCAATCACAGCATTGATGATTATTCTCCTCTTCCTGCTTGGAGAAGCAGCACCATCCACCTCTGTGCTTCAGTGTGAAGTAACAAAAACAAGGGCAAAACCATGAATATGCAAAAACTTCCACATGTATGCAGAAGGACATGATGGCTCAGCAATTAAAGGCTCTGAGCTTGTCAGCTGGAAGGCTGGCAGCCCCAGTTCAAGACCTGACTGCAGTGCGATGGGGTGAGCTTCCATTACTTGCTCCAGCTCCTGAGAACCTAGCAGTTCAAAAACATGCAAATGTGAGTAGATAAATAGGTACCGCTTCAGTGGGATGGTAATAGTGTTCTGTGAGCCTCGGCATATAGTCATGCTTGTCACATGACCACGGAAGGTTCTTTGGAGAATACTGCCTTCCTTGGCTAGGAAATGGAGATCAGCATCACCCCATAGACTTGGATATGACTGGACAAAGGAAACCTTTACATCTATCTATCTATCTATCTATCTATCTATCTATCTATCTATTTATCATCTATCTATCTATCTATCTATCTATCTATCTATCTATCTATCTATCTACTGTATCTATCTATCTATCTATCTATCTATCTCTATCTCTCTATATCTCTCTATCTATCTATCTATCATTTCTCTCTCTCTCTCTCTCTCTCTCTATCTATCATCTCTCTCTCTGTACATATATATATATATATATATATATATATATATATATATATATATATATATATATATATATATATAAAGGTAAAGGTAAAGGTAAAGGTTCCCCCGCACATGCATGCTAGTCGTTTCCGACTCTAGGGGCCGGTGCTCATCTCCGTTTCAAAGCCGAAGAGCCAGCGCTTGTCCGAGGATGTCTCCGTGGTCATGTGGCCGGCATGACTAGACGCCAAAGGCGCACGGAACGCTGTTACCTTCCCACCGTAGTGGTCCCTATTTTTCTACTTGCGTTTTTACGTGCTTTCGAACTGCTAGGTGGGCAGAAGCTGGGACGAGTAACAGGCGCTCACTCTGCTATGCAGCACTCGGGATTCGACCCGCCAAACTGCCGACCTTCCAATCGACAAGTTCAGCGTCCTAACCCACTGAGCCACCGCATCCCTTTATATATATTTATTTATTTATTTATTTAATTAAATTTTTATACCGCCCTTCTCCCAAGGGACTCAGGGCGGTGTACAGGGCATATAATAAAAATACAAAACTACAAAAGTTAAAATAGAATTAAATTAATGCCCACGATAAAACAATAAAATATAGCAATATTTAAAACCCAAATTAATTCCCCATCAGGCCAGGCCAGCTTGTTCAAATAGGTGGGTCTTTAACCCGCGCCGGAAGGAGCGGAGATCCGGTGCCATCCGGAGCTCCACCGGCAGCTGATTCCACAAAGCCGGGGCGCCCACAGAGAAGGCCCTCCCCCTGGGGGCCACCAGCCGACATTCTCTGACCGGAGGCACCCTGAGGAGGCCCTCTCTGTGGGAACGCACTGGGCGGAGGGGAGTTGACGCCGGCAGCAGGTGATCCCCGAGGTATTCCGGACCCATGCCATGTAAGGACTTAAAAACCATCACTAAGACCTTGAACCTCACCCGGAAGACAACTGGTAGCCAATGCAGCTCACGGAGCAAAGGTGTAACATGGGAGTACCGGGAAACTCCCAAGACAACTCTCGCGGCCGCATTCTGTACCAGTTGGAGCCTCCGAGTGGTCTTCAAGGGAAGCCCCATGTAGAGAGCATTACAGTAGTCAAGGCGAGAGGTCACGAGCGCATGAGTGACCGTACACAGGGCATCCCGGTCCAGATAGGGCCGCAACTGGCGCACCAGGCGAACCTGGGCGAAAGCCCCCCTAGTCACAGCTGCTACATGTTCTTCCAAGGTAAGTCGTGAGTCTAGGAGGACTCCCAAGTTGCGAGCCCTATCCACGGGGGGTAACAACTCACCCCCCATAGAAAGAGATGGAACATTTTGAATGTCCCGGGATGCCGGAATGTACAGCCACTCAGTCTTGTCAGGGTTGAGTTGAAGTCTGTTCCTCCCCATCCAGACCCGAACCGCCTCCAGGCAACGGGACATCACAGCGAGGGCATCACTGGGGTGGTTTGGGGTCGAAAAGAAAAGTTGGGTATCATCAGCATATTGATGATACCCAACTCCAAAACCACGAATGATCTCACCCAGCGGTTTCATATAGATGTTGAACAGGAGAGGCGAGAGAACCGACCCCTGAGGAACTCCACAAACGAGAGACCTAGGGGCCGATCTCTGCCCCCCTGCCAACACCGACTGCGAGCGTCCCAGGAGATAGGAGGAGAACCACCGAAGGACCGTGCCTCCCACTCCCAATCCCCTGAGACGCCGCAGCAAGATACCATGGTCGATGGTATCGAAAGCCGCTGAGAGGTCTAATAGGACTAGGACAGAGGAACATCCCCTATCCCGAGCCCTCCAGAGATCATTCACCAGCGCGACCAATGCCGTCTCTGTGCTGTACCCGGGCCTGAAACCCGATTGGTACGGATCCAGATAATCCGCTTCATCCAGGGCCAAAGGGAGCTGATGCGCCACCACACTCTCAACAACCTTCGCAAGAAAGCGAAGGTTGGAGACTGGACGAAAGTTGTTCAACACAGCTGGGTCCAAGGCAGGCTTCTTGAGGAGGGGTCTCACCACCGCCTCCTTCAAGACGGAGGGGAAGTTACCCTCACTCAAGGAAGCCGATATCACCGCCTGGAACCAGCCTCGTGTCCTCTCCCTAGCTGCATAAACCAGCCAGGAAGGGCACGGGTCCAATAAACATGTGGTGGAGCTCAGCCTCCCCATAATCCTGTCCACTTCATCAGGGGTCACAGAATCAAACTCCTCCCAGGTAACATTGACAAGACCGCCCGTGTCCTGATCGCCAGACTCTGCCCAGCTGGAGTCCAAACCGGTCCGAATCCGAGCGATTTTATCCGACAGATGCTGACCAAACTCCTCGGCACGACCCTGCAAGGGATCCTCCCTCACCTCCTGATTAAGGAGCGAGCGAGTCACCCTAAACAGGGCGGCCGGGCGATTATCTGCGGACGCGATGAGGGTGGAGAAGTAATTACACCTCGCCACCCTCATCGCAGCGAGATAAGACCTAATATAGGTTCTTAACCGCAACCGGTCGGATTCGGATCGGCTGGACCTCCAGCAGCTCTCTAGGCCCCGTTTCCGACGCTTCATCTCCCGGAGCTCCGCGGAGAACCATGGAGCTCGTTGGGATCTGCACCGGGTCAGGGGCCGCAAGGGTACAACTCGGTCCAGTGCCCCAGTGGCTGCCCTTTCCCAGGCTTCCACTAAGGCATCCGCCGAGTTGTGAGCGACGGAGGCAGGTGGGGATCCCAGCGCCGCCTGGAACCCATCAGGGTCCATTAAGCGCCTGGGACGGTACCATCTAATTGGTTCCGTATCCCCACGGCGGGGGGTGGTAAAACGGAAGACCAGCCGCAGGAGGTGATGATCGGTCCATGACAGGGGCATGATAAATGGAGAGCCCCCACCAAGATCATCCAACCATCGTCCAGATAAAAAAACTAGGTCCAGGGTGTGGCCTCCCTCATGAGTCGGTTCAGAAATTACCTGCGTCAGGTCCATGGCCGTCATGGAAGCCATGAACTCCCGAGCCAACTCAGATGACCCTCCCAGGGATGGTAGATTGAAGTCACCCAAAACTAACAGTTTGGGGAACTCAATCACCAAACCGGAGAGGACATCGAGTAGCTCAGGCAGGGCTGCCGCTGTGTGACTAGGCGAAATGTACACCAGCAGCAAGCCCAACTGCGCCCCCGAACCAAACCTCAAAAAGAGAGACTCACACCCGACTATCTGAGGAACGGTGGTCTCCCGCGGACATAAGGTCTCCCTGATAACTACCGCCACTCCCCCGCCCCTACCTTGAGCCCGAGGCTGGTGTAACGCTCGGAAACCTGGTGGGCAAAGATCAACCAAAGGGACCCCACCCTCTGGGCCCAACCAGGTTTCGGTAATACAAGCCAGGTCCGCATGCTCACCCTCCACCAAATCCCGCACAAGGGGAGCCTTATTAACCACGGACCTGGCATTCAGGTACACCAGCCGGAGCTCAGGAGGCTGCACATCCTCGCTCCCGGCACCTCGGGGAAGAACCAGAGGGTCGGAGCGCCTCACCGCTTGTAAACAGCGGGGACGGCCCTCCCGGTAACGATACGGCCCTCTGTCCATACGCCTGCTGCCATACCCCAGTGTCGTGGGAATCGGTAATCCCACGACCCGCTCCTGAGCCCCAGATGTAACCACACCCCGCTCCCCCCGAACGCAGTCGGACCCAGGCCTGGCCTGCACCATGGTTGTATGGCCACCCCCCATAGTCAAACAACTATTACCCCCCACCCCCCTCCCTAGCCCCCTAAAAAATTTAACTAAAAAAGTAACCAGGGGCCTCCTATTAAATTTGAATCGAGAGCCCCTGACCCTACCCGGCCATCTCTCAGGGTCCCAGTAATTGGGCCCTTCATTGAGACTGGGAGCGGCAAAAAAGGCGGGACGCACCCAGGAGAGGGGGGAACCCCTGAGGGCGAGCAAGTCCGTGCTGGAGTATCTGTACATAAGTCCAACAAGTCCAGATAAGGCAGTCCCATAATGGAAGAGTCCAGTAGGAGGTTCTACAGGAAGGGAGTGAAACATTCGGGCCATCGACCAACCTACTGCCACCCGGTTGGATGCTCCCGGGGACAGACCCCAACCCGTCCTCCCACAACAGGTCGAGAGTCTGAGCCAGGGGGATGGTCCAGAATGTACACCCTGGGGGGGCATAACCCATAGAGCTCCCACCTCTATGGGTATACCGATGTAAAAGCAAGCCGCTCTCCCACTGCGGCTTGCACCCAGGTCCGTCCCAGTCCAAAGGGGAGTAGAGAGGCAGATGAAGAATTAATAATTGGCAGTCCACCGGAGCTGCTACGGCCATCGCAGACCAGATGAAAAGCACCGACCACCGCCATATCGCTGCCGATGGAGCGGGCCAGCGGGCCAGCAAGCCCCGAAAAACGCCGTCGTCGCCATCACCGTCAGAGGCCGGAACAGGGCAAGCGAAGCAGCAGCACCGCCGCCATCGCCGCGGTCGTCCTCTCCACTGCCCAAGGCAGCCCGAGGACGCCATCACCGTCGCCACCTCCGCCGCCGGCAGCGGCGCGAAAAACAATACCAGGGACATCCCTGCCACCCAGCCGACCAGCGGTCGTCCCCTCCGCCGTCGAAACGGCCCGAAGACACCGCAGCCGCCGAAAGCGGCCCGAGGCAGGTCCAACAGAGAGATCCCCGCCGCCGCCGCCGCCGACATCGCCGCCAACACGAAGGCGCCAAAATGGAGGCGCCGATCAGCTGGAGCTCCGAGGCCACCGCCGATCAGCTGGAGCCTCAAGACGCCGCCGAAAACCACCGAGAGCCGGCCAGAAGAAACAGCGCTGCCCGAAACAGCAGAAACTGTTGGAATCAGTTGGAATCAGTGTTAGAATCAGATCAGCCGGAACTCCGAAGCCGCCGCCGATATCGCCGCCAACACGGAGCGCCAAAATGGAGGCGCCGATCCGCTGAAGCTCCGAGGCCACCGCCGATCAGCTGGAGCCTCAAGACGCTGCCGAAAACCACCGAGAGCCGGCCAGAAGAAGCAGCGCTGCCCGAAACAGCAGAACAGCAGAAAAACGCCGTCACCACCAGCTACAATCCCTCTGGAACAGTCCGAGGCAGCCCGGAGACATCGAGGTAAAGTAGCCTAGAGACGCCGAGGCTGTAGAAACCGGCAGGCCAAGACCAAGCACAGCAACACAGCGGCAGCACAAACGAAGCAGCTGGAAACAGCAGGCGAAGCAGCAGACGGAGCAGATGGAAACAGCCACTCATAGACGGGAGAAAACGAACAGCAAGCTACCTCATTCTTTGCCTCTAAAATTGATAGTCCAAATCCCCTACCCAGGGGCTCAAAAGGACCCCTGGGGGGCTCCAAGGGACGCCCAACAACTGGAGCTCGCGGAGCTCAGCCCAACACATCCGCCATCTTAGGTCTTATATATATATATATATATAAATCTCTATATCTCTCTATATCTCTATATCTATATCTATCTATATCTATCTATCTATAAATCTGGTTTCTACTTATCACAAAACTGTAGATAACAAAGGGCACCAATTATTCTGAATCATGTTGTGATCTTCTAATAAGCATCTTCTCTGGTTCCACTTTAAACACCTTTACAATTAAAGTCTGTATAGATACCTGGTGTTCTAAAGATCCTGCACTCTTTAAACATTGCTGGAGGAACTTTCTGATATCTCTCTGGGTTTGTCAGATGAAAGCATATGTTTCTGTTCCCCAACTCATTCTCACAGTATGACGTCTACTTACAACATCTGAGCGATGGAAATTGGCTGAATATCAACCATTGTTCCCTTGCTTTCATATCACTTTGTCTTTTCCCCCCAGCCTAAATGATTTTACATAGCGGGTTCCCTGAAAGGGCAGAACACGTAAAACAATAATTTTTGTGTGTATGGAACAGTAGATTAAAAAACATAAGATAAAAGCCTCCAAACCTTACTATATGAGTTGTGCTTTTCCTTTTCTTTTTGACTTCCTTTTGCAAACCATGATTGACAGTTATCTGATTGGAGTTCATCAGCTTAATATCAAAAGCCAATGGCTCATAAAATCAGAATGAAATTAAACACCCTTAGGTTTGGGTAAACACATTGCTATATATCAGAGGCTGATTATTATTCAAAGCCTAAAATGCGCTGCGTACACCTTCTTCAGATACACTCTCTTGGGCATTTTTTCTTCCTCTTTTGAGTCTTGTATTTTTTAGAGTTGGACAAAACAATTTAAAAGTTAAAGCGAGAGGAGCTTACGCAGAGGAAGATATCAAGGGAATTTATATTACAATGGGTTCTGAAGCACTCTCTGCATAAATGAACAAGGGGATCTTTCTAGTGCAGGAAAGGATTATGGAGGTTGTCTGGAACAGCTCAGTTAACAATATTCCTGCAAAAGCACACACTTGGTGTGTTGTGTACTGGGTTCGTTGCGCAGGAATGAAGACGAGGCGAGTGAGTTCAGCAAAGATCATGGTTTATTGCTTGCAGGATCTGAACTAAGGAACAGGGCTGCAGATGCAGCAATTTATACCCTGGCCTCTAGGCATCAGCCAATAGGTTTGAAGCAACCCATTGCCGCTCTAGAGACAACCAATAGCGGTGCTGGAGACGGATTGTCTGAGGAGCTGGGAGCCGTTAGCCAGCTTCCCTGCTCAAACAGCCTTCCAGCATTTACCACGTGGTGTTCCCTTAACAAAGCAAGCCCAATACATTACATGCTGGAAACCAGGCTGCTAAAATTATTGAGGCTGCAAATACTTGTGTTTAAGCAAGAAGGAACATACACAGACGCACAAACGCACACACACACAAACACAGAAGGGGGGGAAGCAGGAACATACCCCTTTAGTGTCTCACTTCTTTCAGGATCTCTAAGATCCACAGAGTGATTGGTTGGTGACACGATGTCATTTTGGAATAGCTGAGATTTTCAGACCCATTTGAAGAGTATGGTGTGAAATAAAAGCTTTTAAGAGATAAAATGTTTTTTCCCATCCACCCAAATGGAAACGTGTGCTGCAGAAACCTGTGATTTGACATCAAATTCTAGCAATGTAATCTGGAGGTGTTCTTGTGTTGTTCAGTTGCTATGTTGTGAAGACTTTTAACAAGAAGCAACGGATGGAAACTAGTCAAGGAGAGAAGCAACCTAGAACTAAGGAGAAACTTCCTGACAGTGAGAACAATTAACCAGTGGAACAACCTGCCTCCAGAAGTGGTGAATGCTCCAACACTGGAAGTTTTTAAGAGGAGACTGGACAGCCATTTGCCTGAAATGGTATAGGGTTTCCTGCCTGAGCAGGGGGTTGGACTAGATGACCTCCAAGGTCCCTTCCAAACTACTTACTATTATTATTATTATTATTATTCCCATGGATCCTAGCACGCCAGATCCGCCTGTCCTCCACTGTCCTTCACTATCTCCTGGAGTTTGCCCAAATTCATGTTCATTGTGTTGATGACACTACCTAACCATATGATCCTCTGCTGTCCCCTTCTCCTTTGGCCTTCCATCTTTCCCAACATCAGGACTTCTCCAAGGAGTCCTCTCTTCTCACTTGGCAGCCAAAGTATTTGAGCTTCAGCCTCAACATCTGTCCTTCCAAAGAGCAATCAGGGTTGACCTCCTTTAGGATTGACTGATTGGATCTCCTTGCAGTCCAAGGAACTCTTCAAGGGTCTTCTCCAACACCACAATTCAAAAGCATCAATTCTTTGGTGCTTAGTCTTCCTTATGGTCCAACTTTCACAGCCATACATTACTACTGGGAAAACCATAGCTATGTCAGCAAAGTGATGTCTCTGCTTTTTTAGTAAGCTACTTTGTCTTAGCTTTCCTCCAAAAGAACAAATGTCTTTTAGTTTCATGGCTGCTGTCACCATCTGCAGTGACATCTTGGAGCTCAAGAAAATAAAATCTATCTTCTTCCCCTTCTTGTTCTATTTCTATTAGAGGTGCTCTTGAGATACACCCTCCCCCATAGATCTGGGATCTTGAATATGATCTAAAGCAGAGTTACCCAACCTTTCTGGGTTGGTGGCTCGGAGTGTGTGTGTGTGAAAGAGGAGATGTTTTCATGGGAGGGGCATGTGCATGTGCACATGTATGTGCCCATGCATGAGTGCCTGCAAAGTTCGCAGCGTCACTTATACGAGTGGGGCTCTGAGTGCCCGCAACAAGGCTCGCATGTGAGGGGTCGTGCATGCGAGTGGGGATGTGCATGCACACCATCCAGCCACTCATGTGGCCCAATGACGATTAGGCCATAATCCAGTAGTGGGCCACATCCCACAGGTTGGGAACCCCTGATCTAAAAAATGCACATTGCCAACTTGTTTGAAAGGAGGGAGGGCTAAAAAAACAACCTTCTTTCAGAACCTATAAAATAACTCAAGTGTATGAGAATGAGAATGAGAACCCATGCTATACCGTATTATCAAGTATATAATGCTCTGTAATATCAAGTTTTGATTAAACCGAATTTTCCATGTAAAACCAATTTTGGCTGTTTCCAGCTGGTGGAGTTTAGTTACAGGAGCAGAGTGAACCTGATTGTGCCCCCAGGCTTGTACTAATTAGTGCTAGGCATCTAAACCCTCTGAGAAGCGTCACTTTTTCCATTTAATCATGTGTAATCCAAAACAAGCCCTATGACTCTCTGGAGAAAGTTTTATTTATCTCCTAGTTCAATGAACTGCTTCATAGCGCATAGAAACAAGGAACATTCTGCACAGTTTAGACATAGTTTGATATGGGTCTGAAGTTTGATACTGATTTTTCCTCCCACCCTGAATGTGTAGTGTTTGCATATCTGGGCGATCCAAGAAGAGGAGGAAGGGAGGATAAAAAATAACAGAATATCAATTTTATTTGTTTGTTTGTTTATTTACTTTCTTACTTACTGTATGGCATCTGCAAAGATCATGCAATCACTGATATACAAATTTAGTTTAAATAAAGTGTCAACATATATATATGACCAACCACTGCCTATCTAACACATACTTCATCTACAATGGAAAAAGATACAAACAAATGGAAGGAGCACCCATGGGATCACCCCTTTCACCTGTCATCGCAAACCTCTACATGGAACACTTTGAAACCCTTGCTCTAGAAAAATCCAACCACAAACCCAAATTCTGGCTCAGATACATAGATGACACCTTCGTAATCTGGCCACACAGCAAAGAAAAACTGGATGACTTCCTCACACACCTCAATAGCCTACACCCCAAAATACAATTCACCATGGAAACAGAAGCTAACAATCAACTTCCCTTCCTTGATGACAGTCTACAAGAAATCCAACGGCTCCCTAGGACACACTATCTACCATAAAAAAACACACACAAACCGCTATCTGAACGCACTCTCACACCACCACCCAGCATAGATCAACTCCGTAGCCAAGACACTCATCTCCAGAACAAAACGCCTAGCTGACGAACAACACCAAAAAACCGAACTACACTCTCACTAATGTACTAACAGCCAATGGATTCCAAAGAAACACGATTACCAACTTAATCCGAAGAGAGACACCCACAAAAACCCAAGACAGAGAACAAGAAAATGGCAAAGCCCTCCTCCCATACTTAAAAGGGACCACAGACAGAATCAGCAAGGTCCTCCAAAAACACAACATCAAAACAGCATTCTACACAGAGAGAAAAATATCCACCATCCTAAGAAACCCCAAGGACATAATTGGCTTAGAAAACCAAGGAGTATACGAAATCCCATGCACCACCTGCCCCACCACATACATCGGACAGACCAACAGAAGAATAAGTGCACGCATTGAAGAGCACAAAAACTCACTCAGAAAGGGAGAACAAACTTCATCCCTGGTCCAACACTTTGAAGCCACGGGACATGAAATTGATTTTAAAAAAACCAAAACTATCGCCAAAATTGAACATTTTAACAACAGAATAATCAGAGAAGCCATTGAGATAGAAAAACGCCCCCACAGCATGAACAAACGAGATGATACCTCTCGCCTACCAACCATTTGGAAACCCGCCTTGATTGACAGACAAGTCCCAACCACCAAGAATGATACCAGACCCAAACTCATGATAACACCACATGACATCACCACCACACAACCATTCAAAAAGCAAATCCGAACCCACAATGATAATGAGGCACAACCACAAAACAGAAACCTAACTACAGCTGCAACATCAGCCACTTTAAACCCCTCCAAACCACACAATAAGCAAACTAACACCCACTATAAAAACATGGCACCACCACAAACACGAAGCCGAACAAAAGCAGCACAACTCACCAGCTCAGGTCTAAGGCTGGCAGCTGAGACCAGCCCATCCACTCAAAACACACCCTCACCCAATCAGAACACACCCACCATTCAAAACACACTCCCACCCAATCAGAACACACTTAATCCCCCACCCAATCAGAGCACACCTCCACTCACAGAACACACCCCCTCTGGCAGTTTAAAAAAGAGGAACAAACAGCCACATGCTTCTCCCAGAAGAAGGAAGCAGAAGCCACCAGCCTGATGATGACGGATGGGATTCCGTCGAAACGTTGCTCCTACACCTTTAGTTCTACGCGGGAAAAAACCCGAATAACCAAAGATCCACATACGAACACCCGCGAAAACCTCAGAAAACATATATATATATATATATATATATATATATATATATATATATATATATATATATATATATATATATATATATATATCTCTGTGTGTGTGTGTGTGTGTGTGTGTATAGATGTGTGTGTATGTGTGTGTGTGTATGTATATGTATGTGTGTGTGTGTACATGTGTACAATACAATATAGGAGACAATATATTAATATACTAAATTAAGACAAAGCTATAATAAAATTGCTCCTGGGGAGGAAAGCCATGGCAAATCTAGACAGCACACTAAAAAGCAGAGACATCACCGTGCCCACAAAAGTGCATATAGTCAAGGCTATGGTCTTCCCAGTTGCAATGTATGGCAGTGAAAGTTGGACCATAAGAAAGGCTGAGCGCCAAAGTATTGAGGCCTTTGAACTATGGTGCTGGAGAAGACTCCTGCGAGTCCCTTGGACTGCAAGGCGTTCAAACCGGTCAGTCCTAGAGGAGATCAACCCTGACTGCTCTTTAGAAGGCCAGATCCTGAAGCTAAAACTCAAATACTTTGGCCACCTAATGAGAAGGAAGGACTCACTGGAGAAGAGCCTAATGTTGGGAAAGGTTGAGGGCAAGAGAAGAAGGGGACGACAGAGAATGAGGTGGCTGGATGGAGTCACTGAAGCAGTAGGTGTGAGCCTAAATGGACTCCAGAAGATGGTAGAGGACAGGAAGGCCTGGAGGAACATTGTCCATGGGGTTGCGATGGGTCAGACACGACTTTGCAACTAACAACAACAACATAATCAAATCACCATAACATGAAGTCATAAAACTGCAATGTTATAATTTGAGGTTTAAAGAAGCTAACTATCTGACTGTTTCTGGACTGGCTGAGGTGTGATCATCCCAGGTGCACATTCTTGAACCATGTATTCTGGTGCATTACAGTCTCATTGGGGTTCTCGGCCATTCCCCAATTAAAGGCTTTGCCTTAGTTCTGGCATGGCCCGTCCTGATTGTATTTAACAAATAACAGAATAGTAAATAACAGAGTTGGAAGGGATCTTTTCAAGTCCAATCTCCTGCTCAAGTAGGAGACCCTATATTACATTCCTGACAAATGGCTGTCCTGGGAAGTGGAAGAGGATGGGTGGGAATTAGGCATATGTTTACCAGAGCTGCAGATTTATAGCTTGAGGAAAAAGTAGGAAGATCGGAGCTGCAAGGAGTCCCACTTCAGCTGATACAAGAGGACACAAATCAAGAAAGTGGTAGAACAGGAGCTGGCAACTTTTCTTAGGAGAATCAAACAAAGGAAGAAGTCCAATAGGCAAAAGTCACACCCAGAAGCATGAAACATAGAAGATGTTCTATGCTGGCTCTCAAGAGTAACTTTAAAATACGCTGCATGGCAATTGGACACCAGAAGCAGAGCCTTTGAGGTTTTGATGTCCACAATTTGGAATACACCTAGCAATGTACAGCTGGTTCTGTAACTATCACTGCTCACATTCAGTTGAACCTGAAATATTTGTTAATGGTATCAGTGTGGTCCAATGATTAAGATATTGGTCATGGACCAGGGTGATCCAGGCTCAAGTTCTCCTTGGTGACTTTAGCCAATCTTTCTGTCAATTCTCAAGGCTCTTGTGTGATTAAAAATAAGAAAGACTTAATATGTGATGCCATAAGTGTTTGTGTGTGTGTTTGTGTGTGTGTGTGTGTGTGTGTGTGTGTGTGTGTTGGGGGGGAAGGCTGTAAGGAAGAAAAAATAGACCTGCTTTTCTTCTGTGAATTAATATGTTACCCCTCTCTTCTGATCCGCCCATCACAATAAGTATTCTGGGAGATCACGTGAAGTATCAATACCACTTTACAATGCCTTGGTAAGGCCACACTTGGTATACTGCATCCAGTTTTGGTCACCATGATGTAAAAAAGATGTTGAGACTCTAGAAAGAGTACAGAGAAGAGCAACAAAGATGATTGGGGGACTGGAGGCTAAAACATATAGGGAACGTGATATGTATTCATCAGTTATTGTTATAAGTGTTCACATGTTAATAACATATTAATTAGTTGTGTTACAGCAAGTTGGAAAAGGTTCGTGAGGTAAATCCCCATTGACAGTTCAGCACGCGGAAATTTGACAGCTGTCAAATTGCCGACAGCCAACACGCAAGCGCAGCTTTTGACAGCTCCACACGCGGTCCCTAGCTGTCAGGAACCAACGCAGACGATTGGCCCTGCCGTCAAGCGGGAAAGCAGCGGGTCCAGTGATTGGCAGAACCAACATTCAGCGGACTATATAAGGGAGCTGTAACCCCCACTGTCTTGCCTTGGTGTACCTCAATAAACCGTGAAGCTGAACCTGCTGTCTCCGCATAATCCTTCCTCCCACTATTCCACTGGCGACGAGGATGGGATCGGCTTGCTAGCTGAAGTCACTGAGCTTAGGAAGGGTTCCTTCTGGAGGCTCTGAGCTAAGTCACGGGAAGTTGTAACTTCCACCTCAAGCAAGCCGAAGGAGAACCGAGACAGCATGGCAGCATTCGGCCAGATACGCGAGTTTGATACTCGATTTCCCGAGCGTTGGGAATCGCACCTTGGCCAAATTGAAGGTTACCTGCTAGTCAGCAAGATAACAGACGACCGAGCTAAGGCGGCTGCACTCTTGTACCTCAGCGGAACCACGGTATACGACGTGGCCGTCGGTCTGTGCAGCCCAGAGCCGGTCGCGCAGGTGACCTACGCGGAGCTAACAGAGAAGCTCAGCAAGCACTACATGCCGACCCATTCCGAAATCTACTGGAGGGTCCAGTTCGCGAGGCGTCGCCAAAGACCTGGGGAAACGGCAGCAGACTTCGTATCGGGAGTGAGACAGGCCGCCAGATGGTGTCACTTCCCGGACCTGGAGGACCGGATAAGAGACCAACTGGTCATCGGCCTCCGAGACGAGCACCTCCAAAAGAAAATAATGGCAAAACCGGCCCTGAATCTAGCTGAAGTCACTAGAGAGATTCAGGCATATGAAGACACCCACTCCGAAGACTTCACCAAGGCTCAACAAAATCAAACCAGGGCCGCGAATCATGGGGAAATAGTCCCCAGAGACCAAGACGAAATAGAAGATCTCACCGACGTGGACGCCATCCACCGTCGATTCGAAAAGCTCCAAAGCCGAAAACCCGACAACAAGGAAGGGGCAAGACCCAAGAATATCAACCGAGAGCCCCGTGTCACTTGTGCCAGCTGCGGAGGGAACCACATCAGGTCCTCCTGCAGATTTAGAAACGCTCGATGCCACAACTGCGGAAAATTGGGGCACATCAAAACCGCATGCAGAAGCCGCAACCGTGGGGAGCTTCACGAAGTTGAAACAACGTCCCCAGGTATGACACCCCGAAGCTGGGAAAAAATCAGGCCCCCAAGCCACTTAGTACAGGCGATCAACAGAACGGAAGGTGGGGGGGGCAGCCACAAGTTAACCCCTAAAGTAAAAATTAAAGCCAAACTGCAAGGGGTACCTTGTGAACTAGAGGTTGACTCCGGCTCTGCCGTCACCCTCATTTCAGGGCAGACCTTCAAGGAAATTTGCCGGATAAACAGGAGGCAAATTCCCTTAAAACCTCCCCAGATGAATCTAGCAGATTACCAGAAGTCCCCAATACCCCTGAGGGGCCAAGCAGAAATTCTAGTGGAATTCAAAAAATTCCGAGGCCCCCTCAAAGTCCTAGTGACACAAGAAAACAGGTCGAACCTAATCGGCCTAGATTGGTTCAGGGCACTTGGCATTCAACTAACTGGCATCAACAGGGTACAGGCCGCAAACCTCGAAGATGTCTGCAAACAATTTGCAGACGTCTTTGACGGTTCCCTAGGAACTTACACAGGGCCCCCCATCAACCTTAAGTTAAAGCCAGACATACCTCCCATTAGAATACGAGCCCGAAGGGTCCCATTCGCCCTCAAACAAAAAATTGAGGACGAACTGGACCGCCTCGTCAAAATAGGAGTCCTAGAACCCACCGACGGAGGGACCTGGGAAACCCCTATAGTTACTCCTATAAAACCTAATGGCCAAATTCGCGTATGCACGGATTATAAAGCTACTCTAAACAGGGCACTCAACGCACATGCTTACCCGGTCCCCGTGGTGAAAGACGTCCTCTCTTCGATCAGGTCCGGCGCCATGTTTGCCAAACTTGATTTGGCGCAAGCGTATTTGCAGCTTCCAGTAACTCCTGAAACCGCAGATGCGCAAACGATTGTAACTCACCGCGGGGCTTTTAAAGTCAAACGCTTACAATTTGGCATTTCGGCTGCCCCAGGAATCTTCCAAGAAATAATGGAAAAAACGTTAAAAGGAATTCCTGGGGTATGCCCCTATTTTGATGATGTCCTAATCGCAGGCGAAAACGAAGAAAATTTAGCAGAGCACCTGTCTGCTGTTCTGACAAGATTCAGAACAGCTGGTCTCAAACTTCACAAACAAAAATGCCAGATAGGAGTCCCCTCAACAGAATTTTTAGGTTATAAAATTGATGCCCAAGGGGTACACCCCACCGATGCCAAAATTAAAGCTATCAAAGCAGCCCCAACACCAAAAAATAAGCAGGAGTTACAAGCGTTCTTAGGACTCTTGAACTTTTATCATGCATTTCTACCACATAAAGCAACCCTAGCCGAGCCATTGCACCGCCTCCTAGACAAGGGACGACCCTGGCTCTGGACATCGGAACACGATGCCAGTTTCAAAAAACTCAAAAACGC
Source organism: Vipera ursinii (assembly GCF_947247035.1). Classification (NCBI taxonomy): domain Eukaryota; kingdom Metazoa; phylum Chordata; class Lepidosauria; order Squamata; family Viperidae; genus Vipera; species Vipera ursinii. The sequence continues at coordinate 201,232,966 of NC_139516.1, forward strand.
CCTATGCCATAGTTCTACAGTGACACTATTCAGGGAGGACCTTCCCCTCTGCATCGCCTGCGATGCATCGCCATACGGTATTGGGGCAGTATTAAGTCATCTTTCGGACTCAGGAGAACAAAAACCCATAGCATTCTATTCAAGGACCCTAACAAAAGCAGAAAGAAATTACGCCCAAATAGATAGAGAGGCGCTTGCCATCGTTGCAGGGGTTAAAAAGTTCCACGACTACCTATACGGTAGAACATTTACCATATTTACCAATCACAAACCCCTTCTGGGCATATTCACGTGGAACAAGCTAACCCTGCAAATACTCTCACCCAGAACATTACGCTGGTCAACTTTCTTATCAGCGTATTCCTTCAAATTAGTCCACAAACCGGGGAGAGAATTAGGGCACGCTGACGGGCTCAGCAGACTTCCCCTGCCTGAATCTGACCCAGACCCAGCTCCGGCAGGGCGGATCCTGGCGATCTCAGAACTGCCAGACACCCCCCTGACAGCTAAGGACATTTCCACAGCCACAGCCACTGACAGAATTTGCAGCAGAATATATCAATGGGTCTCTGCAGGATGGCCAACCACATGCCCTGGAGAGGAATTTAAACCATACTATGTTAGACGACACGAACTCTCTGCACACTTAGGGTGCCTTCTATGGGGAAACAGGGTGGTAGTTCCCCAAAAGCACAGAGAGATGACATTAATTACATTGCACGAGGGCCACCCAGGGATTGTAAAAATGAAAGCCCTAGCTAGAAGCTATGTGTGGTGGCCGGACCTAGATACCAACATAGAAAAGTATGTCGCAGGCTGTTACCCCTGCCAGCTGACAAGATCTGCCCCACCGCAAAACACACCACACAGATGGGAGGCAACAAAGAACCCATGGTCCAGGGTCCACCTGGATTTTGCAGGACCATTCCAAGGGCAAACATTCCTCATAGCCGTAGATAGTTTCTCCAAATGGTTGGAAATTGCCCCAATCCATAGCACCACCTCTAATAACACAATTCAGGCTTTACGAGGGTTTTTTGCGACACATGGCCTCCCTGACACCCTTGTCACTGACAATGGACCCCAATTTACATCCCGCGAACTCCAGATATTCACGAGGGGCAACTCTATTAAACACGTAACATCAGCTCCCTTCCACCCCTCCTCCAACGGGATGGCTGAAGTCATGGTAAGAACCACCAAGGACGCCCTCAGAAAAATTGTGCAAGGCAACTGGCACCGCAGACTCTCCCATTACCTTCTCGCCCAGCATTCCACACCTTGTACCACCACCGGAAAATCACCAGCGGAACTACGATGGGGACGAAGACTAATCACCCGTTTAGACAGAATGCACCCAGACAGAGGCAACATTGAAAACGAACATCCCCTTCCATCAAGAACTTTTTCCATTGGACAAACCGTGTGGGCCCGTAACTATGCATCAGGTCCAAAATGGTTACAAGGTACCATAATTGACCAAACAGGGCCACTTTCTTATACTATACAAACCCAACACAACGAACACATCCGCAGACATTTAGATCAATTACGGAAGCGACAACCCCAAAACAGTCCTCCACCCACCCCGCCCCGCACAGCACCACAAATGCAAACTGAAACCCGACAAATCCCCACATTCTACCATCCAGCACCGGGGGAAGGGGAACAAGAGAACGTCGGAACCCCAAGACGCTCCTGCCGAAAAAGACAACCGCCAGCATATTTACGAGACTTCGAGTGGGGGGGCAAATCACAACAACAAAGAGGAACGGCACCAGTTCAGGGGAGGGGTAAGGGGTGATATGTATTCATCAGTTATTGTTATAAGTGTTCACATGTTAATAACATATTAATTAGTTGTGTTACAGCAAGTTGGAAAAGGTTCGTGAGGTAAATCCCCATTGACAGTTCAGCACGCGGCAATTTGACAGCTGTCAAATTGCCGGCAGCCAACACGCAAGCACAGCTTTTGACAGCTCCACACGCGGTCCCTAGCTGTTAGGAACCAACGCAGACGATTGGCCCTGCCGTCAAGCGGGAAAGCAGCGGGTCCAGTGATTGGCAGAACCAACATTCAGCGGACTATATAAGGGAGCTGTAACCCCCACTGTCTTGCCTTGGTGTACCTCAATAAACCGTGAAGCTGAACCTGCTGTCTCCGTGTAATCCTTCCTCCCACTATTCCAGAACGGTTGCTGGAATTGGGTATTGTCTAGTTTAACGAAGAGAAGGACGAGGGGTGACAGGATAGCAGTGTTCCAGTATCTCAGGGGCTGCCACAAAGAAGAGGGAGTCAAGCTATTCTCCAAAGCGCCTGAAGGCAGGACAAGAAGCAATGGATGGAAACTAACCAAGGAGAGAAGCAACCTGGAACTAAGGAGAAATTTCCTGACAGTTAGAACAATTAATCAGTGGACCAACCTGCCTCCAGAAGCCGTGAATGCTCCAACACTGGAAGTTTTTAAGAAGAGACTGGACAGCCATTTGTCTGAAATGCTATAGGGTTTCCTGCCTGAGCAGGGGGTTGGACTAGATGACGTCCAATGTCCGTTCCAACTATTATTGTTGTTGCTGTTGCTGTTGTTGTTGTTATTATTATTATTATTATTATTATTATTATTATTATTATTATTATTATTATTATTATTATTATTATTATTCTGAGTGACTAGTCCAAAGTCATCCAGGAATCTTTGGCGCCTGAGGATGGACTTCAAGCTTAACATTTGCAGTCTAGTCCAACACCTTGACCACAATGTTGTTCTGAAAAGAGAACCATTTTGGTGTAACAGTTAAGGTGCTGGCCTAGAAGCCAGGAAACTATGAGTTCTAATCCCACTTTATCCATAAAAGCTGACTGGGTGACTTTGGGCCAAACACACTCAGCCCAAGCCACCTCACAGGGTTGATGTTGTGAGAAAACAGGAGAAGGAAGAAGCGTTTATAAGGTAGTGAAGGCAGGATAAAAATCTAATAAAACAAATAAAATTTTAAAAATGAGTTTTTATATCCACCGGTTTCTTAAATAGGTCCCTTTTAAGTATTGAAAGAGCTGTGCCTGGATTTGCTTTTGCTTTTGCTTTGGTTTTTTTTTTTAGATTTTCAAAATCATGTCCAGTGTTTGTGTGCATAATTATAAGCTTCTTTGATTATAGTTCATCAAAGCCAGACCCACTAAATAATCTAATAAATATAATGTTTGATCAATGTTTATTTTTTTTAAAAAAAGAAGGATGTTTAGAGTCAGATGGAATTAGTTTTCACTAAAGGTTAATAATATTTATAGAATTTTTCTTACATTGAGTGCCAAAAACCTCTGTGATTATTTAAGGAATTTGGCATGCAAAGCCCCATGCATATCTAGAATATTCCTTGAAAGCAAAAATGCTTCAACTGAGAAAACATATTCTGAGATACTTGGGCTCCATTCTCTGTCTTTAAAACGTCTTTCTTTTCCTTCCCATTTATGGTTGCAATTATTATTCACATTTTAGTTAGCATCTTTTAATCACCTTCTGTAGCTCCTATGCTTGTGCCAAAGTGGTATTTCTGGGTTCTTCTAAACTGCAAATTAACCTGAGAACGCATTTCAAACAGAAATGATGGCATAGAAATTAAGTAAATAAAAATAAGCTCTCTTTCTGATCAGAAATGATTAATTAACTGACCAAATCAAAGCAGCTTCTATGTCTGCTTCCTGTAAGAGAAGTGGGTGGGTGGAAAACTATATTTTATTCAAGTGTGAAGAAATCTTGGCTCACAGCTTCACTGAAAAGAGACAATAAAAGTCCAGATTTATTTTTTTTTTATTTTATTTTTCCATAGCAGGAGATGATCATTTTGGAAAGTTCATTCTTTACTTTTAGTCAAGCAGAGGTCTTAACCAACTTCTTCAAATGATGAATTAACTAGAAAAGTCGATCCATTTATTTTCCTAGAAATTTACCGGTATTTATTTATTATTGGGACTTATATGCTGCTCTATCTCCCGAAGGACTCAAGGCGGCTAACAACAATAACATACAATAAATACAGAAGTTAAGATAAAATTAAAATTAAAGGCCTCTGTACAATAAATTAAAATTAAAATAAATTAAAAATTAGAGTTAAAAAATTAAAAACATAATTAAAATCCCTGTCAATCCAGGTCAGCCAGGTGGAAAAGGAGTGTTTTGAGGCCGCGGCGAAAGGACCGGAGATCTGGGGCCATCCGAAGCTCAGGGGGGAGCTGGTTCCACAGGGCTGGTGCTCCCACAGAGAAGGCCCTCCCCCTGGGGGTCGCCAGCCGACATTGTCTAGCCGACGGTACCCTGAGGAGGCCTTCTCTGTGTGAGCGTACTGGGCGATGGGAATTCATTCCCAGCAGCAGATGGTCCTGCAAGTATCCCGGGCCTAAGCCATGTAGGGCTTTAAAGGTAAGTACCAGCACCTTAAATCTCACCCGGAGGACAACCGGTAACCAATGCAGCTCATGCAGGAGGGGTGTAATATGGGAGTATCGGGGTGCTCCCATCTCAACCTGTGCAGCCGCACTCTGCACCAGCTGAAGCCTCCAGGTGGTCTTTAAGGGCAGCCCCATGTAGAGAGCATTGCAGTAATCTATACGGGAGGTAACGAGTGCGTGGGTGACTGTGCGTAGAGCACATCTCAGTCCAGAAAGGGGCGCAACTGGCGTACCAGGCGAATCTGGGCAAATGCCCCCCTAGCCACGACTCCAATATGATCTTCAAAACTGAGTCGTGAATCCAGAAGGACGCCTAGATTGATTTTAGAACAGAATAGAATGATAGAACTGGAAGGGATCTCAGTGGTCTTCTAGTCCAATCCCCTGCTCAAACAGGAGACCTTAAATTTGTCAGACAAATTGTAGAGATGGAGGTCAAGGATATGAAAGGACCGTGTGCAGAAAACTGCCTGCCTTAGTATCTTGTTTACGGCATGTCTATGAGCTCACTCCAATTAGCACCGTCAAGGACTGCCAGGAACCATCAAGATATGTGAGACTCTACCCTGGCTGGGATGTTCTTAAAGACTGGCAAGGGAGTACACCAATAAACAATGCTTTTGCTATGCGCTCTTTCCTGCTTGTTAAAACTGTATAAATACAATAAACTCTGCGTAGGCAGACAGACATTTTGGGACACCTTGCTATGACTGGTCTCTGAATCCCACAACAAATGACTGTCCAGTCTCTTCTTAAAAACCTCCAGTGATGGAGTATCCCCAACTTCTGAAAGGCAAGCCATTCTACTGATTAATTGTTTTCCCTCTAAGGAAATTTCTCCTTATTTCTAGATTGGGTCTCTCCTTGGTTAGAATAAGTTGACCCGCTCTTCTTTGTAGTAGACTCTCAAATATTGGAAAACTGCTATCGTGTCACCACAGTCCTTTTCATTAAATTAGACTACTAGGGGTAGGCAACCTTGGCTCTTTTGTGACTCGTGGACTTCAACTCCCAGAATTCCTGAGCCAGCATGGCTCGGCTTGGAAACCTCTCCCTTTCCCCTCAGCATGGCTGGCTCAGGAATTCTGGGAGTTGAAGTCCACGAGTCATAAAAGAGCCAAGGTTGCCTACCCCTGGACTAGACATACCAGATTCCTGCAACCATTCTTCATATGTTTTAGCTTACAGACCCCTAATTATCTATGTTGCTCTTCTCTACACTCTTTCTAAGGTCTCGTTTCACCCATGCCCTCCAGGTTTATTATTATTAATTTGTTTAAAATGTGAGTATATTTTCAAAAAAGTTATGAATGAACAGATTACTAAACTTGTATAGTTTTAACACTCAGTGTAACATTAGCAAAGAAGAAGAAGAAGAAGAAGAAGAAGAAGAAGAAGAAGAAGAAGAAGAAGAAGAAGAAGAAGAAGAAGAAGAAGGAGGAGGAGGAGGAGGAGGAGGAGGAGGAGGAGGAGGAGGAGGAGGAGGAGGAGGAGGAGGAGGAGGAGGAGGAGGAGAAGGAGAAGGAGAAGGAGGAGGAGAAGAAGAAGAAGAAGAAGAAGAAGAAGAAGAAGAAGAAGAAGAAGAAGAAGAAGAAGAAGAAGAAGAAGAAGAAGAAGAAGAAGAAGAAGAAAGCAGTTTTCATGATCCAAAAAGTATAAATTTTTAGTGGAATGTCAAAATTCCCACTGTATTATTATGGTATTTATACAACTTAAAAAAGAAGAAAAATATTTTTTGAAGTAATATAATAAATATTTAATTTCTGACCTCTCCCTTCATTGTGGTTCAACTGATTTGCAATACCTCTTGTCATAAGATTTAAAAATCATATTCTAAATGTTTGTGTGACATATAATATACACAGAAACCATTCTTGCTTAACTTTAGTTAAACTTCGGCTATGTACATACACTGTTAGTTTTGCCATTGCTGCATATTTTTCAAATTTAAGTTCCCAATCAGATATTGTCAGTATTATGTCTTTATTCCAATGAAGTGCATCCTCCAGAATTATTCAGACCAATTGATTTCATATAGTTTTCAATTGCAGGGAGAAATAAAAATCACATTATTTTATTTATTGCTGTTGCCTTATGAATGTGCAATGTTAAGAAATCCCTCATTAAGACTGGCACACACTGAGATGGAAACCAAGGATGTGCAACTTTAATTGGCTGGGTTTCCCCTGAAACAAATGAATAAAATCTTCCTTAACTGACAATTCTGTATTATTGTGAGCCAAAGCCATCAACTTAATGTTTTTGCCATTCTGTCGACAGGGCCCTGTACGTGTCTTGTTCAATGCTGCCGTTTAAATCTGCATTTCTGAAAATTATAAATTGAAATGTAAATCAGCTCTGATTTTTCTTAGCAAGGTTCGTAGAAGCTCTTAAAAATTCCTTCAAGCAGTTTTAGGTTGCCTGATAAATAAGTTGAGGGAAAGTTTGAAGAAATATTTGCTGGTGGCCAAAGAGAGTTAATTAGATATAGCTAGTCCTCAACTTACAACTGTAATTGAGCCTGGCAATTATGGTCATGAGTCATGATGATCGTAAAGTGGGTTATCACCTGAGCATCCTCATTTTACAAACTTTTTTTTTGCAGTGGTTGTTAAGTGAACACCAGTTATTAAGCGAACCCATTGTTTGCTATGGGCGGTTTTGCCAGAAACTGGAGATAAACGCTGGCTTGGGGGGAAAATGTTGTAAACTGGGACACTACAAATGGCTGCAAATGCAGTCACAGTTGCAGTCACGTGACTGGGGGAGACTGTGATAACATGGGCTCCAGATCATTTCATCAGGTGATAATAATAGATGATGATGATAGTAATAGTAATAGTAATAATAGTAATAATAGTAATAATAATAATAATAATAATAATAATAATAATAATAATATGATGATGATGATGATGATGATGATGATGAAGAAGAAGAAGGAGGAGGAGGAGGAGGAGGAGGAGGAGGAGGAGGAGGAGGAGGAGGAGGAGGAAGGGATCTTGGAGGTCATCTAGTCCAACCCCCTGCTCAGGAAGGTAACCCTATAGCATTTCAGACAAATGGCTGCCTAGTCTCTTCTTAAAAACTTCCAGCGTTGGAGCATTCACAAGCATTGGAGGCAAGTTGTTCCACTTGTTAATTGTTCTGTCAGGAATTCTCTCCTTAGTTCTAGGTTGCTTCTCTCCTTGATTAGTTTCCATCTGTTGCTTCTTGTCCTGCCTTCGGCCGATTTGGAGAATAGCTTGACTCCCTCTTCTTTGTGGCAGCCCCTGAGATATTGGAACACTGCTATCCTGTCACCCCTCCCCCTTCTCTTCATTAAACTAAAGGTAAAGGTAAAGGTTCCCCCGCACATGCGTGCTAGTCGTTTCCAACTCTAGGGGCCGGTGCTCATCTCCGTTTCAAAGCCGAAGAGCCAGCGCTTATCCAAGGATGTCTCCGTGGTCATGTGGCCGGCATGACTAGATGCCAAAGGCGCATGGAACACTGTTACCTTCCCACCGTAGTAGTCCCTATTTTTCTACTTGCATTTTTACGTGCTTTCGAACTGCTAGGTTGGCAGAAGCTGGGACGAGTAACAGGCGCTCACTCTGTTACGTGGCACTCGGGATTCAACCCGCCAAACTGCCGACCATCTGACCAACAAGCTCAGTGTCCTAACCCACTACACATACCCAATTCCAGCAACCGTTCCTTATATGTTTTAGCCAATTTTGAGCAGATACATCCATACATATAGCCCTTCTGCACATGTGGTGAAGTGAACTGATGTTCCCTAAAGCTTAGGCCTTTTAATAAAATTGGTTATTTGGTGCCTTCAGGGCTCTTTTGGCTGCACAGGGAATACTGGTCTCATGCATGGGTTGAGCAGAGTCAGGGGTCACCATCCCATAACTTTAATTTCAAGAGATGCTGTCAGACCTGCCACTACTTAAACCACTAAACAGAAATGATCCTTGGCGCCATTTGTTGAGAAAGATGTAGTTTATTAGAGATCAAGTGTATAGGAAGTATTGCAAAGCCAGAACTGAGAATCACACACCAAAATCCCTGAGTTCTACTTTTCCCTCCCTTAACTATCTCCCATTGCCCACTCCAGTATCACCAATCAGGTCCAGGCAAGATGGAAGAAAGAAGATTTACCTACAGTAGAACAATGGATACTTAAAGTAATGGGAGTAGCTGAAATGGCAAAAGTTTCAGCATATTTGAAAGACCAGTCACAAGAAAAATATATTTTGGAATGGAAAAGATGGATTGATTATATTCAAAACAAATATGGGACTAGAAAGTTTCAAATAGCATATGAATAATTTTTAATAATTATAGAAGTGTTATTATAATTATTTTAGTTTTGTTATAAGGGAGTTAAAGGGTGGAAGGTTTGTTAACATTGTAATAGATATTTAGCATATGTTTGCTTAAGATTGCTATATGTAATACCCTGTATTCTGCTTTGGGAAGTCCGGGGGGTGGGGAGGGAAGGGGGGAGGGTTGGTGGGGAGGGGGGGCAGTTTCATTAAAACTTTGTAAAACTTTTCAATTAAAAAAAAAGATGTTTTCATAACCATCACTCCAAGTGCAGTTTGGTATGTGGCTCCTTCCGTCTTCCAGCTGGGTGTCCTTGAGGCAGTGTCCCGAGTGTCCCAGATGCAGCACTTACTTTAATTTCCCCAAGCATTCCCCCCTTCCCCCCTTCATCCCCCCTCTCCGCAGTTCATGCCAATCTGTCACTGCATCGCAGTGAAGCACAAGCAAAAATAAGGTGGCCGCTGACAGATGTTGGAGAAAGAGGAGTAAATGTTGATGGCTTATTGCAGTTCTTAAAGGGAAAAGAGAGATAGAGCACTAGTCTCGATGTACATTTCAATCCTTGCATTTCCAAAAAAAAAAAAAGATTACAGAGTAGAGAGCGCGGGTCAGCTCCTTAGAAAACTAAATCAAGGAAAGATCCAATCTACTGTAGAAATAAGGAGAAATTTCCTGATTGTTAGAGCAATCAATCAATGGAACAGCTTGGCTTCAGAAGTCGTGGGTGCTCCACCGCTGAAGGTTTTGAAGAAGAGATTGGACAACCATTTGTCTGAGAGGGTATCCTATAGCAGGAGGTTGGACTAGATAGCCTCCAAGATCCCTTCCAGCTCTCTTAGTCCGTTATTATTACTAGCCAATAGCATTTTATCTAGATATTCTAGGACAGTATTATTACTGTTATTACTTTCCTCTAAACAAATACTAAAGATTCTAAAGATTTTTTTATTTTATTTTCACCATAGAAGTCAGTGGTTAAATTTACTCTCCACACCTACTGCAACCTGTTGATATAATTTGCGGTTTTTTTAAAACTTATTTTAAAATTAGCTCCATAGGAGGAGAAAACAAGAAAAAAACCAGACCGTAAAAAAGAAACTTTAAAGAGACCTCAGTTCTCCCAGACCAATCACTTTCCAAATGACTTGAAAGGTTTCCAAAGTGAACTTCATGCTGTTTCTTCTCAAGGTTAAGACCTACAACAGATGATTGATTTTATGAACTTCCAGAAGTGTCTTTCTGATTCCATTATTTATCAAGCCTTAGTCTCCTGTTCATTAATGAGTAGCACAGAAAGAGGAGATCTGATGGTTTTAAATGAGGTTGTAGTTGCACGGCCTGATTTTAGCTGATTTATCGGTTCACATCTAGTCACTGCTAAATTATTTCTGTAAGAATGGGGAAGGGTCTGTTGTCCAGAATGGCTATTGTTGTTGTTTTTTTAACCTCTTTTCCCATCTGCATTCCCCAGATGTGAAGAGATTGCAGTTCTCAGAATATTGAGCCAACAGCATGAAACATCCTGATTTTCCTTTGGGGGAAAGTGTACTGCAATCCCCCACTTACAGTACCAGTAGTCCTCGGTTTACAACAGTTCATTTAGTGACCATTTGAAGTTACAATGGCACTGAAAAAAATAACTTATGACCAGTTTTCACACTTACGACCATTGCAGCATCCCCAAAATCATGTGATTAAAATTCAGATGCAACTAACTCATATTTATGACGGTTGCAGTGTCCCGGTGATCACCTTTTGTGACCTTCCGATAAGCAAAGTCAGTGGGGAAACCAGCTTCACTTAACACTTAACTAACTTAACAACTGCAGTGATGTGTTTAACAACTGTGGCAAGAAAGGTTGTAAAGTAGAGCAAAGCTCACTTAACAATTGTCTCACTTTGCAACATAAATTCTGGGCTTAATTGTGGGTCGTAAATTGAGGACTACCCAAAAAGTGTGGTTCAGTTCTGTGATGTGAAAGAGTTAACAGTGGAATCAGAGATATAAGCCACCAGCCATTTGTGTATTATTCTTCAAGTTGTGGAAAGTAAAATCTTCGTCAGGGTCCAGTCCAAGCCGGGAATAAACAACATGGCCACTGCTTTAGAAAGAAGGTTGCAGTTTATTGAAGAGGAGAGCCAGACAGAAAGATGGCTCTGGAAAAGCTGACCACATGTAATAGGGAGTGGTGGGTTTTTATACCTTCTTGAGCTTTGTTTGGAGTTGTTCCTGTGGCATGAATTTTGACCTGAGTCTGAATGTGCCTTTCTGGTATTCTGATGGTGGTGGGGTAATCCTATTATGTACCAAAGGTCATATCCTGCTTCCCTGGGGGTGTGGTTGATGACTGTTGGATTTTTGGTGTGAGTGATTGTTAATTCTAGGGATCTTTGTCTTTCTAATCCAAGCTTGCTGACTCTAATCCTTCTGACAAGATTATCACATCTGCATTTCTGCAGACCTGGTTTCTGTTTGGGGCAGAAAGACTGGGGGGTGGGGGGTGGGGTTGGTTGGTTTCTGTCTTTAAGATCCTTTGCAGAAATATATCCTGCCTTTTTAATATTTCCCAAAATATTTATTTCTCTGGATTCTTCCCACAAAGTCATATCAGCTTAGATTTGCTCAGGAAACTCTGGTGGCATAAAGGTTTACCATTGATACAGTCATGTTTGGGATACCTTACAAAGCCCTACCTTACCCCCTTCATGGATTACTGCCTTGTCGTGGCGAAGGGGCTTGCGTAATTCAATGAAGCTATGAGCTATGCCGTGCAGGGCCACCCAAGACGGACAGGTCATAGCTGAGAGTTCTGACAAAACGTGATCCACTGGAGAAGGAAATGGCAACCCACTCCAGTATCTTTGCCATGAAAACCCTATGGACAGTACCAAAAGGCAAAACGATATGACGCTGGAAGATGAGCCCCTCAGGTCGGAAGGCGTCCAATATGCTACTGGGGAAGAGCAGAGGGCTAGTACTAGTAGCGCCAGAAAGAATGAAGCGACTGGGCCAAAGCCGAAAGGACGCTCAGCTGTGGATATGTCTGGTGGTGAAAGGAAAGTCCGATGCTGTAAAGAGTTTTTCTCCATAGGAACCTGGAATGTAAGATCCATGAATCAAGGAAAGCTGGACGTGGTCAAACAAGAGATGACAAGACTGAACATCGACATCTTAGGTATCAGCGAACTAAAATGGACAGGAATGGGTGAATTTAATTCAGATGACCATCAGGTATACTACTGCGGGCAAGAATCCCTCAGAAGAAATGGAGTAGCCTTCATAGTCAATAAAAGAGTAGGAAAAGCAATACTGGGATACAATCCTCAAAATGACAGAATGATCTCAGTTCGAATCCAAGGCAAACCATTCAATATCACAGTAGTCCAAGTCTATGCCCCAACCACCAGTGCTGAAGAGGATGAAATTGACCGGTTCTATGAAGCCCTACAGCACCTTATAGAAGTAACACCAAAAAATGATGTCCTTATCATCATGGGGGATTGGAATGCTAAAGTAGGAAGCCAAAAGATAACTGGAATAACAGGCAAGTTTGGCCTTGGAGTACAAAATGAAGCAGGGCACAGGCTGATAGAATTTTGTCAAGAGAATAAGATGGTCATAGCAAACACTCTTTTCCAACAACCCAAGAGACGGCTCTACACATGGACATCACCAGACGGTCAACACAGAAATCAGATTGACTATATGCTCTGCAGCCAAAGATGGAGAAGCTCTATACAGTCGGTAAAAACAAGACCAGGAGCTGACTGTGGCTCAGACCATGAGCTTCTCCTTGCAAAGTTTAGGCTTAAACTGAAGAAAGTAGGGAAAAGCACTTGGCCACTCAGGTATGAATTAAATCATATCCCTGTTGAATATACAGTAGAGGTGACAAATAGATTTAAGGAATTAGATCTGATAGACAGAGTGCCTGAAGAATTATGGACAGAGGTTCGCGACATTGTACAACAGGTAGCAACCAAAACCATCCCAAAGAAAAAGAAATGCAAGAAAGCAAAATGGCTGTCTGAGGAAGCTTTGCAAATAGCTGAGGAAAGGAGGGAAGCGAAAGGCAAGGGAGAAAAACATAGATATGCCCAATTGAATGCAGAATTCCAGAGAATAGCTAGAAGAGATAAGAATGCCTTCTTAAATGAACAATGCAAAGAAATAGAAGAAAACAATAGAATAGGGAGGACCAGAGATCTTTTCAAGAAAATTGGAGAGATGAAGGGAACGTTTCATGCAAAAATGGGCATGATAAAGGACCAAAATGGCAGGGACCTAACAGAGGCAGAAGAGATTAAGAAGAGGTGGCAAAATTACACAGAAGAACTATACAAGAATGAGCTTAATGTCCCAGATAATCACAATGAGGTGGTCACTGACCTCGAGCCAGACATCCTAGAATGTGAGGTGAAGTGGGCCTTAGAAAAGCTGAGCAACAACAAAGCTAGTGGAGGTGACAGTATTCCAGCTGAGCTATTCAAAATCTTAAAAGACAGTGCAGTAAAAGTGCTACACTCAATTTGCCAGCAAATTTGGAAAACTCAACAGTGGCCACAGGATTGGAAAAGATCAGTTTACATTCCAATTCCAAAGAAAGGCAGTGCCAAAGAATGTTCAAACTATCGCACCATTGCACTCATTTCTCATGCTAGTAAAGTCATGCTTAAAATCCTACAAGCTAGACTTCAGCAGTATGTGGATCGAGAACTACCAGAAGTACAGGCAGGATTTCGAAGAGGCAGAGGAACTAGAGATCAAATTGCCAACATACACTGGATCATGGAGAAAGCTAGGGAGTTCCAGAAAAACATCTACTTCTGCTTCATTGACTATGCTAAAGCCTTTGATTGTGTGGATCATAACAAACTGTGGCAAGTTCTTAAAGAGATGGGAGTACCAGACCATCTTATTTGTCTCTTGAGAAACCTATATGCGGGTCAAGAAGCAACAGTGAGAACTGGACACGGAACCACTGATTGGTTCAAAATTGGGAAAGGAGTCCGGCAAGGCTGTATACTGTCGCCCTGCCTATTTAACTTATATGCAGAGCACATCATGAGAAAGGCAGGGCTAGATGAATCAAAAGTTGGAATTAAGATTGCCGGAAGAAATATCAACAACCTAAGATACGCAGATGATACCACTCTAATGGCAGAAAGTGAAGAAGAACTAAAGAGCCTCTTGTTGCGGGTGAAGAAGGAGAGTGCAAAACTTGGGTTGAAACTTAACATTAAGAAAACCAAGATCATGGCATCTGGCCCTCTCAATTCTTGGCAAATAGATGGGGAAGAAATGGAGGTAGTTACAGATTTTATTTTCCTGGGCTCCAAGATCACTGCAGATGGGGACTGTAGCCAAGAAATTAAAAGACACTTGCTCCTGGGGAGGAAAGCCATGGCAAATCTAGACAGCACACTAAAAAGCAGAGACATCACCCTGTCAACAAAAGTGCGTATAGTCAAGGCTATGGTCTTCCCAGTTGCAATGTATGGCAGTGAAAGTTGGACCATAAGAAAGGCTGAGCGCCAAAGAATTGAGGCCTTTGAACTATGGTGCTGGAGAAGACTCCTGCGAGTCCCTTGGACTGCAAGACGATCAAACCGGTCAGTCCTAGAGGAGATCAATCCTGACTGCTCTTTAGAAGGCCAGATCCTGAAGCTAAAACTCAAATACTTTGGCCACCTAATGAGAAGGAAGGACTCACTGGAGAAGAGCCTAATGCTGGGAAAGATCGAGGGCAATAGAAGAAGGGGACGACAGAGAATGAGGTGGCTGGATGGAGTCACTGAAGCAGTAGGTGTGAGCTTAAATGGACTCCAGAAGATGGTAGAAGACAGGAAGGCCTGGAGGAATGTTGTCCATAGGGTCGCGATGGGTCGGACACGACTTCGCAGCTAACAACAACAACAACAACAAAGCCCTTTCTTTCTTTCTCTTTCTTTCCTTTCTTTCTTTCTTTCTTTCTTTCTTTCTTTCTTTCTTTCTTTCTTTCTTTCTTTCTTTCTTTCTTTCTTTCTTTCTTTCTTTCTTTCTTTCTTTCTTTCTTTCTTTCTTTCTTTCTTTCTTTCTTTCTTTCTTTCTTTCTCTCTCTCTCTTTCTTTCTTTCTTTCTTTCTTTCTCTCTTTCTTTTTCCCTCCCTCCCTCCCTCCCTCCCTCCCTTTCTTTCTTTCTTTCTTTCTTTCTTTCTTTTTCTTTCTTTCTTCTTTCTTTCTTTCTTTCTTTCTTTCTTTCTTTCTTTCTTTCTTTCTTTCTTTCTTTCTTTCTTTCTCCAGCGTGTTTCAATTTGGTGTGTTTGTATGTTCACCTAATAGCCAGAGGTCACCTTTGATCCTGAGCAGATTTCTTATTAGACACTACTTCTCCATTCCCAGAATTCTGTGCAGCACAGCAAACCAAGATGGATGGAAAATAAAGAGGCTTTGTGACAGTTGTGTTTCTTTCTTTAATTGATTGATGATGCCAACTATTTCTGGTAAATCAGTTGGCTTACCTGGATCAAAATAAGCATCCCAGGCTGTTTTTCCCCAAAGGCCTTACCTGTCTCTCTAAGGGCTGCTGCTGAACTGAACATATCATTCAACAAAAGCAAAAAGTGTTATGTAATGGGAAAACAAGCCTATTAAGGATGTTAATTCAATCAAAATTTGTTCTCATCCTTTTAGTCTTAGCCCTCTCCGTTTTGGGGAAGTGCATTTTTTACAACAAGGAGGTGAGCAAAGGTGACTAAAAAAAAACAAAAAACAAAACTAAGGTACTATAAACCAAGATGGCAGGAATATCCAGCACTCCAGAAGGCAGGCTTAAGATACAGAAGGATCTTGACAGACGTGAACATTGGGTGCTATCTAACAACATGAAATTCCATGGTGAAAAAAGTAAGGTTCTACATTTAGGCAGGAAAAACCAAATGCACAGGTATAATATAGGTTGCACCTTGCTCAATAGTAGTAATGTGAGAGGGATCTCGGAGTCCTAGTGGACAATCACTTAAATATGAGCCAGCTGTGTGCTGCAGCTGCCAAAAAAGCCAACACAGTCCTAGGCTGCATTAACAGAGGGACAGAATCAAGATCACGTGAAGTACTAATACCACTTTACAATGCCTCGGTAAGGCCACACTTGGAATACTGCATTCAGTTTTGGTCACCACCAGGGCTTTTTTTCTCATAGAACGCTCAGAACAGAGTTCTGGCACCTTTTTTGGATGGAACCTTGTAGGGTAGGCAAGGTGGGTTGTATGACTTGTGTGAGTTCCAGCACCTTTTGCTTTTACAAAAAAAGCACTGGTCACCACGATGTAATAAAGATGTTGAGACTCTAGAAAGAGTACAAAGAAAAGCAACAAAGATGATCAGGGGACTGGAGGCTAAAACATATAGGGAACGGTTGCTGGAATTGGGTATGTGTAGTTTAATGAAGAGAAGGGTGAGGGGTGACATGATAGCAGTGTTCCAATATCTCAGGGGCTGCCCCAAAGAAGAGGGAGTCAAGCTACTCTCCAAAGCACCTGAAGGCAGGACAAGAAGCTAATCAAGTAGAGAAGCAACCTAGAACTAAGGAGAAACTTCCTGACAGTTAGAACAATTAACCAGTGGAACGACTTGGTTTGTTTTTGTTTGTTTGTTTATTTTATTATTAAACACATTTATATGGCTGCTCAACTCCCACACAGCAGCTTTAATGTTAAAAATCCACAACATAAAAACTCATATCCCACCCCAATGGAAGCAACAATGCAATCAAATCAACCACTTCATCATCTCTGTCTCCATTCGTGGTGTCCAGACCTGCTGACAAAACCCATTTCTTCAGGGTCTTTCATTAAAAATAACAGACTTACTATGTTGAAAGAAAAAGAAGAAACAGCCTACTCTCAGGCTTGGGATTTGTTTTTTCAATGGCTGGAGAAAAGAATAAAGGATTAGGAATTAAGTTTGTATTGGTGAACGATAAACTCAGACAACACGTGGTTGAATAAGTAGTATTGAATTGTATGGAAAATAATTAATTAAAAATCTACATATATAAAAAAATAAAAATAGCAAGGTGGGCACCAACTCTACCTCGGGGCAGAATGATGTAAGAGAAGGGGCTATCACCAAGAAGTCCCTTTCTCACGGTCCTTACTAGATGGGACGCACAGCACACTCCACCTTCCCATCCTGCTGGGTCAAATAGATGTAATGGAGGGAGCAAAAGTCCTTCGAACGGCCTGGTCCCAAACCAAGTAGGTCAAGATGGCAGCTGCAACAGTATCATTGAAACTCTGCCCACATTAATTCAAGGTGCTGGTGATGACCTATAAAGCCCTAAATGGCTTGGGTCCAGGATATTTGAGGGAACACCTGCTGCCGGCATCAAGCTCCCTTCGTCCTGTGTGCTCCCACAGGGAGGGCCTTCTCAGGGTACCGCCAGCAAAAGATTGCCGGCAGGTAACACCCAGGGGGAGGGCCTTCTCTGTGGGTGCGCCTGCCCTTTGGAACCAGCTGCCCGTAGAGCTCAGGACTGCCCCTGATCTTCGTTCATTCTGCCAGGACCTGAAGACCTGGCTCTTTGAGCTTTCCGGCCAGGACTGAGAATTTTAATTGTAATTTTATTTTAATTGGGTTTTAAGAGTTTAACAGAGGTTTTATTTTATTCAAGGACTAAATTTAATTATTTTAATTGTTCTTAACTTTTGTAATTTGTATTGTTATTTTAAGTTCCTTGTGAGTTCTACGGGAGAAGGGCGGTATATAAGTCCAATAAACATAAACATAAACACACATAAACATCTCGCCTGTGTGGAAAATGGACTTTTGCAACCACGCTCTCTGGACGTCCCTCACCACCCTCTGAAAAACTCCTCAAAATTGAGTCCCTTAGCAGAACATTAGTCAATAATTCTGCGTTGGAAAACTATTCTGGGTAATTTCCAGTTTAATCTGCACCCAGCACATTCTCCAGTCCTAGCCTCCATCTCTATGGGCCATCAGTCCCACATATTATTATTATGGACTTTTTCCTAACATCCTGCAGGATTGTTATTTCATATCTTGGTCGCTAAGAACAAGTTTGAGCTTTCATGGGCAAATAACAGGGGCCCCGGTGTTATGTACTGGGCTCAATGGTAATACCACATGGGTTGCTGGAGCAGCTAACGGCTCTCCAGCAACCCAGACTACAAGTCTCCAATGCTGCTATTGGCTGTCCCTAGGCGGCAATGGTTGCTTCAAACCTATTGGCTGCCGCCTAGGGGCTAGACTATATATTGTGGCTGGTTACAGCTCAATTCTCTGTTAAGATCTTGCAAGCAATAAACCATGAGTTTTCCTATACTCACTTGCCTCATCTTCATTCCTGCGCCAAAGAACCCGCTACACAACACCTGGGATATTTAAAAAGTGTCTATTAAGGTTTATTTTTAATAATTATAATAATAATAATAATAATAATAATAATAATAATAATAATAATAATAATAATAATAATAATACATTGAAGGAAATTGGATGAAATAACAGCAGGTGGCAGCAGCCGGCTAATCTAGTCTAGGCCTGAAAATAAAAGGAACTCTCCTGGTTCTCTCCCGGAACTCTCTCTGTGCAGGAGAATTTCTGGACTGCGAAGTCGGAATAAGATTACCCAGAAAAAAAGAAATGGGTTGAACTCAACTCAATGGACCCTTTATTGTACTTAATTATACCTTTCTGAGAAGCATCCATTCATTCAATAAACATTCAGAAACATCCTATGCACAATTACAGTATGTTTTTGAGGAAAAAATATCTCCCCACTAATCTTAAGGATTATCCTGTTTTATTTTTCTTTTTAAGAAATGCAAAATTGATAGAGCAACATGTAAAAACCTGCAAAAATGGATTGGCCAGAAACGTATTTGCAAAATCCCTTTCCAAATTCTTATCACTGCAATCCGAGGGAATGCAGAAACACATTCAAGCTCATAATGGTTCCAGTGCTTTGCGGGTATTGAAAAAAAATATCTATTCACAATTTTTCTCCAGAAATTAGTTTGGATAGATTACTGGTATGATGGATAGTCAGAAGAGCATCATCATTGACTTCTTGAGCTTCAGCCACACAATTAATTGGTGTAGGAAGCTGATGTAGGAGAGGGAGAAATAAGAGTCTGGAGGAGGAGTCAAGAGAGGAATCAGCCTGGAGCACAGGTCCCCATCCTTTTGAGCACCAGGGACCAGTTCCGTAGAGAGAGGTTTTTCTGTGGACTGGAGGGGGCATGGTTTCATGTACTGCCTGCATCCTGCAGATGGGGCTTTCCTTGTTTGTGTGTGTTGTGGCTTGTCGGCCACCGGAGGACTCCGCAACTAACTCAGAGGAAGAAGCACAGGAGTGGGTGTCAGGACCAGTGTCAGGACCAGCTGAAAGCTCCGATAGGGACAAAGGAATGGAGCTGCCGCAGCCAGGGACAGAGGTGGCACCTGGGCCCTCCGCCAGCCCCAGATAGAAAAGCTGAGACCTCCATGCCTTGAGGCAAGTGATTCTGGAGAGGAGGATCACATGGGGCCAGTGATCGATGCGCAGGCACGGCGGAGATTGAGAAGAGAACAGTGAGAGGCTATGGGCCAGTCTTCAGGGCGAGTAACCGCTACTAACAGAGCCCCATCCTCAGCTGTGGATAAAAGGCAGGGGCAGAGACGAATAGGTGTGGCACACAACTATTCGTCTCCCTGCCGCTCAGCCACTTCTATTTGGAAGTCCTGACTCTTGTTTGGAAACTTGCCGGAGTTTTCCTCAGATTCTGTGGCGCCGGGAGTCAGAGCGCCTTTTGAGTGCGTGTGTGTGTCTTATGCTGCAAGCGTGGTGAGAGACTGAGATTAACTCTGGATTTTGGGAGAGCCCTGCAGGGGAAAAGGGAGCGAGCTCCATTGTTTGGAGGGAACTAAAGACTTGAACTGTCGGCTGTGTGAAAGGAATGTTGGAGATTTATTAGTGCGTCTGTTGTGTTCAGGGACTCAAGTCAGAACAGCGAGGCCCAGTTTCTGGCATGCTGTGGTTGGGTGTTGGTCCACGGACCGGGGGTTAGGGACCCCTGGCCTAGAGTCATTATGTTACCACAACTGGTCCCAGCCCAACCCCTCTTGAATTACTCTTATATAACACCAATTTAGGTTAGTTGATTAGATTCTTGTGTACAGGTAGTCCTCAACTTACAACAGTTCATTTAGTGACCATTTGAAGTTACAACAACACTGAAAAACTGGCTTATCACTGTTTTTTACACTTACAACCGTTGCAACATCCCCAAAATTCAGACGCTTGGCAACTGGTCATGTGATCCTCTTTTGTGACCTTCTGACCAGCAAAGTCAATGGGGAAGCCAGATTCACTTAACAACCATATTATTAACTTAACAACTTCAGTGATTCACTTAGCAACTGTGGCAAGAAAGGTTGTAAAATGGGTGAAAACTCACTCTCATTTAGCAATAGAATTTTTAGGCTCAATTTAGGACTATCTGTATAGACATGAGCAGTAAATTATTGCTAAGCACATTGATTTGTGCTTAGATTGTAAGCCGCCCTGAGTCTTCAGAGAAGGGCGGGATATAAATGGGATTTTTTAAAAAAATAGCTTAACTGGAACCTAATATGTAATCCTGATTCTTTGTGCCAGACAAATACACTTGCTCAGTAGAAAAAGATTCTAAAACATTGACAATGGAGCATGCCATTCATATGTGCCATAAACTACTGTAGTGTTGTTTTTTTTAAGTGTAGACTGCAATAAACATAACTCAATAAAGTTATTGGACCCAATGTGATTGCAGCATGGCTTAATTTTATTATGCTTCTAATAGGAATAATAAGGACAGCAACGAAAATAACTTTTGGTTCATTTGTATGCAGATGACCCTGGACTTCCTTTTCCAAATGATAATAGCTTCATAATTAATAGCCCTTAAAAGAAACATATTTTAAAATGAAGTTTGGAAAAAAGACGGTGTTGGTGGTGATGGTTAATCCTATCTCTGGTAAAAAGGTGTTTGGGGGAGTTTGCAATGTGACATGTTGCTATTTAAAATCAAATGATCTAACTTTATTTCATTTCTTACCTACACCTTCATCCATACTGAACTATTTTGTCGGTCCAAATTCTTTTTTGAGACCTTATTTTTCCAGATCCCATTTTTGGGGGCTTCCTTGAGCATGCAGAGTTCTCTCTGTTGTGTCTGACTAGGACCGTTTTGTTAGCAAAGTCAATTTGAGCTTAGGCAAGCAGATTGGAAAATCCATAAAGGCGTTTTATTCTGCATCCAGAGAGGAAGGGGCTGGAGTGGAATACTTCTGCTAATTTGCATGTTTAAATTTCATTCAGTTAATACCACTTGGATGTCACGCTTATGAACCTGGCAGCTGTCAAAATACATCTCAGGAACATGTTAAACCTATTCTAAAATATCTTTAGGATCTGTTTCCCTCCCTTATGAAACACTCCAACGTGCTAAAAAGAAAAGAGAATATACATCTTAGTAGCTGAACCAATCACAATAGCTGAAAATCGCCTATCAATTTCAAATTTCTTTTTTTTTAAAAAAAATGGGGGGAAGGTATTATATGGTTTGAAATATATAAGTAACTTCATTAACGGAAACCTCAGATGGGCTTTCACCACTAGAGGGGGCTGATAGGGTAAGGAGACCTCACCCTTGTCCTGCCTATTAGCAGTTCCAAGTCGGCTCCACACCCTTTTGCACCACTCAATTGACCTTGAGGACAAAGATAAACCTCCAAGTGGCCTCAACAATTCTCTAAGGTAAAGGTAAAGGTTCCCCCGCACATGCGTGCTAGTCATTTCCAACTCTAGGGGCCGGTGCTCATCTCTGTTTCAAAGCCAGCGTTTGTCCGAGGACGTCTCTGTGGTCATGTGGCCAGCATGACTAGACGCCAAAGGCGCACGGAAGGCTGTTACCTTCCCACCGTAGTGTTCCCTATTTTTCTACTTGCATTTTTACGTGCTTTCGAACTGCTAGGTTGGCAGAAGCTGGGACGAGTAACAGGCGCTCACTCTGCTACGCGGCACTCGGGATTCGACCCGCCAAACTGCCGACCTTCTGATTGACAAGCTCAGCATCCTAACCCACTGAGCCACCGTGTCCCTTCAACAAGAATGCAAATGACCAGCTGTCTGCAAGGAGTATAAATCCTTTCATTCCCCTCCATCCAGTCAGAGCGGAAGAAGCTTCTTGGATGAGAAGTGAAATATCTTCAAAGAAAAAACAAGAAAGTCCAATTGCCTCTTGAAAAAGCACCTTTGGGACAACCATGACCTGGGTGACTGAGAATCTCCACAGACATTTGGACAGGGAGTTAAACCCGCCAGTCTAGCCATCTCTCAAAACTCATCCATCATACACTGGTAGACAATTTTGCCCCATGTAGTTACATTTGAAGGGAAATGGGGGGAAAAGTTGAGGAAATGCACTAATAATGCTCCTTAATGGGCCTTGCACATGGTGCTGAGGACTACAGCATTTACTAGCATTGTACCAGAGGCAGGATAGGGATTACAGAATAACAGAGTTGGAAGGGACATTGGAGGTCATCTAGTCCAACCCCCTGCTCAAGAAGGAGACCCTATACCATTTCAGAAAAGTGGCTGTACAGTCTTTTTTTTTTTAAAAAAAAAAAACCTCCAGGGACGGAGCACCCACAATTTCTGAAGGCAAGCTGTTCCACTGGTTTATTGTGTTCATTATCAGGAAATTTCTCCCGAGTTCTAGGTTGCTTCTCTCCCAGGTTAATTTCCATCCATTACTTCTTGTCCTGCCTTCAGGTGCTTTGGAGAGTAGTTTGATCCCAGTGGTGGGATTCAAATATACGAACAACTGGTTCTCTGTGTGGATGCTGCTTATGGAAATCCGTTCTGGGCCTGGGCAACAAAAAAAATAGCTACCGGTTCTGCCGAACTGCTGCGAACTGGCTGAATCCCACCACTGGTTGACCCCCTCTTTTTTGTGGCAGACCCTCAAATATTGGAAGACTGCTACCATCTCTCCCCTAGTCCTTCTTTTCACTAGACTAGACATACCCAATTCCTGCAGTTCATCAGTGCAATTCACCAATGGGAGCAGCAAATTATATGCTTTTGTAGGTTTCTGCCAGAAGACAGTAGTTCAGCTTGGCTATGAGGCATGTGTGAAAGAAAAGTGCAAGTAGTTCTCGCTTAACAACCGATCACTTATCAACTGTTGAAAGTTATGCAGTTTCCCCTCCAAGGTACTTACGACCTGATTTCAAAATTTCAGTGGCTGCACAAGCTGCCCATAGCCATATAATTGCATTCGGGATGCTTGGCAACCAGCGTGCACTTATGACCATTTGAAGCATCCTGCAATCACGTGACCGTGATTTTTGACATTTTTTGCCAATTTCCAGGGTTTTCTTCCCATTTCCAACAAAAATAGCCATTAAGTATAATGGATTCGTTTATTGACCACCACATTTGCATAATGATGACAGTGTTCAATTAATGACCACCACAAAATGGTTGTAAAACTAGGTGGGGTCATTCAGTGCCATCTTAATGACCGCCGTGATTTATGATTGCAGTTCTGGGCTCAGCTATGGCCCTAAATAGAGGACTACCTGTAAGTTACAGAAGTTGAGAAGTCCAATGCGAGATTATCACCTTAAATCAGCCTTACAGACCTGATGGTCTACTTTGCTTTGAAGATATTATCTCTCAAAAATGGCTATATGACTGATGAATTTTCCCGTGGCAATTAATCAATGATGGTATTGTGAGTTTTAAGGAGAGGGTTAAAAAAATGGTTAAAACACTAGATAATTATTTTAGAAGTCCAGCAGCATAAAAAGATTGCCATCTGAAGCTTTTAAATATATTTGTAATATATAAAGTTGGCTGGCTAGTAAGTTGGTGGAAATATATATTTTAAATATATATATTTATTTTGAAGGGGCAGCTCAAGGAAGCCGCAGTGTCTGAGTCACCAATTCCAGCAAGGGTGTTAAAACTTTAAAGTCTTGCTTAGCATTCACTGTGTAGCTAACTGGAAGGTCAGCGCATACTTTACAAAGGTTACACCACAAATATGCCACCTTAGTCTCATAGTCTGAACTGGGGTGTTCAATAATGCAATAGGATTGCAGTAATAATTCAGTTTTATGTCTTTTCAAATCCCAGCAGAACCCAAATATTCCTCCCTCCCCAAACAGGGTGGGGTTTTTTTCTTCATTCTTTTCAACTCAGTAGAAGGTTGAAAAGAAATTATGCAAACGGCATTGTCATTCTGTCCATCAGCACAAAAACTTTATGAAAAGTGAATAGAATGGGACCAAATTTGGTGTGCATTGAGAAACCAGCAGTGTATTCCCCCCCCCACCCCCCAAAATGGGTCAGACCTAGCTAAGACCCGGGAGAAAACATGCCATACGTGGCTCTGGAGAGTTCTGACATAACTTCAAATGGTTGCTGACCAGTCATTAAGCGAGGACACCCTGTAAGGGATATTTCTCTCTCTCCACCCCCCCCCCTGATTGTGAGGACTATTAAGCAGTGGAAGTGCCTGTTTCCTGTAATTGTGAGTGTTCCAACGTGGAGATTGGGCAGCCATTTGTCTGGGACGGTTCCTGAGAATTTCTGCCCTGGACACAGGATGGGATCAGACGATCTCCAGTGTTCTTTCCAATCTTATGATTCTATAATACCACGCTTGGAATGCACATATGTTTCCTGCATAGTTTGTTCATTTTATCAACTGTATGTACCCATGGGGCTGCCCTTGAGGACCACTTGGAGGCTTCAACTGGTGCAGAATGAAGCCGCGCGAGTTGTTATAGGAGTTTCCCGATACTCCCGTGTAACACCTCTTCTCCATGAGTTGCATTGGCTTCTGGTTGCCCTCCGGGTGAGATTCAAGGTGCTGGTAATGACCTATAAAGCCCTAAATGGCTTGGGTCTGGATTATCTAAGGGAACACCTGCTGCCGGCATCAATTTCCCATCATCCTGTGCGCTCCCATAGGGAGGGCCTTCTCAGGGTACCGCCAGTTAAGGAATGCTGGCGGGTTATTCCCAGGGGAAGGGCGTTCTCTGTGGGCGTGCCGGCCCTATGGAACCAACTTCCCACAGAACTCAGGACTGCCCCCGACCTTCGCTCATTTCGCCAGGACTTGAAAACTTGGCTCTTCGAGCTGTTTGGCCCAGACTGAGGGGTTTTAATTTAATTTAATTTAATTTAATTGGGTTTTAGTTTTAATTTCAGGGACTGGAATTTAATTAATAGTTTTTAACTGATTTTAATTTTTGTATGCTATGTTTTCTAATTTTCCCTGTAAACCGCCCTGAGTCCTACGGGAATAGGGCGGTATATAAATTTCAATAATAAATAATAAATAAAATAAATAAATTTAGTATTCCAAAGTTCTTACAGATTTGGGCAATTAACCAGTAATGATGATCTAAGCCAGGGTTTCTAAGCTATCCTAGAAGTATTTTACATTAAAAAGGTTGCTTCGTTCCTTCAATCAATTATTTTTAAAAAACCCCTACAGTTTTATTAATAATACAACAGCCAGAGTTTGACGTATCTTTTTCATTTTGCCTATTTATGAAACTTCATATTTTTGTCAAATCTCTAACAGTTCCTGTTGCTCCAGGAAGCCATCAAATTTTCTGTGATATTAGGAGCCATGACATCCAGTTTAATTAATTCAAACTTGAATATCAAAGAAAAGTCAAGGGTTGCTCAGAGATATTAAGACAAAGGGTGAAGAATAACTCTGGGTCTCCACAAGGAAACACCAAGAATTGTAATGCATGATCTCTTAGACTGAGAAAGGGATCTGAAGAAGATCTGTGATCCAGTACAGCTACTGAACCTAAATCTATCAAGTCCTACCTAGGAGATAGGTAATGGGGAATTTCTTGGAATATTTATGTGTAAACTGTTCTGCCTTCTAGAAACAGGATAAAATAGGATTAATTAATCCTTAAGTAATGAAGTTACTTAACGTTTCTGATATTCATGTATGCATACAAAACTGTTACAAATCTAAGAGTTTACATAAGATCTTTTTTTCATTTTAATCCATATGAGGTTAAAGGTGATTTAACTATAGAAGCTGTGCTTTAACAAGAGAGAAGAAAACATTAATTAAACTGAAGCTAATCCTGCCTGCTGTTAAATGTTCTTATGAAGACTTAATCACCCTCAAATATTGTGTAAGTGTGCCCTCAAATAGTGTGTGAACATCAATCTGTTATAAGAGATATTAGAGCCGTGTTAAAGAAAATCGGATGGCTAAAGACAAAATGCTTACATCTTCATTACCAAAACAACAATAAAAGTGAACTTTGAGTAAAAAAATGTTCCAAGACTCCTAAATCTGCAACACTTTGATAAAGTCCATCATAAATTTCAAATACCCTTTCTTATAGAATTTGGGGGGGGTGCATCAGAGACTAGAATTCAGATTTGTTTTATGGACCAGTCATTATATGGGTTCTGTGTAACAAATTCTGTAAATATTAGTTCAATCTGAGACTGAAAAACAGTGTCATTATATGGTTTGTCCTCAGACTGAAAAGGATCCAGTTTGGTCTGTGGTGGCGAACCTATGGCACAGGTGCCATAGGTGGCACTCAGAGCCCTCTCTGTGGGCACGTGTGCCATCGCCCCAGTCCTAGGCCGTCAGCTGGGTTTTATAAAACCTTTTCGCTTTAGGCCTCTGCCTCCGTGTGCAAAAAAAAAGGTTCAATCAATCAATCAATTTCAACTTCTCGTGGGAAAAAAAATGTTCTCGCAAAGTTGGAATTGATTGCTTGAACTTTTTAGTCCCACCCGGTCTGCCATTACCACTGTAGCCACGCCCACCCAATGGGCCATGCCCACAAAATTGGCCACACCCACCCAAAGGGCCACGCCCACCCAGCACCCGATGATACATAAGTGGATTTGGGGTTGCAGTTTGGGCACTTGGTCTCTAAAAGGTTCGCCATCACTTAGTTAGGTAAACAATCCACTGTTTTTCTTAACAGTAAAGAGAGGATCTTTCCCACCAAATCTGGTAATTACAGTAGAGAATGGTAAAAAAAAAAGCCTAGAAGATCTCATTTGGAATGCATACCAAAGACAAAGGCCCTTCTGGCAATTGTGGCCAGGAGGAGGGCTTTTACCCAACTGCAGGTTGTGTACCAGTTACACCCTTTCCTGGACCAACAATCCCTACTCGTGGGTACTCATCCCTTAGTCACTTCCCATCTTGATTATTGCCATGCAATCTGGAAGCTCCAGTTGCTTCAAAATGCAGCAGTCTGCATGGTTTTGTGCAGACCTCGGTGTGCATATGTAACACCTCTCCTGGGGGAGCTGTATTGGTTGCCAATTTGCTTCCGGGTGCAATTCAAGGTGCTGGTTGTCACCTTTAAAGCCCTTGATGGCTTGGGACCAGATTATCTGAGGGATTGTCTCTTGCTGGTCACACCCAGAGCAGGGAGGCAAGGAATGTTGTGGATCCCATCACCTAAGGAGGTATATCACGGAGAAGGGCCTTCTCTGTGGTGGCTCCCTCCTTTTGGAATACCATCTCTTCAGAAATTAGATTGGCCCCTACTTTGACACTCTTTTGTTAAGACCCTGAAGACTTGGTTTTGCCAGCAGGCCTGAGGAACTCAGAGTGGGATGGATCCCATCAAATGGCTCATTTGACTTTGTGTTGGAGCCTTAGCTGGATGGGTGGGAGGTATTGGGTTTTTTATTTTTTTATTTTTTTTTATTTTCTATACTGTGTTTTTATTGCTTGTAAGCTGCCTAGAGTTGCTGTGAGTAGGCAGCTATATATATTTTCTAAATAAGATAAGATATAGGATAAGATGCGGTGGCTCAGTGGGTTAGGACGCTGAGCTTGTCGATCAGAAGGTCGGCAGTTTGGTGGGTCGAATCCTGAGTGCCGCGTAACAGAGTGAGCGCCTGTTACTCGTCCCAGCTTCTGCCAACCTAGCAGTTCGAAAGCACGTAAAAATGCAAGTAGAAAAATAGGAACCACTGCGGTGGGAAGGTAACAGCGTTCCGTGCACCTTTGGCGTCTAGTCATGCCGGCCACATGACCACGTAGACGTCCTCGGACAAGCGCTGGCTCTTTGGCTTTGAAATGGAGATGAGCACCGGCCTCTAGAGTTGGAAACGACTTGCACACACTAGGTAAGGTAGGGTAGGGTAGGATAAGATAGGAAAGATGAGATGAGGCGAGGCGAGGTGAGGCAATAAGGTAAGGTAAGATAAGATAAGATAAGATAAGATAAGATAAGATAAGATAAGATAAGATAAGATAAGATGATAAGATAAGATGATAAGATAAGATAAGATAAGATAAGATAAGATAAGATAAGATAAGATAAGATAAGATAAGATAAGATAAGATAAGATAAGATAAGATAAGATAAGATAGGACAGGACAGGACAAGAGAAGAGAAGAGAAGAGAAGAGAAGAGAAGAGAAGAGAAGAGAAGAGAAGAGAAGAGAAGAGAAGAGAAGAGAAGAGAAGAGAAGAGAAGAGAAGAGACGACAAGACAAGACAAGACAAGACAAGATTTATTGACATTTTTTTACTGTAGGCACAATGGCACACATCAAAAATGAAATTTAGTTGCCTGCTCTCAAAGTGAAGATGGATGGATGCATGGATGGAGGAAAGAAGGGAGAGAGGTAAGGTAAGGTAAGGTAAGGTGAGGTGAGGTGAGATGAGATGAGAAGAGAAGAGAAGAGAAGAGAAGAGAAGAGAAGAGAAGAGAAGAGAAGAGAAGAGAAGAGAAGAGAAGAGAAGAGAAGAGAAGATGATAAGATAAGACAAGACAAGACATCTGGACATTCGTAGGATGAGTCAAAATGTTAAAATGAAGGGCATAAGCAAATAATTGAAGGCCTTTTTTATATACTACAATACATGGATTCAACTATCGTCTGGCCTTTTATGCCCCACTCTGTAGATTCTTCTGACTAAGTATATTAGATATCAATTGAAAAATTAACTTCATTTCCTGAACTTCTTTTTCCAATCCTCCTTTTCATCTTCACAATACTTTGAAAGAGAAGGCTATGAGATTTGTGGTTGGGGGAAAAAAAATCATTTTCACTTCAGGAAGTTGCCCGAAGGCCCGACAACTGTCAAACTACCTTCTGAGGTCCAAGGAAACATTAAGATTTAAATTAAAATTAAGAAGACCCCTGGAGTTTTTCTTGGTTGAGAAGTCAGTCAGTGAGTCAAATACTAATTCAGAATAAGAGCATTGCAGTGGATGGATTTCAGGAGCTACTGCAGAGCTGAGTGGCAGGCTTTCTTTAATTTAATGTTAAAAGTGTAATTAAAAGTAATGATGTTCCCCTAGTTTCTTTTGTGCTTATAACTAGACCAGCGTTTCTCAACCTTGGCAACTTCAAGTTGTGTGGACCTCATTAGCTGGCTGGGGAATTATGGGAGCTGAGTTCCAGACGTCTTACAGTTGCCATCGTCCAAAAATATTGGTCTAAAGCAAGACACAAAATTATGTTTTTGATGGAATTTGCTGCCAGTCGTAAAGAGCTGTTCAACTAAGATTTGGCTTATCTTGTCAAAAAGACTGAAATTCTTTGGTTGCTGTTAATCTGAAAGCTTTCTTTAGAATGGCTTGAATTCATTCCCGCAGTAATTCCAAGTAGAAAAGATGGCATTCAGATAAATGGCAAATTACATGAATGACTCTTTTAAGATGAAAAGCAGAAGTGAGTGAAATCCTCTTCCTCTAGAAGCGAATATTTGTAGCTCAGGGTTGAACTGTCCTCTTCCTGTTATCTCAACTAATCCAATACCTGCAATTTAGCTTTACTTCCAGAGTAAATTTCATGAACCAGTAGGATGTGATCTGATGTCTTGGTTATGTCAGAAATGTCTCAAGTTCTTTGAACTTAAGTTTTGCAAACCCTGATAGCTAAAAAGTTCAAGAGAAATGGGTGATTGCTGTTGCAAACAAAGACTTAATCACTTGTTTACCTGAAACCAAGAAAGCCAGACTTATAAGCAGCTTTGATCTTCTTCATTCTTCCAGGATTGACAGAGAAAGATAAGGTTGCCTGGTCAGCATTAGCATGCTTTCCATACAAAACCACCTACCGGATTTTGACTTATCTGTCTCTACAGCCTTTCACAGCATAATGGAGTCCATCCAGATATGATTCATATCTGGAATTTTGAATACAATCCTGGGGAAATGGCTGAGGACATGACAAAATAATCCAACATTTCATGGAAGAACTGGGTCTTCAGACTCCAATTGCTTCTATAGAAGAAAGGAGTTGATTGATACAAAAGGAAAACTTGATTTGGACATTTCAGATTCTAGATTAGGAAATGTTAACTTCTGGAACCTGTACATATTTTCTGCAATTTACTTACATCGTTATTATTGCGGTTGTTGCTCCTGCTGTTGTTGCCATCATTCAGAAGAATACACTATTTAGTTAAGTTGTGCTGTCATTTTAAAGCCACTACCTGCATACCGCTTCTGAGAAGCTTGAGAGCTAAAAGCTCAATCAAAACAATAGTGGTTGTGGTTAAGGTATCAGGCTAGAAACCAGGAGCCTGGAAGTTCTAGTGCTGCCTTAGGCATGAAAGCTGCCTGGGTGACTATAGCTCAGGGGTCCCCAATCCCCAGTTTGTGGACCGGTACTGGGCCGCAGCATGGCAGCAACCGGTCTGCACAAATGAGCAAAGCCCATCCGTGGGATACAGGCAGAACACAAAGCCACGCCCTCTCTGGTCCGTGGAAAAACCTTTCTCCACAGAACCGGTCCCTGGTGCCCAAAAGGTTGGGGACCTCTGCTATAGCTCAGTGACCAGGAGAGTGTGAGTACTATTCTAACCTTAGGCATGAAAGCGGGCTGGGTGACTGTGGCCCAATCACCAGGAGACTGTGAGTTCTAGTGCTGCCTTAGGCAGGAAAGCCAGCTGGTAACTTTTGGTCCAATCACCAGCATACTGAGAGACAGAGTTCTTGCCCCACCTTAGGTGACTTGGGACTAGTTCAGGGGTGGGCAACCTTGGCTCTTTTATGACTTGTGGACTTGTGCCCTGTACACCGCCCTGAGTCCTTTGGGAGAAGGGCGGTATAAAAATATAATAAATAAATAAATAAAATAAATAAACTCCCAGAATTCCTGAGCCAGCCATGTTGAGGGGAAAGGGAGAGGTTTCCAAGCTGAGCCATGCTGGCTCAGGAATTCTGGGAGTTGAAGTCCACGAGTCATAAAACAGCCAAGGTTGCCTATTCCTGAACTAGTTATTCTCTCTCGGCCCAGCCCACCTTATAGGGTTGTTATTGTGAGAAAAAGAGAAGAAGGAAAGAGCACCAGGCATGTTCACTGCTTTGAGTTATTTATAAAAAAAACAATAAAGGTGTAAAAATAAATAAGTAAAAGCTGCTAGTTTAAGGGATAAGAAAACCAGATCCAATACTTCATCTCTTTTCAACTTTTCTCAAGAGTGTTGTAATCTTTTTCCTAGCCCTCTCTCATAAAAACAAATTAGAGTTTTGAAAAAAAAACCTGAGCAGAGTAAGTTTCCATTAATTTCAAGGGGACTGGGCAGGACATATACAGATATTGTCTTTTCCTGTTCTACACTCTATCCAGAAGACAGTGAGGAATGAGGCTCAGTTACAAGAGACGCTAAAAGTACTTGGTTCACCGCTCTTCATACTATTCCCTTTTTAATTAGTACCAGACAGTAAGTTTAATACGGATGGTGGGGGAAGGGAGACAGACTAGAAACATTTATCTACTTGCATTTTTTCTAAAAAAAATCATGATCACTGGAAGGAAAAGGAAGCAAGGTTAATTCTTTTTTTTTTCCCTTTCCCACGAAAGCAATCTGATTTTTCAAAAACTATACATTTCTCTCGACAAGATCATCAGTTTAAAGCTACCATGTAAGGCTTGCCTTTAATAACATCCTTTATTCGGTTAGGGGCCCAGCCCATCCTTCTCAATGATAACGCTCTCTACATGGGGCTGCCCTTGAGGACCACCCAGAGGCTTCAGCTGGTGCAGAATGCAGCCGCGCGGGTTGTGATGGGGGTCTCCCGATACTCCCACGTAACACCTCTACTCCGCGAGCTGCATTGGCTTCCGGTTACCCTCCGGGTGAGATTCAAGGTGCTGGTGATGACCTATAAAGCCCTAAATGCTGTGGGTCCGGGATATCTGAGGGAACACCTGCTGCCGGCATCAAGCTCCCTTCGTCCTGTGCGCTCCCACAGGGAGGGTCTTCTCAGGGTACCGCCGGTAAAAGATTGCTGGTGGACAATACCCAGGGGGAGGGCCTTCTCTGTGGGTGCGCCTGCCCTGTGGAACCAGCTGCCTGTAGAGCTTAGGACTGCCCCTGACCCTCGATCATTCCGCCGGGACCTGAAGACCTGGCTCTTCGAGCTTTCTGGCCTGGACTGAGAATATTAATTGGGATTTTAACTGTATTTTAATTGGGGTTTTATTTCAAGGTCAATATAATCTTTTTAATTGATTTTAAGTTTTGTAATTTGTTGTATTGTTTTTAAAAACCTTGTGAACCGCCCTGAGTCCTACGGGAGAAGGGCGGTATATAAATCTAATAAATAAATAATGGTGAGCTTAAAGGCTTGATCTTGAAGGAAGCCAGTTTGATCAGGCTAGAAAACAGGAGACGGTGAGTTCTAGTCCTGCCTTAGGCACAAAAGCTAGCTGGGTGATTTGGGACCAATTGCTCTTCATCAGTCCAACCCACCTCACAGGGTTGTTGTTGGAAGGGAAGGGGAAATATGAGGAGAAAGGAGTATTATGTATGCTTGTTGCCTTGGATTACTTATTAGATTGTTATTCTTTCTTGTTTTATAAGTCAATAATAATATTTACTTATAATAATAATGGCATCTGTTAGTGGCAATTTCCTATGACAAGAAAGAAACTGGCAAAGCAGGAGGTTTATTGCAGAGAGCAATTATCTTGCCAGCAAAATCTTGAACTAAGATATTCTTCCGCTTAGGTCAAAAGCTGAGATGGGGTTTCCCCTTTCCAAGAAGAGAAAACAATTGTAAATTGGCAATTGGTAACAAGACAACAAGACAGTAACACCCAAATTTTTAGCAGAGATGGTGTGGGGCCCACAGCTATATCCTCCATCACCCTGTCCCCACTCCCCCTGTTCTAGCATTTTCCATTGGTGATCAAGTAAT
This sequence comes from Vipera ursinii, assembly GCF_947247035.1. NCBI lineage: Eukaryota > Metazoa > Chordata > Lepidosauria > Squamata > Viperidae > Vipera > Vipera ursinii. The sequence continues at coordinate 201,265,955 of NC_139516.1, forward strand.
TCTGCCTAACTTTGCCTTGCTCCCCAGCTGCCTAACTTTGCCTTGCTCCCCAGCTGCCATCATTAAAAACCATTTTTAGGGTAATGGTTAAGAGGCTGGATTAGAAATCAGAAGATAAGTTCTAATCCTGCCTTAGGCAGGAAAATCAGCTGGGAGACTTACGCCCAATCCTTCTTTCTTGTTAGATAGGATAGCATTGCATATCCTACCAGATAAGATAGCATAGCATTTAGCATTTGAGGCTTATTTATTGCCCCATTATGCTTCACAACCCTCTCTTAAGAGGTTTAGAAAGTCAGCATCTTGCCCCCAACAATCTGGGTCCTCATTTTACCAACCTCGGAAAAATGGAAGGCTGGGTCAACCTTGAGTCCCCTCAGGATTGAACTCCAGGCTGTGGGCAGAGTTTGCCTGCAATACTGCAGTTTAACTACTACACCATCAGGGCTTTTTGCATGCAATACTACCGCACTTTAACCACTGCGCCACCAGGAGGATGGTTACGGAGAAAGTAAGAGGCAAGAGCTTCAGGTATGCTATTTTGAGATATACAAAATAAAGGTGGGCTGTAGATCAAATAATTATACTAGGAATCCACATGCAGCTGCCCATCTATCAAGTAGATGCTTTGGTATGTCATAATGGGTAAATGACATACTTGACCCAGTTTTCACACTGAATGAAGAATGGAGGAGAAAGAAGGCATAGAGATGCATGTACACCACTCAACCAAAAGAGGATTACTGGAAATTTTATGATTTAAAGAGAAAAAGCACTCTTTCTAGTATATATATTTTTTAAAAAAAATACATTACTTTTGTTTTGTAGTCATCATCACTACAAAGCAGTTGCCATGGGGATAACACTGGGTTGGGAAGAATGGAATGCTAAAGTTCTGACGTGCAGGTAAAGAAAACATTTGTTTAAGGAAAAAGGGGTAGCATTGATTGTATTCCTTACCCCCCCTCCATCTGTTGAGATCTTGGATGCTGGCTTTTAAAAACTACTGCAAGTTTCTTTTGCTTCCTATATTTTAAGTTTGTGTTTGTGTGTGTGTGTGTGTGTGTGTGTGTGTGTGTGTTTGCTGCAGAGTTAAGAAATGTGATTGTCCCAAGAGCACCCTCTGCACTATTCCAGCAAAAGAGGGCTACTGGAGATTTTATAATTTAAAGAGGGGAAAAAACACACATTCTTTTCAATGTTTTGTTTTGTTTTGTTTAAAACAATTGTTTTGTACCTTTATAGGAGGCCCTCATATGAACATGTCTATGGACATGATAGAAATATTCCAGTATTTGCGAGGCTGCCACAAAGAGGAGGGGGTCAATTTATTTTCCAAAGGACCAAAAGTCAAGACAAGAAACAGTGGATGGAAACTAATCAAGGAGAGAAGCCACCTGGAATTAAGGAGAAACTTCCTAACAGTGAGGACAATTAACCAGTGGAATGGCTTGCCTTCAGACATTTTGGGTTCTTCATCACTGGAGGCTTTTAAGAAGAGACTGGACAGCCACCTGTCTGAAACGGTATAGGGTCTCCTGCTTGAGCAGAGGGTTGGACTAGAAGACCTCCAAGGTCCCTTCCAGCTTTATTCTGACTCAATCATCCAGGTCATGGTTGTCCCAAAGGTGTTTTTTCCCCCCAAAAGGCAACTGGACTTTCTTGGTTTTTGTCCTTAAAAACTTTTCGCTTCTCATCCAAGAACTGAAGAAGCTTCTTGGATAAGAAATGAAATGTTTTTAAGAAAAAAACCCCCAAGAAAGTCCAATTTGGACTTTTGGAAAAGCACTTTTGGGATTTAATACAAATAACTTCTTGATAATATGCTTTGTGAAATAAAATGCCCAGTAATTTTCTTTCATAGGTGTTGTTTTAATTCGAAATAACATAGAGACTTATTTTGTATTGAGCACTTCTCCTTTACTTTTATTGTGGGTTCATTTTACTATATGAAATAAAGTTATTTATCTATAAACTTCGAACTGGGATTGGTTGAACTGTGCCATAAAATATGTCTGGTATTTTAAAACTTAAGTTGGCCCTCCCAGCTTTCCATATTGCAGACTGCAGCTGTTGAGCTGTCGTGATAACACACCCTCCTTGACACAGACGTACGTACTGCTGCTTCCATAAGAGAAGAAAGCCTCAGAGAGCAGACACATAGAAGACACCATAAATCTTTTATTTTTTAATAACTAAGCCATACCCTTCAGTTTGAAGGAAGTGATACGGTCAGGAAACGTAAAATTTCCCCCCTTGGAAAGAACTGATGGTTCATAACCTACGGTGGAAAGATGACTTGTTGATGATTTGAAACTGTATGGAATAGGATACAATTTGTTCCATAAGTGCCAAAGATGGATTCTTCACTCAGTACACTTAGACGTACAGACCCCTCTACAACTCCTAAATTCAGAATTATCTCTATTTAGTCATCACTAATCCTGGATCAATATTTAGGCAGCAAGTCATGTCCAGAAAGAATGGATAAACAGCCAGGATTTTCCAATGACATCCACATTATACAGGTAGTCCTCGACTTTACGACCACAATTGAGCCCAAAATTTTCTTTTGCAAAGCGAATCATTTGTGGAGTGAGTTTTCCCTCATGTTACAACCTTTCTTGCCACAGTTGTTAAGTGAATCACTGCAGCTGGTAAGTTAGTAACACGGTTGTTAGGTGAATCTGGCTTCTCCATGGATTTTGCTTGTCAGGAGGTCATAAAATATGATCACAGGACCCCGGGAAGATGCAACCTTCATAAACATGAGTCAGTCGCCAAGCGGCTAAATTTTGATCACCTGACCATGCAGACGCTGGAACAGTTCTAAGCATGATAAATAGTCATGTCACTTTTTTTTCCAGTGCCATTAAGTTCAAATGGTTACTAAATGAGCTATTTTAAGTTGAGGGTTACCTATAATCCAGAAGAAAGGGAAGTCTTACTCAGAATTTACACATCAGGCCCCTGAGACATCTGAAGCAATGGAAGAAGCCAAAATGCCCTTGAGAACTCTGGGAGTGGTTTCAAGTAGGACTGATAAACTTCTCTGGGCATCACAAGAAGCACCAGATGGAAACTAATCAAGGAGAGAAGCAACCTAGAACTAAGGAGGAATTTCTTGAGAGTTAGAATGATTAATCAGTGGAATGGGTTGCCTCCAAAAGTTGTGGTTGCTCCAACCCTGGAGGCTTTTAAGAAGAGAGTGGACAGCCACTTGGTTGGAATAGTATGGGGTTTCCTGCCTGAACAGGGGGTTGGACTAGAAGACCTCCAAGGTCCCTTCCAACTCTATTATTCTGTCAAACACTTAATTTACAGAGGGGCTCTTGACTAATGGAGTGAAGAGAACCATCACCATCACAAAAATTTCATAGCTACTGCTAATACAGACTGTAAGCAACATCATAGGAACTTCTCAAATAATATTATAAAGTTTTGCAGGTGTTACCTTGCAGTGTTCATTTGCAAGATGATGGCTATGGATTAAAACACATTAAAACAACACATTTCCATGGTGGAAATTGGCAGACCTTGCACTAAAACAATAAATTGTAAGCAGAACAATGGGAGAGCAGGACAGCAGACTGCACTGCACCCATTAATTTGCTCTGTTTGAATTTGTGCCTTCAGAAATATTTGTTACAAGGCTCTTGCTGTTAGAAATCGTTAATTGTCTGAGAACACAGGTGACAAAGCAGCAGACAAACAATTTTTTATCACTCTCGGGAAAACTCTTGTGCAAAAGAGGCCAGGATGTGCTGGTTTGAACATTCAAAAAGACAAAGCACAACAATTTATTTATTGTGTGCATGATCATAATTATTTTACTGCGAAAGGTAAAATCTTGAATTAGGCTCCTGGCAACAACATCCATGGTTGTCTGGGGTGAAGCAAAAATCTTTGTCCTCTTCCAAGGTGTTTTTTCACCTGAATGACTTCTGATGGTCTTCTGATGGTCTTCTGTCTAGATCAGGGGTCTCCAGCCTTGGCAACTTTAGGATTTGTGGACTTCAACTCCCAGAATTCCTCAGCCAGCCATGAAGTTGCCAAGGTTGGAGACCCATAATCTAGGTCACTGACTCTACTTCACTTTGCTAGAGGTAAGTTAAGTTTCGTAGACAGCTCCACCTCTCTTTGATCATGTTTAGAGTTATAAGATTTCTGATGTACATCTTTCTTATACATAAACGCTGACACGTGCACTTTACCAGCTCACCCTAGTCATGTTGCTTCTGGGTTGAGTGACCATCTCAGTGATGTGCGTGCAGGTAGTCCTTGACTTACGATGAGTCACTTAATGATTATTTGAAGTTACAACAGATCTCTCCAGAGCTATTTTGAAACTGCACCCTGCTTCAAAATGCATGTGACTACATTTTGGGTGCTTGGCACTTCGGCTCAGCTATGTGCTGTTTGCAGTGCCCTACAATCACAGGACTGTGCTTTGCAGCTTTTTTGCCAGTTTCCAGTGTTTACATCCAATTTCCAGCAAAAATGTCCATTGGATAAAATGGATTCGCTTAATAATCGCAGTGTTCGCTTAAGCAGGGGTCGGCAACCTGAAAAAGCAAAAGAGCCACTGGGAACTGGTTCCATCACACATAAAAAAAGTGGGAGCCGCGCGCGTGCATCCACGCACGTGCATGCGCATAAAACAAAATGTTTTGCGCATGCGCAAAACGTTGGTTTTTGCGCATGCGTGTGCGTGGATACACGCGCGCGGTTCCACTTTTTTTTATGTGGACGCACCTGCACGCCAGCGGCGACGGGTCTCCGTGGTGACGGGCGATGGGTTGCGGCGCCACCTTCAGCCTGGGAGTTGCCGGAGCCACCCCAGAGACCTCCAAATTGCCGCCCGAACACCCGTTTGGAAACCTGCTGGTGCCGGTTCTAAACCGGCACCAGCAGGTCTCCAAACCGCACCTCCACTCGAACACCAGCAGGTCTCGACACGGGTGTTCGGGCGGACCTGCGCGCGTAGCTCCGCCCGAACACCTGTTTTGAGACCTGCTGGTGCTGGTTTAGAAAGCTTCTGCGGGCCATGGCACCTTTCTAAACCGGCACCAGCAGGTCTCCAACCCGCACCTCTGCTCGAACACCAGCAGGTCTCAACACGGGTGTTCGGGCGGAGCTGCGCGTGCAGCTCTCCAAACCTTTGGAGAGGTGCGCACGCAGCTCCACCCGAACAGCGGTTTGGAGACCTGCTGGTGCCAGTTTAGAAAGCTGCCGCGGGCCACAGCAGCTTTCTAAACCGGCACCAGCAGGTCTCCAAACTGCACCTCCGCTCGAACACCAGCAGGTCTCGACATGGGTGTTCGGGCGGAGGTGCGAGAGAGGTACGTGCGCAGCTCTCCAAACCTTTGGAGTGGTGCCCGCGCACCTCCTCCCATTCGGAGTGGTGCGCACGCACCTCCTCCCGTTCAGAGTGGTGCGCACGCACCTCCGCCCGTTCGGAGAGGTGCACGCCCACCGGGCGACTGGGAGCCGCAGGAGACGGCTCAAAGAGCCGCATGCGGCTCCGGAGCCACGGGTTGCCGGCCTGTGGCTTAAGGATTGGAGTGTTCCTTTAACAACTGCTAAAAAAAATGCCAAAAAAATCAGGTCCAGTCAAGCGATGCCTTGACATAAGACCATAATGACTTACAACCATAATTCCAGGTTCAATTATGATTGCAAGTAGAAGACTACCTATAAATATGTGTTTATAACACCCTGCAAAGATGATCCAATTTGCTCCTACAGTTGATATGAGAACAGCAAAGATCTCACCTGTGTTTTTTCCCTCTGTTCACATAGGTTGGAAAAAATAAAAGAAAAACCACAATAAAACAGAATAATTTATATAATCGAAAGACTGTTTACCTGGTCAAGGTCAGGTTACCAGTGTAAATCCTTCTGGATTCAGAAAACTAGTATTTTGAAGGGTTTCTTCGGAGTACATATGTTGTCTTGGGGATTATCTATATTCAAAGCAAATCAAGGGGTAAATTTATTCCTGCAAAGAATTAAACTGGCTAGTGAACAAAAATCAGGATTTACACATCATGGTAAATCCTGGCTTGTTGACTTAAGATAATTAGCAAGGCTGCATCATACAATGTGGTTTATTGACCACAATGGCTGGGTTTAGACCAGACATGTCAAACTTGCAACGTCATGTGGTGTCGCACAACATATCAGAGCTTTTTCCCCATTGCCGGCAATGGGGTGGGGGCGGTTTCCTCATGACGCATCCGGCCTGTGGGCTGGCAGTTTGACACCCCTGGTTTAGACAATACACTAGATATCAAACCCATAATTTGGCTTAATTTGATGTCTGGACCTAGCCTTATATACAGGGAGTGCAGAATTATTAGGCAAATGAGTATTTTGACCACATCGTCCTCTTTATGCATGTTGTCTTACTCCAAGCTGTATAGGCTCGAAAGCCTACTACCAATTAAGCATATTAGGTGATGTGCATCTCTGTAATGAGAAGGGGTGTGGTCTAATGACATCAACACCCTGTATCAGGTGTGCATAATTATTAGGCAACTTCCTTTCCTTTGGCAAAATGGGTCAAAAGAAGGACTTGACAGGCTCAGAAAAGTCAAAAATAGTGAGATATCTTGCAGAGGGATGCAGCACTCTTAAAATTGCAAAGCTTCTGAAGCGTGATCATCGAACAATCAAGCGTTTCATTCAAAATAGTCAACAGGGTCGCAAGAAGCATGTGGAGAAACCAAGGCGCAAAATAACTGCCCACGAACTGAGAAAAGTCAAGCGTGCAGCTGCCAAGATGCCACTTGCCACCAGTTTGGCCATATTTCAGAGCTGCAACATCACTGGAGTGCCCAAAAGCACAAGGTGTGCAATACTCAGAGACATGGCCAAGGTAAGAAAGGCTGAAAGACGACCACCACTGAACAAGACACACAAGCTGAAACGTCAAGACTGGGCCAAGAAATATCTCAAGACTGATTTTTCTAAGGTTTTATGGACTGATGAAATGAGAGTGAGTCTTGATGGGCCAGATGGATGGGCCCGTGGCTGGATTGGTAAAGGGCAGAGAGCTCCAGTCCGACTCAGACGCCAGCAAGGTGGAGGTGGAGTACTGGTTTGGGCTGGTATCATCAAAGATGAGCTTGTGGGGCCTTTTCGGGTTGAGGATGGAGTCAAGCTCAACTCCCAGTCCTACTGCCAGTTTCTGGAAGACACCTTCTTCAAGCAGTGGTACAGGAAGAAGTCTGCATCCTTCAAGAAAAACATGATTTTCATGCAGGACAATGCTCCATCACACGCGTCCAAGTACTCCACAGCGTGGCTGGCAAGAAAGGGTATAAAAGAAGGAAATCTAATGACATGGCCTCCTTGTTCACCTGATCTGAACCCCATTGAGAACCTGTGGTCCATCATCAAATGTGAGATTTACAAGGAGGGAAAACAGTACACCTCTCTGAACAGTGTCTGGGAGGCTGTGGTTGCTGCTGCACGCAATGTTGATGGTGAACAGATCAAAACACTGACAGAATCCATGGATGGCAGGCTTTTGAGTGTCCTTGCAAAGAAAGGTGGCTATATTGGTCACTGATTTGTTTTTGTTATGTTTTTGAATGTCAGAAATGTATATTTGTGAATGTTGAGATGTTATATTGGTTTCACTGGTAAAAATAAATAATTGAAATGGGTATATATTTGTTTTTTGTTAAGTTGCCTAATAATTATGCACAGTAATAGTCACCTGCACACACAGATATCCCCCTAAAATAGCTATAACTAAAAACAAACTAAAAACTACTTCCAAAAATATTCAGCTTTGATATTAATGAGTTTTTTGGGTTCATTGAGAACATGGTTGTTGTTCAATAATAAAATTAATCCTCAAAAATACAACTTGCTTAATAATTCTGCACTCCCTGTATATACAGTAAGTAGAGTATAAGGAAGAGTTTGTATGATTAAGTACGAAGCGCATGAAAATATACCAATATTGAAAAATTCAAAACTATTCTGCCTACCCCCTCACTCTTCCAGTCTTGCTTTTTCCTGAAGATATTCCTTACACCTAAGGACCTTCATCTGGCTACCTTTAGAACTTTTCTATCTACTGTCTAGCTGCCCATCTACTCAAAAAATACAACCACTCTTTGCAACATAATAATGTACAATATCTTGGGAGTCAAATGGAAAGCACGACCAGTTTAAAAGCAGTGCTTTTTTGTAAAAAAAAAAAAAGGTACCAGAACTCACACATCATACAACCCATCTTGCCTACCCTACAAGGTTCCATCCAAAAAAGGTGTCGGAACTCCATTATGGGCATTCTATGACAAAAAAAGCCCTGCTTAAGAGTATAATTAGGAGAGTGGAGACTAAGACATATGAAGGAACTGGGAATGTCTAGTCTAAGAAAGAGAAGGACTAGGGGTGACATGATAGCAGTCTTGTAATATCTAAGGGGCTGGCACAAAGAAGAGTGAGTCAAGCTATTCCCCAAAGCACCTGAAGGCAGGACAAGAAATAATGGATGGAAATTTATCCAGGAGAAATCCAACCTAGGAGAAACTGCCAGACAGTGAGAACAATTAATCAATGGAACAGCTTGCCTCCAAAAGTTGTGAGTACTCCATCACTTACAAAGCCATTTGTAAGCAATCAACCAACTGAATAGCTTGCCTTAAGAAGTTGTGGGTGCTCCATCACTGGAGGCTTTCAAAGAGACTGGACAACCATTTGTCTGAAATGGTATAGGATCTGCTGGAGCAGGGGGTTGGACTAGAAGACCTTAGAGGTCCCTTCCAACTGTGTTATTCTATGTTCTATGTTCCATTTATCTGAAGTGGTATAGGTTCTCCATGCTTGAACAGAGAATTGGACTAGAAGATCTCAAAGGTCCCTTCCAACTGTGTCATTCTGTTATTATTAAATGGCACAGAGTCATTCTCTTCACCAACAGCTTTACCACTTATTCCTTTAAGCCAGCTATTTTTTTTAAGAAAAGAAAATCAATTGCTGAAACACAACCCTTTTAAAAACTATTCTGAAAAAGTTGAGTTTACCTTTGGCCTACATGAAAATGTAAATTTTCAAACCATCAATGAGTCATCTTTTTAAATGCTACGCAAAGCCATGTGAAAAGGAGAGAAAAGTGAGGTCAATCTCAACTTGATAATTTAAAGTCAAAAGCCCAAACAGACCCATATATCGCAATCTTTTCCAACAAAACGTGTACCAGTTTTGTTAGACTTTAGTCTCTGTGAACCTCGGTCACACTGTTCTTTTGAGATGATGAGAAATAAGTCCTTTTTTAAAAATTAAAAGAACTGCAAAAATAATTGCATTTTAAAAAAAAAAAAACAAATAAATCCCACAGCTCACTTGAGCAACACCTCAATATGGATGATTTTGTGGCTTTCCAACTGTTGCTGAAGAATTTTCAGCATTAGCTGTGCAGACTAGGACTTCAAGGAACTGCAGATCAGTAATAGCTGACGAGCTTATTTCTTTATTCTTATTCTAGGTTTAGAAAATTAGAAATAGGTTAATGCTGCAGCCTTGCTCCACCCCTTAGGAACAATAGGGCTGACAAACCTAGAAAGCCTCATGTAAAATTGGGGTATAATAAATGTAGTAATTATGCTGGTGGGCGACTGTAATAAAGATTTGATTGATAGTATCAAACATTTATCATATCGATTTGTATCTCTCAATTAGTAGAATGCTAATATACAAGATTCCATTTTTTGTAACAGAATGTATAATATGTCGAGTGTGCATTTACATCATAGTTTTTGCAATCGTGTAAGGAAGGCCATTATAGTAATTCCTGTGTTCCAGATCAAGGTGAAGGCTGAATGGAAAGTGGTTTGCTTAAACTCAGTTTGCAAGTTATTAGACCATCATTTAACCTCACATCTATTCTCAAATAACCATGAGCAAGACATCCGCAAATGGGGATTTAGAAATCTTTAGTTTCAAATCCACTACACCTAGCTTAACTGAGATAAACATATACGTTCTCTACTTACAACCACAATTGGGGCTAAAATTTCCATTGTTAAGCAAGGCAATTGTTAAATGTGTTGCACCTGATTTAACAACTTTTTTTTTACCGGAAGTTGTTCAGTGAATCATTAAACAAATCCAGCTTTACCCCTTGACTTTGTTTGTCAGAAGCCCCCTGGGAATGTTTATTTATTTATTCTATCCCACCTTTATTTATTTGGCATACAGCTCCACCTTTATTTTCAGAACAATAATCAAGGCAGCAAACACACCTTCTTCCTATTTTCTCCACAACAACCCTGTAATGCAAATTGTGCTGAGAGAGGGTGACTGGCCCAAAGTCACCAAGCTCGTATTCACGGCTAAGGTGCGACTTGAACTCGTGTCTCCCGCTTTCCAGCCTGGTACCTTAACCGTTGTTCCAAACCGACAGTCACAGGATCCTGGAATTTTGCAACCATCAAAAATGCATGCCGATTGCCAAGCACTCAAATTCTGATCACATGACTAGGACTCTACGACCTTCACAAGTGCAAGGATTGGTTGCAAGTCTTCAGTGCCACTGTCACTTTGAATAGCCAATAAATGAATGGTTACGAGAACTATCTGTAAACTACTTAGGCCAGGGGTGTCAAACTCAATTTCATTGAGGGCCACATCAGCATTGTGGTTGCCCTCAGGGGGGAGGGAGGTGGATATGGCCAGGGTGGGCGCGGCCTACTGGGTGGGCGCAGCTGGAGTGTGTATGGCCTACTGGGGGGGGCATGGCCAGCTCTACATCATTGGCATCAAGGGTGCCTACGGGGGCCTGGGCAGAAGTGGGACAGATCTGGGGGCCCTGGCAGAAGGAGGGTCTCTGGGCCAGGGCCAAGGCAGCGGGGACCGTTCCCTCACTGTTTCCAGGATGGCATTGGGGGCCACATGAAACCACTTTGCGGGCCGGATCTGGCCCCCGGGCCTTGTGTTTGACATGTCTGACTTAGGCTCTTAGCAATTGTGCTCCAGCAGATCATCAATCATTCCTCTTCAACCTATGTAAGGTTTAGGGTTACTGCTCCATCATCTCAATCCTTGGTGATGCTAAGACTGGTGGAGATTTGTAGCCTGAAGTGTCTGAAAAGGGGCAAGTTAGGGAAGATATTTGCCCTGACTTACATATGTTCAAGTGACCCATGACGGTGACATGATTGCAGTGTTTATTATTCCCAAGTTAAAAGCACAGAAATATTAACTGCCCTTCTGGGAAATTAACAGAATTTTCCCATGAATGTCTGGATACTCTTGATTCTGTGAAAGCAGCAATGTCTTCCTGGCATTTGTCTTTGCCAAATGATTGTCGCCTTTTGGGATTCTTTGCAAGAATCCATGAGAATTATCCAAGTATAAGAAGTTTTCATAATCAAAAGTATGTAATTATCAGCTCTACTATTCCAATTTGGGGACGAAGAGCTCAAATGAGAGCTCAAAGATGAATTGTAAATGGCACGTCCAAGCATTGCAATCAAACTATCTCAAGATGGTCAACTCCCATGGGATTTAGGCAGTAGATACCCATTCTTTTATGAGAGCAGCAGTCTTAAGGTCTACCCCATGCTATGAAATCATGAGATACTATTTGTCTTTCTACTGCACTTAAAACTTAGCTCAGCAGAAGGAAAACCAAAGTTTGTGTATGTGTACATAAACTATTCCCTCCATCCAATTAGCAGAATATCCAGGCTAAAAACATAAACCTCCATCAAGGAGTTCCAAGAACTGAGAGAGCTCTTGTTGCGTACAGCACATATCTCTAGAGTAAGGGTATTCAAACTTGGCCCTTTTATGACTTGTGGACTTCAACTCCCAGAATTCCTCAGCCAGAATTCTGGAAGTCCACAAGTCTTAAAGTTGCCAAGTTTGGAGAGCCCTGGCACACAGTGATGCTGTATGGCAAGCTTCTCTATCAACCCAACATCAAGGAAAGGAAGAATAAGAAGAGGTAACGCTTGCCTGTGATGCTTGTTGAGCTCTTGATCTGTGTCCAACCTGGAGGAGGAGGTCACAATTTGCGAACTTTTATTTTTAAACAAGGTTTTTCCCATAGAAACACTAATCACAGTTTGATGGTAGGAAAAATGCTGTAGTAGTCACCTGCATACTGTTTTTAAAAAGTGCTCCTTTGTTCAACAAGTTGAGGGTGGAATTACATCTTTTGACCTTCACATAATTTTGCAAGCAAGAATGTAAACAGAAAGCTTTTACAAAGATAAGATAATGTCTGATGTCTGACAACATCAACATATCCATGGGAACTACTTAAAAATAAAAAAACCTCAGAATGTTTGAATTATCTGTGTAACTATACTTCAAGAAATAAATTTGATTTGAATTTGACCAGCTGTCCAGCAGTGAACAAATATTCAGATAAAGTAGATCTTGCCTTTAGGAAGAAAAATGGTAAACTGGTTCTTTCCCCTTTAACTATCACTAATATTCTAGACAGAGAAAAATATTTTCAGTTACTTTACAATTTAGTACCAAGCAGATACATAGATTTGCAACATTTGACATCTATCATTTCTTGTACACTTTATTTATGATCTAGAAAATACTTTTAGATTACCAATGACAAAAATAAAAAAAATTGATTTGGAGGATATATTTCTCTGTGAAAATAATACAACTTTCAAAAAAATGTAAATATTTTCATGATGGAATTCCTTTCAAAAATACTTGTAAGAAAATATCATTTTACAACCACTATTACATAGCGAAATAAGTTCTGTTCTCTACAAAATTCAGAATCATTAATAACTAAATATCAACTCTGAAGCTAGGATACAGTTGCTGGATTTAACAGGAAGAACATCATCTTGGCTTCTTTAATAGCAGTAAACATTTACTATTTTTTAATGAGTTCTCCATGCTGATCAGTCCTAATGTGGAAGTAAAGTCCTGCTTACTGTGTATATTCTGTGAAATATGTGCAGAATTTTTCCACTGCAAATTTTCCGCTTACAGTGACAGCTGTAGGTGGTTTGATGAGGATCCATCAGAAGTAACACCAGATGCCCTCACCAGCACTGCTTAAGGACCTGTTCTGCTTGTCAATAGCCAAGTTAGGTACGCTCAGATTTTGTGCTTAAAAACATACAATATTGCATATGAGCTCGACAATCATGGTATGCAGAGCGCATACCTCAGAATACATCACGTTCCTAAAAAGACACCGTTTCCAACACGACAGGTAGCTCCTGAAGACCCTTATCAACTTTGCTTATCGCAACTTCTGAACTCTCAGAAGCAAATGGGGGAAGCAAATTAGGGCTGGATTATCTCACTTTCTGCTTGACTAGCTTCCTTCTTCCTTAATGCAAATAATCACAGAGTGCATTAGCAGAATAAACCAAAGTTCTTGAAGTTAAGCTGGTCCTTGTTTGGTATGCGAGAAATTTATGGGCTGACAATGGCGGGCTATACCTTCAGCAGAATGAAGTACTGTAGCAAATTCCCTGGATTGCACCACTTTAGCCTAGAGATGAGGAATTGGGGAAATAAACCTGGTTTGGGTGTCCCAATATATAGGAAACCAAAAAAGATAAACTAAGCAGCACAGGCAGAAGGAATCACATTACTGCATCCCCCCCCCTTGCTGGGCATTTTTCAAAACATAGGATTTTATTTTATTTTTTTTGAATGGTGGGACATTTTGATACCAAAACAAGCCTTTAGTGTTGGTGATTACTAACTTCTGGCGGAATGTTACAAAAAAGGACACCAGAGAATGCTTCTTTACAAGATCAAGGACCAGGGTCTAAGCTCATTTCAGATGATCAGTGATTTGTCTCAACTGATTTGTGGCTCTGTCTAGCCACCACTGGGACAAACAAAGCACAAAGTGAAAAGGAGCAAGGCTTTATCGCTGTCTTTCCCTCACTTATCAACCCATGATCCATAGGTTGCTTACTCTAGAGGAATAACCAACCACCAGAACATCAACTCACTCCTTGCCACCCCTCAGGTGGTAATAGATGAGTTGAGTTTGGATGCCTGCGATTGAAAAGCATCCCTTATGGTTTTGCAATCAAGAGGTAGCACAGAATATTGTCTCTTTAAGTGGTGGTTAATAATTGCTAAGCGTCTTTTAAAATGCTGCTTAGTTACACCAAACACCTTTGTTGCCCAATATGCAACTTTACTACTTAAAACAAATCAGAGGCTTTTATGAAAAATCAGCCATTAGCAAGGAAGTTAACAGTCTGTTGACCATAACACACAATTCTTTCTTCTATTTGCTGATAGGAATGAAGATAATAAATTCCTAGCTATCCTGAAGCACAGCTCCTAGTTAATACACGCTGAAGAGTTTTTTTTATTTATAGAAGTGGGAACTACACAGCTGCAGTTTCATGTTAGTAGGAATAGTGCCCAAGCAGAATTTTTACCAGTTTTCGCTTTATAACTGTGTCTTGTCAACAAGGTAAATCTTTGAATCTCCTCCATTTCTACAAGGGGAACAACTACTTTTTCTTCTTTCCTTGCGTTAATAATATCCCTAGAGAAGCAAAAGTCCACCAAGAAAAAAAAATGCATCAACAGAAATCAGCTTGAGGAGCTGAAGACAGAAATTTCCTAACCTGAAAATGAACAACGCATATCATCTCTTTCCTCTTTTCCTATGATTAATTGACCAAATGAAACCAAAAAAATATACTGAAAAAACGCACAGACGATGCCGGGCTTCTGAAATAAATGATCTTATACATAAAGAAATAATAAAAAAAAAAACAGGCTGAAAGAAAAAAAATATCTTCCAAATGCAATATGAGCCTAGTCCTCAGGCTTTTAACAGTAAAACTAAGGCAACCCAGGAATAAAATGCCTAGGAATAAAATGCCTTTTCAAGACAGTAGCCTGTCTCTTGTGTCACCTTTTCCAACAATACACAATGTGCTCAAACAGTACTTGGATTTGTAGCAAATTAATCCTACTGTAACCACTGGTGCTAAGAAGGTTTAGCTGCCTTCCCACTAAACTTCAATAACTTATAAAAAGACTGTCTGGTCATGGCTTAACCCAACTTCACTGTAATTAAAGGAAAGAGTTTCTTGGTAGTGTTCCTAAATGAAAAACTGCAGTCCTTATTCCAGGGTAATTCTACTTCTTTGTAATCCCATTTCTGTGCAAACAGTTGACGTCCCTCCACACCACACAGAAAAGGCCCTTCAGCCGCAGCCAAGAAACGCCACTACGGCTTTACAACTTTGCCAGATCTTTCAGCGCAAGCCAGCCAAAAACCCTGTGGCCCCCAAATGCATAATAATTTAGCCACTAAATCCTCACGAGAGAGATCTGGGGAACAGGAAGAATGGAACGCCATAACCAGCGGAACGAAAGGGAGAGATTCTGGAAATGCCAAAACAGAGGAGGTGGTAAAACAAAACAAAAAGTCGGGGGGGGGGGGGGGAGAAATGACCTTGCTATAACATTGAATTCTGTAGTTCAATGATGCTGGACCTCGTCCAGTTTAAAACAAGCAGGAGCTAAGCAGGAGGAACAGGGGTGCCATTTGGGAAGAGAGACGTATGCATAAACAGCGAACGAGGAAGATCTTTCCTGAGATTTAACCCTCAACATATAAACTTGCTGGCTTCAAGCAAGCACCAAAGGAGTTAAGTGCTGAAGGACTGATGCTTAATCAGCTTTGCCCCTTTCCTTCACATGGGATTGGAGTGGACCTGCACTGGAAGAGCCCAAAGGGCTTACAACAGCTCAATTTCGCAGGATTCAGTTTTAATCCGTCACCAAGGTTAAGCAGCCTGACTGTGCTACTCAGCAGCAGTCCGGGCACCTGGCGTGCCATTAGCACCTTCTTCGTTGTCAGCCTCGGCTGATTGCAGATGGCTGGACAATTCTTGGATGACAGCCACCTTTCCGATTTGATCGTTCCTTCTTTTCTCCATAATGAGATCTTCCAGGCTCTGAAACTCCAGCGTGTGGCTGCGTTTATCTCCCAGTTGGATCTGCAACCGGTAAGGCTGCTTCCCTATGCGCAGTTCACCCCCAATTTTGAACTCGCGCTTGCCGTAGCGGCACCAGGCGGCAAAACATTCAGAGTTCCTCCAGCTGAGATCCTGGTCTTTGCGACCCACTTGGTCCAGGGCGTTTCGCACCACGCTGCCAGGGTTTAACGGTTTATAGCGGTACAACTGGTTGGCAATGCGCCCCCGTCGGCCCTGGCTGGCATCCGTGAGAAAACCGTTCACCACTTCGAGTCTGTGCAGATGGACCACTTGGAAGTCTCCCACATACACGACCCAGTGAGGATACTGGGCCTGGCCCACAAATTCTATCAGATCACCAGGTTTGCACTTGTTCAATAGGTTTTCTGGGGTGTAGGTGGTCAAATGGCTCCCACCACCATCACCCCCATCGCCCCCACCCCCCACCTCACCAGACGTTGTGTGGTCACCAGAAAAGCTTTTTTGATAAATGCACTCGTCACGGTAATAAATGGAGCATTCCACTTCGTGAAGCTGTGGATCATAGGGCTGTGATGTAGGGTGCTCTCCGCCAAGCTCTGCTGGGTCCTGCTGAGGCTCTACATCGTCGTCGTCATTGGAAAAGATGTAAGAAACTCCAATTCTGGGACCCTCATCTCTGTCCATGCCGGCTGGGTCAGTCGTGGGAACCTCTTTGTAGCTTAAGTGGGTCAGTTTCTCTACTTGATTCCCCATGCCTGCTGAAAGAGAACCAAAGAGGCATTAGTACAGGTATAAACTAATGAGGAATAAATCAAGAAGATCTCCCTAAGTCCATCTGCTGGCAATCTTCTTGGCAGGCTTCCATCCATGGCTTACGGTTATCTTCCTACAGTTTTCCGAACCTAGCTTTTGGATATGGCTTGTAGTCCGGGTGGTCTCTCGGCACTTAAATTTGGGGGTGGGTAATTCTACAGTCAGCAAGATTCTTCCCGTTTCTGTCTGCTGAAGGTGCAGTGCAGAGTAAGCAATGCCAAAGAGTGTTTTGCAGCTCACTTGGGACTAGCCTTCCTTCGTGTTTTTCTTAAAGGCAAATTCATATCGTTGAACCACTTCTCAGTGACAGAGCTGAACCAATGTTCTTCCACCTCTCTCCTCAAAGCCTCTGTCCGCTTGCTTCAGCCCCACCGCACATGTGTGTCCCAGGGATGCAACCCTGAAGTACCTCGAAAAAGGATCAGTAAGGATCATGCTAGAATAATATATCGCTTTTTTATTTTTTTTATTTTAATCCCATTTATATCCCGCCCTTCTCCGAAGACTTAGGGCAGCTTACAATCTAAGCACAAATTAAATGTGCTAAGCAATAGCCTTCATTCTATGTATATGCCTGCTTATTAGGGCTTTCGCCCCCCCCCCAAGCGGCATTAGTACAAAGTCAGCTTAACTGCCCCCAACAATCTGGGTCCTCATTTTACCTACCTCGGAAGGATGGGAGGCTGAGTCAACCTTGAGCCTGGTGGGACTCGAACCTGCACTAATTGCAGGCAGCTGGTGTTACTTAAGGAGGCATTAGCCCACTGCTCCACCAAGACTATTTTTCTTAATAAAAAGAAGCTGGAGGGGGCAGTATTGAATAGATGAAGAATCTTAATTTTCTTTAACAGGTCCTTTTTTTTTAAAAGTTGCTGGTGGGGGGGGGGGGGGAGAGAAGAAACTTTAAAATGGGGAAACACCTACAAGCCAAAAAGTCCCACAACCCCTTCCTGCATCCTCACAACCCTCTTTATACTGAAGGGCAAGGCAGTATTGTTCGGGCAACACAGACCACATCGGAGCCCACAATTTCTGTGGCTAAGCCAGACAGTTGTTACGTGGGTTTTTGCCCCATTTTATGAACTTTCTTGCTGCAATTGTTAAGGGAATCACTGCAGTTGCTAAGTGAGGAACACGGTTGTTAAGTGACTCTGCCTTCCCCGTTAAACCTTTCTTGTCAGAAGGTCGCAAAAAGGGGATCACACGACACAGGGACACTGCAGCCGTCATACATGTGAGTCAGTTGCCGAGCGACTGAAGTTTGACCACGTGACTGTGGGAATGCTGCAATTGGTCATTAAGTACGAAAAAAAAAAAAACAGTCACGGGTCACTTTTTCAGTGCCACTGTAATTTCAAATGGTCGCTCAGTGAATTCTTGTAAGTTTAGGACTACCTCTACTGCAGAATAAAAAGTTATGAGGGCCCCTGCCACCACTGCTGTTAATCTAAATTACTAGGCTGTCCAAATCACTTGAAAGAGATGATTTAGAATATGCAGAAGCTGTACAAAACATCTCCCACCCCCCAATAATTATAGCATCTGGGGTTTTGGCCCCTTCCCCCTTCAAACTTCCATAGCTGCTTTAGAATTTGTTCCTGGCTGTCTTTACAAGTGAAGTCAAATGTGTGGACAGACAGACAAGCACCCACAGCTAAGAGCAGCTTCTGAAGCAACTGCAAAAACCTGGAAAAAAGACAACACACACACACACACACACACACAGACACAAAACCCCCAGCATTTCTCAACACACAAAAGCACATTCTGATGAGAATGGGGATGGGAGAGCTGCTTCTACCATCCCGCATAGGGAAATTGGAATTCATCTCACTGCAATCCAAACCTTAGGAAGTGTGTTTGGGTTGGGAATGCTTGCCTGGATTTTTATAATGCTGGCCTGGGGCTCTGGAGTTGTTTGTCCACATTGTAGAGTTCATTGTTGGGGAAAAAAAGATATGATGAAATTCGATACTTGTTTAGGAACGAGTCCTCTTGAATGCGAAGCACATCTCCTTTCATATCAGCTTTATAATACAACCACAGGGGTCTTCATTAGCTTCCTCAAGACTCCTATGCCCCATCTGATTTTTTTTCTAACTGGTTGTGTGACTATAACATGGATAAAGTGAATGGGGAGTCCCATGCCCTACATGGTACCTATGCAGCCCATAAAATGCTCTCAAAATACTTGTAAATCCACAAGGATAGATGATTCTCTTCTCTGTAATTTTTATCACCTCTCTATAAGTGAGACCAATACAGAACAGAATAAAAATAGAACAGAATATAGAATATAATGCAGAATAGATATAGAGAATAGAATATGCAAAAGAGAATAGAATGCAGAATAGAATAGAATGCAGAATAGAATAGAAAACAGAATAGAATGAAGAATAGAATAGAATGCAGAATAGAATAGAATAGGAATAGAATAGTTGGAAGGGACCTTGAAGGTCTTCAACCTCTTGCTCAAACAGGAAATCCTATAAAAGTAGTCCTTGACTTACAACAGTTTTAGTGACTGTTCAAAGTTATAACAGCACTGGGAAAAAGTGACTTATGACTGTTTTTCCCACTTATGACCGTTGCAGCATCCCCATAGTCACATAATCAAAATTTCAACACTTGGGTTGTGCTCGCTTCGGCAGCACATATACTAAAATTGGAACGATACAGAGAAGATTAGCATGGCCCCTGCACAAGGATGACACGCAAATTCGTGAAGTGTTCCATATTTTTAAATGGCAAAGATTTCAGCGTATTTGAATGACCAATCGCAACAGAGATACATTGTGGAATGGAGGAGATGGATTGAATATATTCAGAATAAATATGGGACTAAAAAGTTTCATTTAGCATTTGAATAAGTACTGGATCTATATGATGTATAACTAGGTAGTAGGTATTTTATTAATATTTTGACGATGGAGAGTTAAAGTGCGGCAGAATTTAATGTTTTATTGTTGTTAGCATATTTTAGATTATGCTTGTTTGTATTTTTATACCCTGTATTCAGCTCTGGGAAGTTGGGGAGGAGGAGGGGAGGGGAGGGAGGGGTTGGGGAGAGGGGAGGAGGGGGGGTTGTATTTAAAAATGTATTGTAAAACTTTTCAATAAAAAAATAAAAAAATAAAATTTCAACACTTGGCAACTGGCTTGTATTTATGACGGTCACAGTGTCCCCGGGGTCATGTGATCCCTTTTTGCAACCTTCACACAAGCAAAGTCAATGGGGAGGCCAGATTCACTTAAGAACAGTGTTACTAACTTAATAAGTGCAGTGATTCACTTAACAAAGGTAGCAAGAAAGGTCGTAAAATGGGGCAAAACTCACTTAACCAATGTCTTGCCTATAAACAGAAACATTGGGCTCAGTTGTGGTCATAAGTCGAAGACAACCTGTAATATATTCATGCCTGAAATGAGGCCAATAAACATTGGTTTAAAGCCACCTAGAGGATTCTCAGCCAAGGTAAAGACTTGGGCCAAGGGTATTTTTGGATCATAGTTCTGTCTCCTTCGTGCTGCATACAAAATGAGGAGAGAAGTATTCCCCGAGAACTCTCCTTAGCTACAAATTCATTAGGTGGCAGATATTTTCGTGTGCAACCTTAGGATGCAAGGAGCTGCCTTAGTTTAAATCAGAACATCTTGGGCCATCTTAAAGAGGGATACTTCCTTCTGAATAGGAACAAGTTCAAGCCTTTTCTAGTTTTGCTACTTAAAGGTAAAGTAAAGGTAAAGGTTCCCCCGCGCGTGCGTGCTAGTCGTTTCCAACTCTAGGGGCTGGTGCTCATCTCCGTTTCAAAGCCGAAGAGCCAGCGTTTGTCCGAGGACGTCTCCGTGGTCATGTGGCCGGCAGGACTAGACGCCAAAGGCACACGGAACGCTGTTACCTTCCCACCGTAGCGGTCCCTATTTTTCTACTTGCATTTTGACGTGCTTTCGAACTGCTAGGTTGGCAGAAGCTGGGACGAGTAACAGGCGCTCACTCTGCTACGCGGCACTCGGGATTCGACCCGCCAAACTGCCGACCTTCTGATCGACAAGCTCAGCGTCCTAACCCACTGAGCCACCGCGTCCCTACTTAGGATTCAGTAATCCCTGACAATTAAAAACAGGAACCCATCTGATAAAGGAGAATATTTGTAGCTCCAGGACGAAAGCGGGTGGTGGTCCTTGGTGCTCTCTGAGCTTGGTTGTTTGTTTGTTTTTTTGCAGATGTTTCATTACCCAAATTAGGTAACCCCATCAGTGAACCCATCTATCCAAAGCTAGAAAGCTGTACGTGGTTAGATGCCAGTTTTCCTACTTGTCCATATATTAGTTCTGAACATTAACCAGAAGTCAGCGAGGAAAGCGTTTCATCCTGCTGATGTCTCAATCAAGAACCTCCTTGTAAAATTGATATTTGCAGGCAGCCAGTGGGGAATGCCTTCTGAACAGGAGTGCTATCTTTATCAGATGCACTTTTCTCAGGACCTCAGCACGGAAAATCAAAAACCAGGCTCAACCTTTTACTTGCAAACAGCTGCCATCCTCCCATTGATCACCTCCAGCAGGAGAGATTCTCTGCTTTCCTTTTAGAAAACAGGAAAGAAAAAAAAAAGCTAGATGTCATGAAGTCTCTGTCTGTTCCCTGGCCATTCTCTGGACACGGTATAAAGGTACCCAGGAGCTCTGCCAGTGTAGATTGCCACAGGGACGAGCAAAGGGAGGGAGAATGTACACACATCACCTTGGGAGACATAGACAGCGGCGGTGGGGGTGGATGGGGCGGGGGAGGAGTATTTGTCAGGCAAATAGCAGGAAAGTCTTTGGGGTAAGATGCACGTGGCACACTGGGAGAGGGAGGGACAGAGGCGGAAACAACAACAAGACTTTCCCACCTGTTGATGACAATGAAGCTGCAACAGGCACAACGAGGAAGCTGCAGTATCTAGAACTAGGCAATGTAGGACAAAGCCAGAGAGAGAGAGAGAGACATTTTCCACGCAGGAGATGAATGCAAGTAAAAAGTTTGCTGACACCTAGAAGGAAGCCTCTCCTCCGCCTTTCTCAATAGTTTCGCTTTGCCCAAGGGTGGAGGCGTATTTTAAAGACTTTGCAGCGATTGGCGAAGGCAGCCTAAATTTTATGGGAGATGAGAGAGGAAGGAATAGAGGTGTGATATGTCCCCACTTCCTCTGAGACTAGCAGGTTCAAAAGCCAGCCCCCCCCCCCCCCGCACATGTTTAAACAAGTCTTTTGAGTGGCTGAGCAAGTCACAACAGAAGGCCGCCTCTACATATATGTAGAAATATATTCTACAAAGGGAAACAGTGGTACTTAGCGTAGCATATCCTTCAGCTGAGTAGAAAAGTTATAGTAAGTCCTACAGGACTTGGATGGTTTAGGAAGTGGGGGAATAGTGTGAAGCTTTCAATCACTGTCTGGCTGAAAGACAAGAGGTGACCAGCTGTCTGCAAAGAAGAGGATCAAGGCAGAGGAAGTTTATAAGTTGCCCGCCTTTTGGGGAGTAAATCCTACAGGGCAGCAGAGATCATACTTTTTGAGGAAAGAGGGTTAGAAGACTGTTAACCAGTTTCCCACCTAGTACAAATATGTACCATTAAAATGGAAGGCCAGAACCATTTTCTTCTTTAGCAAGAGCATTAAAAGAAGCCATTCTAGCATCCCGTTTCTCCCAACTGCCAGCCACTCCTTTCTGCAAGATGCAGAAACAGGTCAAGACAGTTAAAATAATATGAAGGTGAGAAAACCCATAATAATAAAAAAATGACATTTCTATTTAGCCTTATCAGAGCACTTCCTGCTAATCACCTGTGCTTCCAGCCTGCCAGGTTACCACAACCCTGTGCAGTAGGCCCTTATTAAAGGTTAGTCAACGTTAATCTAGGACAGAGGCCAGGAATAAAGTCAAAGGTCCCAGGATCCTCGGAACTCTTGCTAAAGGCCAAAAAGAAACATTGCAGAACAAAAACTGCCAAGTTTGACTGGAAAGACTCACGGTAAGCTTTATAAGAGGCTGGTTTAGTGGTTTATAGGAGCTAGTTTAGTGGCACCAGGCTAGAAACCAGGAGATCCTGAGTTCCAGTCCTACCTTACCTGTCTGCCTTTGGACCAATCCCTGTCTCTCAGCCCGGCCCGGCCCATCTCACAGGGTGGTTACGGTGAAAACAGGAGGGGAAGGAATGCTGGAACCGTTCACCACCTTACACCGTTTATAGCCCAATAAACAGGATATAAATAAACTAACACATCAATAAACCCAACACCTGCTCTGAGCCAAAAGGGAAAATTAAGAGGCACATCTGAAGGGGCTTTTAAACAACTGTTGGAAAGAACGGAAGCTCTGCTCCAAAGCTTAAACCAGCTTTGCCTAACCTCCCTTCTTTTGAAAAAAAAAAGGGGGGGGGGAAGGGAGGACGTTTTATTTGCACACACACACACACACACACACACACACACACACACACACGGGCGATTCCCCGGCCTTTCATTGACTCCTTGCCGCTGGAAACTTTCTATAACGGCCCCCCTCCCCCCCCCGTTTTCTCCACCAGCTTCTTCCCTCCGCACCTGGGATCAAAGTATGGGGGAGGAGGAAGGGCTCCTGGCAAGCCCAGGTGAGCCCCACTCACCTGGCCGGCCGCCACCTCAGAACAAACAAACCGTCGAGCAGCCCAGGTGCGCCGGGTTGCTGCCGTCACCTGATCCACTCCCCATACCTGCCCCCGCCTCTCCTCCTCCTCCTCCTCCTCCTCCGTCCTGAGCGGCTGCTCGATGATGGAGGCGACGGCGCTGGAAACTTACCAGGCGGCGTCGGGGGGTTGCGGCCGGGAGGAGAGACCCCGGACTCCGGGCAGCGGCGTAGACGTAAGAGCCGAAGGGAGCCGGTTGCTCCTCTTCCCGTTTCCACCCCTCCGTCGGGGGCTTCTTTTAGCGGCCGATCGCCGGCAGCCTCGAGGTGCCGCTCGCCTCCTTCATGGTCCTTGCGGCTGGGGGCTCCTGGGAACCGCTCGTCCCGACCCCGCCGCCGGCCTGAGCAACAAGCCGGGGGAAGCCGGGCTGGGGTGAAGGGGGCGCGCCGGCGAGAGGCACCCACCCACCCAACCCCCGGGCCGGTTTGCCAGCCGTCCGGCTCGCCCCCTGGCCAAGAGGCGCCGGGCGCCGCTCTGCTCTCGCCTGCTTCCCGGGCGGCGGCGGAGGCGGCGGCGTGGTGCCACGCGCTCCAGCGGCAGAGCCCGGCGGCGCCAGCCGCTTCCTCCGCCGCCTGCCCCGCGCTCGACGCAGCACCGCTCGCCGCCAGCGGAGGGAGCTTTCCTTCGGGGCCGGCAGGGGAGGAGTTAAATCCCTCCTTTCCCTCCCCCCCCGCCCCCGCCGCCGCGCTCTTTTTAGGGGCGGGGCCTTCGAGACGAGCCGGTTGGCTGTCCAACCGGCGGGGGGCGGGAGCGGCCAACTTTTCTTTCTTTCTTTCTTTCTTTCTTTCTTTCTTTCTTTCTTTCTTTCTTTCTTTCTTTCTTTCTTTCTTTCTTTCTTTCTTTCTTTCTTTCTTTCTTTCTTTCTTTCTTTCTTTCTTTCTTTCTTTCTTTCTTTCTTTCTTTCTTTCTTTCTTTCTTTCCCGTCTGCCTTTTTTCTTTTTTTTAAATGGGGAGAGGGGGGGGAAGAGGCAGCTCGCTTTTAAATGGGGAGGGGGGCAAGAGGCAGCTCGCTTTTAAATATATAATATAAATATATAATATATAAATATATATAATAAACTTAAACTTAAATGGGGAGGGGAGCAAGAGGCAGCTCGCTTTTAAATGGGGAGGGGGCAAGAGGCAGCTCGCTTTTAAATGGGGAGGGGGCAAGAGAGAGCTCGCTTTTAAATGGGGAAAGAGGCAGCTCGCTTTTAAATGGGGAGGGGGGAAGAGGCAGCTCGCTTTTAAATGGGGAGGGGGCAAGAGGCAGCTCGCTTTTAAGTGGGGAGGGGGCAAGAGAGAGCTCGCTTTTAAATGGGGAAAGAGGCAGCTCGCTTTTAAATGGGGAGGGGGGAAGAGGCAGCTCGCTTTTAAGTGGGGAGGGGGCAAGAGAGAGCTCGCTTTTAAATGGGGAAAGAGGCAGCTCGCTTTTAAATGGGGAGGGGGAAAGAGGCAGCTCGCTTTTAAATGGGGAGGGGGCAAGAGGCAGCTCGCTTTTAAATGGGGAGGGGGGGGCAAGAGGCAGCTCGCTTTTAAATGGGGAGGGGGCAAGAGAGAGCTCGCTTTTAAATGGGGAAAGAGGCAGCTCGCTTTTAAGTGGGGAGGGGGGAAGAGGATCGGCTCACTTCCTTACCCCCCCCACCCCGCTCTCTTCCCCCCCCCTTCCTCCCTCGGTTGGAAACCGTAACTGTGTGAACGACGGAAGGTGGGTTGGGTTTTTTTTTTTTTTGCTTGCTTTCGGTGTTGGGGAGCCAAGGTAGCAGGTTGCCGCGGTCCCTGCCGCGCGCGTCGTGGGCGGCGGCGGGGGAGTTCTGCCGATGGCGAGTTGGATAGATGCGAGCCGGGCGGTTTGCCTCCTTCCTCAGCTGGTTGCCAAGCCTGGTTTTCGGGGGCTAAGCTGGAATTCGGAGCTGGGGCTCAAGGCTGGTCCGCAGGAGGCCATTCTGCTGGCTGGCTTTGTAGGAACGGCTTCCACTAAACAGGGGTCTTCAAACTTGGCCCTTTTATGACTTGTGGACTTCAACTCCCAGAATTCCTCAGCCAGGCACGCTGGCTGAGGAATTCTGGGAGTTGAAGTCCACAAGTCATAAAAGGGCCAAGTTTGAAGACCCCTAGGGGGTGGGAAACGGATCCTGTCTCTGTTTGGGCTGGAGCTGTAGGATCAACAGACTGAACTTGGTCTAGCGTTTAAAGCAGGAGGAGACGGAGCAGGGGGTGGGGAGTTCTAGTTCTCTCTCCCCACCCCTTTAGGCATGAAAACTGGCTTGGGTGACTTTGGAGCAATCACCAGGAGGCTGCGAGTTCTAGTCCTGCTTCAGGCGTGAAAACTGGATGGGTGACTTTGGAGCAATCACTGGGAGGCTGTGAGTTCTAGTCTTTGCCTGAGGCATGAAAACTGGCTGGGTGATTTTGGAAGCAAATCACCTGGAGGCTGTGAGTTCTAGTCTTTGCCTGAGGCACGAAAATTGACTCGGTGACTTTAGAGCAATCACCAGGAGGCTGTGAGTTCTAGTCCTGCCTGAGGCATGCAAATGAACTGGATGACTTTGGGTCAAAGTTCTGGTCCCACCTTAGGCATAAAAAACGGGCTACGTGGCTTTGGGCCAGTCATTTGCTGTTGGCCCAACTCACCTCACGGTTGTTTGTGGGGACACGGGAGGAGGAAGGAGTATTAGCTATGTTCACCATCTTGAGTTATTTATACAAAATAATATAGGTGCATTACAAATAAACCTGGGATAAGCAACTTTTGGTGCTGGAGAAGACCCTTGAGAATCCCTTGGACTGAAAGAAGATCCAATCAGGCAATCCTAAAGGAAGTCAACCCTGACTGCTTTTTGGAAGGACACAGACTGGAATTGAAGCTCAAATACTTTGGCCACCTAATGACAACAGAGGACTCATTGGAGAAGACCCTGATTGTTGGGAAAGATTGAAGGCAAAAGGGAGAAGGGGATGGCAGAGGAGAAGATGGTTATAGTGTCATACATAAACTCAAACTCCAGGAGACAGCAGGCCTGGGGGGGGGGGCTGGTGTGCTATGGTCCATAGTGTCACTAAGAGTTGGCCATGACCTAGCGCACGGGTTGGCAACCTTGGCTCTCTTATGACTTGTGGACTTCAACTCCCAGAATTCCTGAGCCAGCACAGTTGGCTCAGGAATTCTGGGAGTTGAAGTCCAGGAGTCATAAAAGAGCCAAGGTTGCCTACCCGTGACCTAGCAACTGAACATCAACAAGAAGACAACTTTGTCTCCCTGGCTGACTTACTAAGTGTTTGGGGATTCATTTCTTTTTTTAAGTTAAGACTTGTCTCAAATGCCATTGATTGGTTTGCTGGTTGCTCTTTTAAGTTGTTGGGTTTTTTTTTAAAAAAAGATATGCCAGTGCTGTAGGCTCATATAGGGGCAACCATGCCATCTGTTTTAGAAGAATTAACTTTGTGGTTCTAAATGTGTGGAATAAGGAAATGTGACTGGTGATGTTTACACACCTGGGGGGGATCCTTAAGCATCTACAGATTTGTTTGGTTCTTAAAGATGCAAGAGTTTGCTATCTAGGAGATTCAAAAAAAAGGAGAAGATGACGGGAAAACTATGTCAGTCTTTGAACTCGACTCCACATCATTCAATCCACGTTTCTAGAGACAGGTGTTGAAAAGTGAGGATCCTCCAAAACTACTGCTTCTGGTATCTTCTTTGCTGCCTGCCAGAACTCTGTCCCTTTAGATTTTCTTTAAAAAGATCTTTTAAAAATAATACTTTTCCAGGGAAGGAATTGAGAGGCTGTCATGCTGCAAATCTTGACGTCTTTATATCTCTCCCAGGGGCATTCTTAGGAAGTAAAAAAAGTGTGCCATTTGTCATTTATTTATTTATGTGTGTCAGCTTGATAACATGTCTTTTGCACAGGAGATCATGGAGCTTTTACATAGCACTGCATCCCCTGGTTTCCAATCCCATAGCAACAACCTTGTGGAAGTTGGGGATGAATGACACACACACACACACACACACACACACACACACAGACTGGACCAGTGTCACCAACGCAGCTTCCATGACTGAAGATGGACTTGAACCCAGGTCTCCCTAATGCCTACAGTTCAATGTCTTCAGCACTATGCTCTATTGAATTTCTGAAGTTTGGAGCAGTAGAAACCATCCCCTGCCAGCATGTCTTCTAAGTAGCCAGTGTACAGGTAGTCCTTGACTTACAACCATTTGTTTAGTAACCATTCAAAATTACATCAGCCCTGAAAAAAGTGACTTACAACTGCTTACACTTGCCACCATTGCAGTCTCCCCATGGTTATGTGATCAAAATTTGGCCACTCAGCAACTGGCATGTATTTTATGATGGTTGCCTGTGATTGTCATTTGTAATCTTCCCAGCTGTCTACCAACAAGCAGTGTCAATGAGGGGAGCCAGATTCGCATGAAGACACAATTCATTTCAGAACTGCAGCGATTCGCTGGACAAATGTGGCAAAAGTCATAAAGTTGGGCACAACCTACTCGGTAAGCGTCTTGCTTAGCAACAGATATTCTGGTTCCAATTCTGGTCATAAGTGGAGAACTACCTGAAGTACAGTCGACCTGTAGTAAGAATATGGGTGACGTTTGTGGTATCCTAAGTCTCTGCCGGGCTCGGGACAGGGGTTGTTCCTCTGTCCTAGTCCTATTAGACCTCTCAGCAGCTTTTGATACCATCGACCATGGTATCCTACTGCGGTGTCTCAGGGCGTTGGGAGTGGGGGGCACTGTTTTACAGTGGTTCTCCTCCTACCTTCTGGGCTGCTCGCAGTCGGTGTTGACGGGAGGGCAGAGGTCTTCCCCGAGGCCTCTCGTTTGTGGAGTTCCTCAGGGGTCGGTCCTCTCTCCCCTCTTGTTCAACATCTATATGAAGCCGCTGGGTGAGCTCATTCGTGGTTTCGGGGTGGGGTATCATCAGCATACTGATGATACCCAGCTTTTTCTTTCAACCCCGAACCAACCCAGCGATGCCCTCGACGTTATGTCCCGTTGCCTGGAGGCGGTCCGTGTTTGGATGGGGAGAAACAGGCTTCGTCTCAATCCTGGCTGTGCATACGAGCATCTCTGACTAACCAATCTTTTCCATCGTTAACTATGGGGGGTGAGGTGTTACCCCCTGTTGATAGGGCCTGCAACTTGGGCGTCCTCCTGGATTCACGGCTCAGTTTGGAAGATCATATAGGAGCCATGGCCGGGGGGCTTTTGCCCAGCTTCGCCTGGTGCGCCAGTTGCATCCCTATCTGGACCGAGACGCCCTACGCACAGTTACTCATGCGCTTGTGACCTCCCGTTTGGACTACTGTAACGCTCTCTACATGGGGCTGCCACTGAGGACCACTCGGAGGCTTCAGCTGGTGCAGAATGCAGCCGCGCGAGTTGTGATGGGAGTCTCCTGAGACTCCCATGTAACACCTCTTCTCCACGAGCTGCATTGGCTTCCAGTTGCCCTCTGGGTGAAATTCAAGGTGCTGGTGATGACCTATAAAGCCCTAAATGGCATGGGCCTGGATTATCTGAGGGAGCACCTGCTGCCAGCGTCAATTTCCCATCGTCCTGTGCGCTCCCACAGGGAGGGCCTCCTCAGGGTACCCCCAGTCAAGGATTGCCAGCGGGCGATCCCCAGGGGGAGGGCATTCTCTGTGGGTGTGCCTGCCCTATGGAATCAATTGCCAATGGAACTCCAGACTGCCCCTGACCTTCGTTCATTTCGCCGGGACCTAAAAACCTGGCTCTTTGAGCTATCTGGCCTGGATTTTAATTTTGGGGGCTAGACTTAATTTAATTTAATTTTAATTTTATATTGTATTGTTTTTAAATTTTGCCTTGTAAACCGCCCTGAGTCCTTCGGGAGTAGGGCGGTATATAAACCGAATTAATAAATAATAATAAATAAACATCCAGATTCGGTCACAGTTTTGTTCCATACAGTATTAACTTTGTGAACTCTCAAGCTGCCTCTTTCTCGCTATGTATTCAAGGTGGGCAGTGATTAATATTTATATGTATTTATATGTAGGGATGTAGATACATGCATATGTTGTATATAGCATGTTTATATGTATGTTATGTAATGTTTACACTTTTGAGAGCAGGCAACAATTTCATTTTTAATGTGTGCCAGTGTGCCCAAAGTAAAACATGACAATAAAGGTTATCTTGTCCCGTCCTGTCCTATCCTATCCTATCAAATGTGTCCACTTTGAGTGTTTGCAACACAGCCTGGCTTTAGGATCTCAGCCTTAGTGATAATACCTTCCCCGTGTCTTACCTTATGAAAACAGTCATAAGAATGTTAGATCACACCCGCCTTGCCTTGAATCCAGGAGGATCACTAGGTCACTTAATGAAGCCTGGTATTCCACCAAAGGAGCAATTAACAAGCATATTGATCTAGATCCAGCATATGAAGTATGTAAGAAACCAGACTGTTCAAACTACCAATCAACAAGAGAACCAATCAGCTGCTCAGAATTCAAATATAGCTCCAAACGAACAGCCAATCACATGACCAACTGACCATACTGGCACACAAGACATTTATAAGCTAAGGAGAATAGGACAGGAAAATCCGGATGGCGGCGTTACCTAATCGGGTAGTGAAAGGTTCAGAAACTAAATTGAAACAAGCTTGGAGAGCAAACGACTGCCAAAAAAAGTGGTCCCTAGGTCCTCCAGAAATTGTGCCTCTCCTACAAGCACCAAAAAGAACTATACCAGTCAAACTCTGTTCACAATAACAAACCACAACGGTCTTCCCCACATCTTTAGCAATGTGCTTTTTCCCTCTCCTGGAGATAGGAGGTGAATATGTGTCATAGAAAAGATTCCTCCATGGCCGTTTTCTTCCTACACTGCCAAAATGAGTCAAGATAAGTCCTCGACTTACAACCATTTGTTTAGTAACCAGCCAGAGTTAAAAACGGGACTGAAGAAAGGGACTTACAACTGGCCTTTGCACTTAACAACCAGCATCCCCATGGTCGCGATGAAAATTGGAATGAATTGTGGTAAGTTGAGGACTTACAGCTGCACTTGTGGCAGAATAGCAGGAGGCCAAGTCAGATCAAACAGATCAACGGTTCTTTCAATGAGGCGTCTCAAAAGAAAGAAGCACACTCAGATTTCCATTGACAAACAACTTATTTATTTATTTATTTTTATTTTAATTCCATTTATATCCCGCCCTTCTCCGAAGACTCAGGGCGGCTTACAAGCTTAGCAGTAGCCTTCATTCTATGTATATGCCTGCTTATTAGGGCTTTCATACACCCCCCAAGCGGCATTATTACAAAGTCAGCTTAATTGCCCCCAACAATCTGGGTCTCTTCAATTTTACCTACCTCGGAAGGATGGAAGGCTGAGTCAACCTTGAGCCTGGTGGGATGCGAACCTGCACTAATTGCAGGCAGCTGGTGTTACTTAAGGAGGCATTAACCCACTGCTCCACCAAGGCTCTTGTTAACTTAGCAGCCTTGGATTTAAAAATAAGGTCTATTAAGTATCTATGGAGATTCTCAGTCAACCAGGTCATGGTTGTTCCAAAAGTTGTTTTTTTTTTTAAAAAAAAGGCAACTGGACTTTCTTTGTTTTCTTTGAGGTTGTTACAGTTTTCATCCAAGAAGCTGCTTCAGTTCTTCAGAACTGAAGAAGCTTCTTGGATAAGAAGCAAAATGTCTTCAAGGAAAACAAAGTCCAGTTGCCTTTAAAAAAAATAATAATTAAGAAAGCACCTTTGGGATAAGGTCTATAAGGCGTGTGTGTGTGTGTGTGTGTGTGTGTGTGTGTGTGTGTGTGTGTGTGTGTGTGTGTGTGTGTTGGAACTCCAAGATCCCTTCCAACTCTTATTATTCTGTTTTGCTCTATGTCAGTGGTCTTCAAACTTGGCCCTTTTATGACTTCTGGACTTCAACTCCCAGAATTCCTCAGCCAGGCACACTGGCTGAGGAATTCTGGAAGTTGAAGTCCACAAGTCATGAAAGGGCCAAGTTTGAAGACCCCTGCTCTATGTGATACTCCTGATTACAAAACCGGGCCCTTGAAGTGGAAAAGGCTGCATTCAGCTCAGAGCTACACTCAGCACAGATTCTGGGATCTTAATAATCAAATTGGAAGGGACCTTGGAGGTCATCTAGTCCAACTCCCTACTCAGGCAGGAAACCCTATACCATTTCAGACGAATGGCTGTCCAGTCTCTTCTTAAAAACTTCCAGCGTTGGAGCATTCACTGCTTCTGGAGGCAGGTTGTTCCACTGGTTAATTGTTCTAACTGTCAGGAAGTTTCTCCTTAGTTCTAGGTTGCTTCTCTCCTTGACTAGTTTCCATCCGTTGCTTCTTGTCCTGCCTTCAGGTGCTCTGGAGAATAGCTTGACTCCCTCTCACAGTTGCTACTATTGAGCAAGGTACCACCTATATTACATCTGTGCATTTGGTTTTTCTTGCCTAAATGTAGAACCTTACATTTTTCACCATTGAATTTCATTTTGTTAGATAGCGCCCAGTGTTCTATCTGCATAGAAATGCAGCTTCTGAAGTAAGCTTGGTAATTTTCCTGTACTCTCACATTCCTGCGTAGGGGTGAGATGTACAGCTGAGATTAAAACATTTGATCTGACTTCCTGCATGTTTAATTCCTGGAAAAGGGCAGACAAGCTCCTCCTTCCTGCAACATAAAATGTTTCCTTGCAAGGTTTTCATGCTTTCTTCAATAGATTTTGTGCCAGATCACCTGGATCTGACTTCTGCCTCCTCAGTGGCAAGTTAGTCCCAAGGTGGTATTATGGTGAGAAAAAGTCATAAGAACAAATGGAAAACAAGTCATCTCAGCACCAAGGAGGGTGGATTGATGAATAACAGAATAACAGATTTGGAAAGGGACCTTGGAAGTCTTCTAGTCTATTTCAGAGAAATGGTCCAATCTCTTCATAACCACCATCTCCACCCTAGTGATGGAACATCTTAATAAAATGAGACTTTAGCAAAATAGCCTGATGTCCAAGTTTGTAGAATTTATTGAATTATAACAATTAAGCAAAGAATTTGGATTTGCTAAACCAGGAAAAAATCCTAATGAAGGCAGTGGACTCAATCTTTAACCTGACTTGATTATGCACGTTAGGTGAACATGGCCAGCAGTGCCTCATATGCCCTATTTTCTTTCTTTCTTTCTTTCTTTCTTTCTTTCTTTCTTTCTTTCTTTCTTTCTTTCTTTCTTTCTTCCTTCCTTCCTTCCTTCCTTCCTTCCTTCCTTCCTTCCTTCCTTCCATTGGTTTGTCACCTATCTCGCCATAAGGTGACTCTGGGTGGCTTGCAACATTAAAAGAATAAAACCGTACAAAAGTAAATATAATAATAAAATATGCAAATTATAATTAAAAGATGGAGAGGGATGGAGCAAGTGCACTGGGGGGGAAAGGTGAGGTGGGATTTTCTGTTGGTCCATCAATCACCTCCATCAATCACTCTCTCCTTGGGGCCCCAAGCCAGCTGGCAGAACCAAGTCTTTAGCCCAGGGGTAGACAACCTTGGCTCTTGTGGACTTCAACTCCCAGAATTCCTGAGCCAGCCATGCTGAGGGGAAAGGGAGAGGTTTCCAAGCTGAGCCATGCTGGCTCAGGAATTCTGGGAGTTGAAGTCCACAAGTCGTAAAAGAGCCAAGGTTGCCTACCCCTGCTTTAGCCCTTACAGAAGTTCTAGAGGGTGGGAGCGGATCTTACTCTGGGGAGGACAACGTTCCAAAGCACAGGAGTCATAGCAGAGAAGCTTCTTCAGGACCCCACCACCCTAAAATTCCTTGACCAATGGAGTCCACAGTACGACTTTTCTACTGGCTACCTTATCCATACTTCTTTCTACTCAAAGCCCAGCAAATATAGACCTTCAGCTTGCAAGTGGGACTGTGGGGGGGGAAATGGAATTTTCTTTGCCTTGTAGTGCTGAACTACAATTCCCAAGAGCGCCTGCCTGCAAGAGAAAGGATGCTGGGCATTGTACTTAAGTGATGCAACGTCCTACTTAATGGCCACTTCTGGACTAACTTCTATCCAACTTTAGTCTGGCTTGTTCCACTTTCTTAAAAAAATGTGGTTACAGGTAGTCCTTGACCTATGACCGGTTGCTTAGCAACCCTTTGAAGTTCCAATGGACCCACCTTGGGGATACTCAACACCCATATTCAAAGTTCCAATGATTGCCCCCCCCACTTCCCCCTACAGTTATGTCTCTGCAGTTCGGGCACTTGGCAACCAGGCTGCATTTATGGCTATTTGCAGTGCCCTATAGTGATGTGACTGTGATTGATGAGGGTTTTGCCAAAACTAGAGTGTAGTTATTGGTTTTCAGCAAAACTGGCCCATAGCGAACCACAGGTTCACTTAATGACCACAACATTTGCTTAACAACTGGCAGCTGCTTTATGATCTTGACATTCCATAACAACTACGATAAGATAAGATAAGATAAGATAAGATAAGATAAGATAAGATAAGATAAGATAAGATAAGATAAGATAAGCTTTATTGTCATTTTTTTTTTTACTGTGGGCACAATGGCACACATCAAAAATGAAATTTAGTTGCCTGCTCTCAAAGTGGAACACATACATGACACACACCTAACCATACTATATACAACTTATGTATAGACCCACACCCCTACATATACATAATGGTAAAATATTAAATACTGTCCATCTTGAATATATAATGGAAGGAGGAAGCCTAAGAGTTCACAAGGTTAATGCTGTATGGAATGAAATTATGGGTGAATCTGGATGTTCTGCTACGGATACCACGAAGCCTCCTCCTCCCAGAAGGTAACAAGGAAAACAGGTCGTGAAGAGGATGAGTCGTGTCTCAGATAATCTTACGGACCCTGCTCAAGCAACGCTTCTGTGCCATGTCCTGGATGGGAGGGAGGGAACTGCCAATGATCTTTTCGGCCATCCTCACCACTCTCTGCACCGCCTTCCTGTCTGGAGCAGGGATGCTTCCAAACCAGACTTGATGCTGTATGACAGGAAGCTCTCGATCGTCCCCCTGTAGAAAGTGGTCAGGACAGGGGAAGGAAGATGAGCTTTTCTCATGCGACGCAGAAAATGCAGGCGCTGCTGTGCCCGCTTTACCAGTTTCTCACTGTTGAGTAACCAAGCCAGCCTACCTGTTAGCTGCACACCCAGGAATTTGATGCTAGTAACCATCTCCACAGGTGAATCATTTATGCACAGAGAAGTGTGGCTGTGCCTGCCTTTTCTGAAATTGACAACGATCTCTTTGGTTTTTTCCGGTATTTAAAACTAGGCTGTCTTCCTTACACACATAGACAAAAAAAGTTTGTAAAATCAGGTTGGTCATGTGACTGACCTTCTCTACAATCAGCCATGAGTTATAACCTTGATGGGCAGGTTCCCTTATGAACAGTGGTGGGATTCAAATATGTGAACAACCGGTTCTCTGTGTGGATGCCTCTTCCAGAAGTCCATTCTGGGCCTGGGCAACAAAAAATTAGCTACC
The DNA here is from genome assembly GCF_947247035.1 of Vipera ursinii. Lineage (NCBI taxonomy): Eukaryota > Metazoa > Chordata > Lepidosauria > Squamata > Viperidae > Vipera > Vipera ursinii. The sequence goes on from NC_139516.1 coordinate 201,300,951, forward strand.
GGTTCTGCTGAACTGGTATGAACTGGCTGAATCCCAGCACTGCTTACGATCATAATTCAAGGTCGACCTGTGTTTATTTTGATTGGAATTCCAAAGTTCGTTGCTCTTGGCAATCAGCCCTGAGCTTTAGTGGAAAATTTGTTTTAAACGCCTCTCACGCCTCAGTGTAAATTTAAAATGAATTTACAATAAGCTTTCAAACTTCCCTCAGCTTTGGTTCTCGTGAGCCCCTGTAAATCCCCTAACTCCTGCCACGTGCACATACATGGATAAATAAAGCTTCTGAAAGTGCACTTTCTCTGGTAGTAGAATTGCAGCTCTTAAAACCTTGGCTTCCTTGAATTTGTATCCAATGCAGGCTAATTGTCAGCTCAGTGTAGTATAATAATAGTAGGAACACGAGTAATAATACATGATTGTGGGCTGCATTTGCCCATAGCATGCTTGACTAGATCAGGTAAAGACCATGTAGCTGCATTTGCACAATATATGGAGCTGGGCTAGGCTTTTTATTTGGTTGCCATGTCTTCCAGAAGCTCTGGCTTTTTGACTGCTTTTTGATTCAGCTGCTTCACGAACCTAGAATATGGATTACAGGTAGTTCTCAATTTCCAATCATTCATTTAGTGACTGTTCGAAGTCGCAACAGCACTAAAAAAAGTGACGGGTTCGTTTTTCACACTTACAGCCATTGGAGCATCCCCAGGGTCACCTGATCCAAATTCAGGTGCTTAGCAACTGATTCATGTTTACGACGGTTGCAGTGTCCCGGTGTGTGTGTGTGTGTGTCACGGGATCCCCTTTTGCGACCTTCTGACAAGCAAAGTCAATGGAAAAGCCAGATTCACTTAACAACCGTGTTACTAACTTAACAGCCCTAGTGATTCACTCTACAACCATGGCAAGAAAGGTCACAAAATGGGGGCAAAACTCACTTAACTGTCTTGCTTAGCAACAGAAATCTTGGGCTCAGTTGTGGTCATAAGTCCACAACTAAGTAAGCAGTTCAGCCTCTTCTGAGTCCAGTCACTCAAGTGTGTTCCTTAGCTGAGCATCTTGTGAGGCAGTTCCCCAGCCTTTGAAGGAGAGATTTAAGCGGCATCCTGTGTGTGAATGTGTCGGGGAGGGTCAAAATGTCGAAATGACAGTGTCATGGTTCCGATCGATGAGATCAGTAAAAGCAGAACTCCAAGGCAATAGGTTTCCTTAAAGAACATATTGATTGGCTACAAAATATCGGCACAGTCAAAAGTGAAACCAAGTCTGGAGTTCCCTCCCAAGCGTTACAATGTTACAAAGTTGAGCTACCCACCCCAGCACTGTGTCATTATCCACGTTTCCCAATAGAATACTTTGGCGGGCTTTCTAATGGAAAGCTCAGCCCGCCAAAAGTCAGGCAGCAATGACCTTGGTTCCCATGGGACAATTTATTGTTTAGTCCAGGGGTAGGCAACCTTGGCTCTTTTATGACTTTTGGACTTCAACTCCCAGAATTCCTGAGCCAGCTATGCTGAGGGGAAAGGGAGAGGTTTCCAAGCTGAGCCGTGCTGGCTCAGGAATTCTGGGAGTTGAAGTCCATGAGTCATAAAAGAGCCAAGGTTGCCTACCCTTGGTTTAGTCTAACCTTTAAACCACTCATCCCCCCTCCCCTCCCAGTGCTGTGGCAACCGAAAACAAAGCAAAAATGGCTTCAGCCAGGATCGTTGCAGTGTTGACAGACAGTTGTGCAGCTAGTCCTTGACTTACAACCATTCATTTAGTGATCATTCAAAGTTACAAAGGGACTGAAAAAAGGTGACTTAGAATTGGTCCTTGCAGTTACCACCATCGCAGCGTTCCCATGATCACATGATCAAAATTCGGGCACTTGGGAACCAGCATGCTATTCTCCAAAGCGCCTGAAGGCAGGACAAGAAGCAACGGATGGAAACTAACCAAAAAGAGAAGCAACGTAGAACTAAGGAGAAACTTCCTGACAGTTAGAACAATTAACCAGTGGAACAACCTGCCTCCAGAAGCTGTGAATGCTCCAACACTGGAAGTTTTTAAGAAGAGACTAGACAGCCTTTTGACTGGGACAGTATAAGGTCTCCTGCCTTTAGCAGGGGGTTGGACTAGAAGACCTCCAAGGTTCCCTTCAGCCCTATGACTTTATGTGAATATATTTACAATGGGTGCAGCATCCCAAGGTCCTATTGTATGATCACTTTTTGTGACCTTCCAAGCCAGCTTCTGACAATCAAAGTCAACAGGGGAATGTGGTTTCACTTAATGAGCACATGGTCCTCTTAATAATTGCACTGATTCACTTAATAACATGGCAAAACAGCTCATAAAATTGGGTGTGGCTCTTTGAACAACAGCCTTGCTTAGCCATGGAAATTCTGACCCCCGTTGGGATCATAACCTGAGGACTATCTACCTGTAGCCATTCGAAGAAAATCCCACCCCTTTTTAATATGCATCCAAGGGCATGTTAGCTTTTTGAGCAACTCTAACATACAACAACAACAACAAAAGAGTTGGAAGGGACTTTGGAGGTCATCTAGTCCAACCCCCTGCTCAGGCAGGAAACCCTATACCATTTCAGACTAATGGCTGTCCAGTCTCTTCTTAAAAACTTCCACTGTTGGAGCATTCACTGCTTCCGGAGGCAGGTTGTTCCACTGGTTAATTGTTCTAACTGTCAGGAAGTTTCTCCTTAGTTCTAGGTTGCTTCTCTCTTTGACTAGTTTCCATCCATTGCTTCTTGTCCTGCCTTCGGCCGCTTTGGAGAATAGCTTGACTCCCTCTTCTTTCTGGCAACCCCTGAGATATTGGAACACTGCTATCATGTCCCCTGTCACCTTTCTCTTCGTTAAACTAGACATACCCAATTCCAGCAACCGTTCCTTATATGTTTTAGCCTCCAGTCCCCCAATCATCTTTGTTGCTCTTCTCTGCACTCTTTCTAGAGTCTCAACATCTTTTTTACATCGTGGTGACCAAAACTGGATGCAGTATTCCAAGTGTGGCCTTAGCAAGGCATTGTAAAGTGGTATTAATACTTCACGTGATCTTGATTCTATCCCTTCTGTTAATGCAGCACTATATATATATCTTGTTGCTCTGGATATCAAGCCTGTTGCATTCAATATGACTTCCTTCTCAATGAACTTGGAGCAGGCTCCTTGTAAGCATGAAGTGTGTCTAAGAAGAGGAGATATTTCTGGCATAAGTGAAGTTCCAGCTTTCCAGTCTGCATTTGGGATTTAAGGACTTAGGCTGGCTATGCCTTTGGACTCTTAATGGTTACTCTCTCTGGCTTCCTTGCTTGTTTCATTCATTTATCACATGGCAACTACAGAGGTCATGCAAACACTGATATAAAAATGTAGTTTAAATAAAGCATGAACCATAATAAAAAAACACCATAATATAAAGGCATTGAATTGCAATGGGATAGATGCCGTAATTCGATATCTAAGGAAGCTAAGCATCTAACTGCTTCTGGTGTGTCTGTGGCAAGAGCATCCCAGGTGCCTTGAAATTTCTTGTGGGGACATTCTCGAACAATGTTATAGTTTGTTCTGGTGCACCGCAATCACATTGCGGGCTTTCAGCCATTCCCCACTTAAAGATTTTTCCCTTTGATTCCTGTTCCTTGCTTGTTATTGTGGCTTTTAAGTTGCATACGTTAAGTGCATCCCTTAAATTTTAATTTTGTTTTGAGGGAATGAAACTTGCCATGAGATCCTCCAGAGAGTGGGTAAAATGTAAACGTTTCAAATGAAATAAATTTTAAAAGGCATGGGCTGATGGAGATGTATTTAAAATGAGGATTTCCTCCCAGGAGCACCGCAGTCTATGGTAAAGAAAATCTCATTGACTGGATGAATTTCTCAGTGGGTTTCTTCACCAATTATTTCCAGATTCTGGTCCAGACAGACTAGCATCCCTTCTTTTCCCCCTTTCCCTTTTCATTCTTTCCTGCAGCAATTCATTCCCAGAAAAAAAGGTTTCTTATTGCATCTCTAGGAATGTTACTGATTTAGCTGAATCTTCATTCTTTCAAGTGAGGCCGAGTGAAGTGGGAAGACAGCCAGTGTTTTTAACTGTCTGAACCGACTCAGTCAGAAATAAGTGCCATTGACTTCAGTGGGTGTTACTCTCAGATAATTATATCTTGATTGCTGTCAGATCCATTTTAATAAATTGTTATTATGGTAGTCGGTGCGCTTAAATATATTCCAACGAGCAGCTGTATTTCATTTGCAGTCTTGAAATGAGATTTTGGAATCCTTCCAGATATGGTAGGTGAAAAGCAGTGGTGCAGATTCCTACGTTTGAGAAGTGAAAATGCAGACCAATTTTATTTTTTAAAAAAATTCTTCTAAGTCTTAAACTTAATATAGGAAGTCCTGGATTTACAAGCACAACTGAGCCCAAAATTTATGTTGCTAAATGCGATAGTTGTTAAGTGAATTTTGTCTCATTTTACCACATTTCTTGCTGCAGTTATTATTTTATTTTATTTATTTATTTTAATCCCATTTATATCCCGCCCTTCTCCGAAGACTCAGGGCGGCTTACAATTTAAGCACAAACCAATGTGCTTAGCAATTAGGTGAATCACTGCAATCGTTAAATTAGTAAACACGGTTGTTAAAATGACTTTGCTGGTCAGAAGGTCACCAAAGGAGATGAAATGATCCCGAGACATTGCAACCGTCATAAGTATAAGTCAGTTCCCAAGAGTCCAATTTTTGATCATGGGGATGCTGTTGTATCAGTTGTAAGTGTGAAAAATAGTCAGATGTCACAAAGTTGCCGTGGCAACTTTGAATGGTCACTAAAACAAAAGGTTGTAAGTTGAGGACTATCTGTACATATTTTTTTTAAAAAAATGAAACTTTCCACAGTGTTGCAGAGAAAGAAAGAAAGAAAGAAAGAAAGAAAGAAAGAAAGAAAGAAAGAAAGAAAGAAAGAAAGACAGACAGACAGACAGACAGACAGGCAGGCAGGCAGGCAGGCAGGCAGACAGACAGACAGACAGACAGATAGATAGATAGATAGATAGATAGATAGATAGATAGACTGACAGAGCGAGACAAACAGACAGACAGACAGACAGACAGACAAATTATGGCCTCACCCACTTTGCCGCTCATCAGCTGGTGACTTAGCTACGTTGCTCCATCTTAGGGACAGGATGGAATAAGCCTAAACCCTTAAGAGTGAGAGAAGCAGGTACGAAAATAGATCAAAAGCAAGGTAAAGAACAAGGAAGCTTTCCTAGAATGATAGGATCCCAGAATAAATAGACTGCAGGGTTATAGAGAGCTATGGAAATGTGTGCTTTTCAGTACTGCTGACTGTTGGGATCTTTCCCCCCCCCCTTCTTTTCTTTTCCACATTGTGCATATTGAAAAAGAAATACAAAAAAAAAATGGAGCATCTGGGATGAGGATGCGGTTTTCTGTTTTGCTCTACGGGTAAGTCCTCAGTCTATGACCAGAATTTTCCCATTGCTAAGCGAAGCAGTTAAGTGAGCCACGCCTGATTTTGCAACTCCTCCCCCCTCTATGATTCTTAAGTGAATCACCACATTTGTTAAGCGAATCGTATGGCCAGCAAAATCATGCAGGATAATTTTGTAGTATAGCATTAGTTTTCAGGGCTGGTGCCATGAAGCTAACTCTGCCCACTACTGTTGTTGGTTTCAGTCAATTTAATGAGACAATGAACTTCCTCCTTGACTCATAGCTCTTAGATAAACTAGGGCAGGGCTTTTCAACCTTTTCACCCATTGTACCACTTTTAGGATATGGCAGCATCCAAGTACCACCAGTCGCCTAGCAAGGTGTCAAAAACCTGATGACCAAAAAAAAAAAGGAAAAAAGTGATGAAGTACAGGTAGTCCTCGACTTACAACAGTTTGCTTGGTGACTGTTCGAAGTTACAACGGCACTGAAAAAAGTGCCCCCCAAGCCACAGCCGAGCAAGACACCTGCCTGCCCGCCCGGCGGCGTTCTTCTTCCTGTCCGAGGTTTTCATTGTTGTGAGCATTTCTGTTGAGGATTGGCAGCGGGGGTGGGGTGGGGTGTGTTTGGTTTTTATTCCCCCGTCTGCTGGAGTCTGGCGCTGATCCTGGCACTTCCACTGAGCCCTGACAGCCCTGCAGCTCCAGCCATCTCTCGCTCAGGCTTGTGCGGTGTTGCCACCGGTTCAGCTCATTCCCTTCCCCCACTACCACTTTTCTAGGATGGTCGCGTACCACCGGCCAGGTGCCAAAGTACCACAGGTGGTACCCATACCAATGGTTGAAAAGCCCTGAACTAGGGGATAAATGTAATGTACAAATCCACTGAATGTTTGCTACTTGCAATCCAGAATCGTTTTGAGCTCTTGGAGATGTTTGTCCAAAATATGCCACAGCTGGTCATCGGATAGAAACTGCAGTGAAATACATAATGCAACATGGCTAAACACAATAGGCTATTTCGGGAAGGGAAATTTCTGTTTCTAGGAGTCATTGTATTTTGCTTGAAACGCTCAGAGCTGGAGATTATACAGGTTAGCACTATCAATACTATTATAACAGGTTTCTCAACAGCAGGCACTCTGTGTGGCTGTATGCATGTGCGTGTGTATGTCCAAAAAAATCAGAATGGCTGCTGCAATGTGCAGTCGAAGAAAGATCCCTGCAAATGTCCTCTCAATGTTTATTTATTTATTATTTAATTACCAGGGTTTTTCTAAATGCCACTCAAACCCAAAGGACTAAGCAACTTCTAGGCTATCTTAGAGTAAAAAAAAACATTAAAGGCAAATGAAATAATATGATGAAAAAATATATATAATCCCTTGGCACTCAGGAAACCTTCAAAACTTTCATAACTGTTCCATCCTCAAGGCTCCTTAGAAAAGCCGCATTTTAATGGCCTTCCTAAATACCAGCAAAATGAGGGGACAATCTAATTTTGGAGGGTGAGTGTTAGAATTTCTGTTTTATATAAAGCACCACAGAGCAAACAAAAGAGTACAGTCACCATGTACTTTACTGCTCAACTATTTAACTGTAACTGGAAACAGGAAACTCTACTTCAGGGGTGTCAAACCCAATTATGGCCAGGGTGGGTGTGGCCTACTGGGTGGGCGTGGCCAGCTCTACATTGTTCGCATCAAGGGTGCCTATGGGGGCCTGGGCAGAAGTGGGACAGATCTGAGGGTCTCTGGCAGAAGGAGGATCTCTGGGCCAGGGCTAAGGCAGTGTGGGCCGTTCCCTCACTGTTTGGAACACATGAAACTACTTTGTGGGCCGGATCCAGCCCCCGGGCCTTGTGTTTGACATGTCTGCTCTACTTAGAACAAAAGAGCATAGAGTATATGCCATAGATCCAAACTTGTAAATACTGCAACTACTGGCTGAATACTACTGTAGTTGTTGCATAGAAATACATTCTAACAATGAATGCCAACAGTGAGGTATGATATTCTTCAGAAGGAGGTGGCAGTTGAGAAGATGATAATCAGGGTGAAAAGGGACTCGAATAAAGCACTCTAACAGATCTCACTGGATGGGGAGAAGCCATCAAGAGAAGGTTGTTCCATAGATAGTCAGAACTTTCCTCCCTCCCTCCCTCCCTCCCTCTCATTCTGTGAGAATATGGAATTTCCTTAATGAGCTTTACTTTCCCTTTTGGACCTAAAGCATCTGCCTCTAGATAGTCTTCAAGAACTTGGCTCTAGCACCCACATCTATTCTGCTAAATGCAGACCCCAGTCAATGATGTGGAGAGTTCCAACCATAAGTATCTTAACTTTTTCCTTGTGGGAAGTCACCCCCCCCCCAAGAGAAGGAAATATTAAAAAGCCAGAATATTTCCTCAAACTCTGGAAAGCATAGGGGTTAGGCCAGAGCGCAGGACCTTTTGTTAGGAAAAAGGGAGAGGCTGTGTGGAAATGGAATCGAATGAGTGAATGAGTGGGGATTTGTACTTGGGCAACTGCCAAAGTCTGTGAGCAAAGTTCCTCTCTTCTAGGAGGGACCCACAAACTTCTGCGAAAAGGAAGTCAGAGTCCGCTCAGATCCCTTTGTGGTCTGAAACTGGGGCAAGGGGCTAGGGCGGCTTCAAAAGTCACCTTGCCAAGGGCCAAGGACTGAAAGATTGCCTTGCCAGAACAGAAGACTGCAGGAAAGAGTCACTCTGGGGATGCAGGAGAGTAAAGAAAAAGACTCACTGCAGGTAAATGGGTCAGAGTCTTGCCTAAAAATATGGGCAGCTCTAATTCCAAGTTTCTGCCGATGTCTCCTTTAGGGCGACTGCTAAATGCCTGGGATCTAAAAAAGGCGGGAATGAAAAAGAAGCTTGCACGCCAATTTTGTAAAGAGTGGTCTTTGCTCAGGGCTTTGCTGGGACACCAATTTGGCTAAATAAAGGTACATAAAAGGAAAAGGAAAATAAAATATAGGAGTAGCGATTTCTCTCTCTTTCTATGCAACCAGGTGATTTGTTTAAGATTTTTGTTTAAGATTTTTATAAAATGTTTTATAGATGGCATCTGGATCCCAAGAAGTTGTCTAACATGTATCCTAATTTACAGTCTAAATGTTGGAGATGTGGTAGTTTAGAGGCTACCTATTTTCACATGTGGTGGACTTGTAGAAATATAAAAGCTTTTTGGATCAAAATTTAGTGGAACATTCAAAAGATTTTTAAGAGAAAGATAAAGTTTTCTCCGCAATTGTTTTTATTGGTTATTGTGGTAGATTGTGATGTTAAAGAAACTAACTTGATGTTGAACATGATAACGGCAGCACGGTTACTGGTGGGACAATATTGGAAGAAGGATAGTTTGCCCACTATAGAAGAATGGGTGTTTAAAGTTTCGAATCTTGCAGAAATGTCTAAGATTTCTGCTTATTTGAAAGATCATTCACAGGAAAGATATATTTCAGTTTGGAGGAGATGGATAAATTATATTCAGAACAAATATGGGACTAAAAAGTTCCATTTAGCTTATGAGTAGATTTTAGTGGGATATTGTTATTGGTACTTTGTTTGTAGTTATGTTAAAGGGGAGTTAAAGCACATTATGAATTTGGTTAATTGTATATTATGCATAATTTTTATTTAGAATATGATTATTGTAACTATAATCCTGTATTTAGCTCTGGGAAGTGGGGGGGGAAGTGGGTGGGTTTGGGGTGGATTTGGGGATATATTGTAAAATTTTGTTTTTGTAAAACTCTTTAATAAAAAAAAAAGATTTCTGCCTTCCCTAATTTGAGTTTAACTGAGATTTATGGTGGGAATGACCAAGATGTGTAAAACTAAGAGTTTTTTTTCCTATGCTGTTCTCTTTCCCTTGTCTCTCTGTGTGTATATGTGTGTGCGTATCAAGGTCTTTGTGTGTCCTTGAGGTAAATGTTAACTGTTTGGGTGTCTCTAATCCCTAGAGAGAAGAATTTTAAAATTCCGCTAGAAATTCTGCTTAAAATAAGCCACCAAAAGGAAAATACTCACTCTTATTTTGTCTGGCCAACAAAATAGAGCAGACATGTCAAACACAAGGCCCGGGGGCCAGATCTGGCCCGCGAAGTGGTTTCATGTGGCCCATGAAGCCATCCTGGAAACAGTGAGGGAACGGCCCCCACTGCCTTGGCCCTGGCCCAGAGACCCTCCTTCTGCCAGAGACCCTCAGATCTGTCCCACTCCTGCCCAGGCCCCCATAGGCACGCTTGATGCGAACGATGTAGAGCTGGCCATGCCCACCCAGTAGGCTATATGCACTTTAGCCATGCCCACCCAGTAGGCCATGCCCACCCTTACCACACCCACCCGGCCCCCTGAGGGCAACCACAATGCTGATGCAGCCCTCAATGAAATTGAGTTTGACACCCCTGAAATAGAGTGAAGAAAATTGAGTTCCCTTTTGCCTTCCCTTGTTAGGGAATGTTTTAAGCTCATTTAGAAGGGAAATTTGATTCGTTTGCTTGCTTTATTTGTGCTTTTTCTGTATGTGTTGTAAGTGGGTTTTATCTGTCTAACCTTCTCCTGAAACGTGAGGTGTGTCTACCCACAGGAGCTTCACGAGCTTAGTTTGCTTGTGAAGGGAAATAACCTTCTTCTTCTTATGTTACTTTTCTTATCCCACTAATCAGTAAAACTACTATGGAACTAATCCTGGAACATATCAGCATTTTTCAATCTCTAAAATAATGTGGTCTGTTTTAAAATAAATGTTAAAGGTAGATTCTCTATGCCCTCACAAATTGTACACACACACACACAAACAAACAAAAAAATACTAGGCTCATAAAATTACTTGGAGCTTTCTGCAGTCTCAAGCTGCAAGTCCTTAAGTTCTCTTTAACATGTTGTAAATGTTCAGTTTCAGAAGTGAGACCTTTCTTTTTTTTTGGTGGTTCTCTTACCAGAATCCAACCTCTCTTTTGTCCTCATCTGTGATGTCCCCATTTTGTTGTGACTGGTCTTATCTGTTTCTTTACCGACTGCAGCATTAATGCCTTTTCAAACTCTGTTTGCAAGCTACCCCTCCTCCCATCCTACTTCTTCATTTCTTATCCTCTGTTCTCCATGCCTTTGTCTGATCAGTACTGCGTCTCCTGGGAGAGTCACTCACAAAGCGGGGAGGGGACCTTGTTCTCATGTCTTTCAGCCCTGCATAGGTGACCCCCACAACCTTTGGAAGCAGAGCATACTGACCCAGACCCTGCTTCCAGAGAAGACCCTCCATTCGCTTGAGCCATGGAATTGGTTTTGAATCCAGCCATCCACTAGAAAGCCACCGTGCAACCAGAGTGGAACAGATCTTCCTAAGTCCTACCATCCCCTCAAATGCCTGTGAAAGCTGCAGTGGAAGGAAGGAGCCCTGGAGCTATTGGCCCTCACCTGAAGCCTCAGAAGACAACTGGAAAGACTATGGGGGGGAGGGCAGAAACTCATTGTAAGGTTTTCTTTCTTGCCTCATTTGTACTGTAATAAGCCATTTGAATGTATTTATGGAGGGACGACATTTGGGAATGGTTGGCACAGCAAGTATTGAACACCTTGGACTTTTGTCTGGTGGGAGGGAAAATTTGTCCAGGATGCTTGTATTCTCTGTCTCATAGAAGTAGCTGCATGCATGTGTGCACACACACACACCATTCAAAATCACACAGAAGCTATCCCCTTCACCTACCTTCAGTAAAGCTCCTTAGGCTGGTTCTTGCCCTGTGGCATTAAAGCTTTGCATGCACAACTTCCTGCAAATTCCAAGGGGGAGGGAATCAGGCCCCCTCAGGCAATTATGCTGTCACTGAGGAGGTAGCAGGAAAGAGATCTTCAAAACCCAAGCCATAAATATATTGCACTGGTGGACCCAGAGTGGGAATCTTAGGGCTCACTGTGTTCAATTTAATAGCCTGGCTTGCACACTGGCTAACTTCAGTTGGGCATCACAAACTCTGGAATGCACTAAACTAAGAGCTAAGGCAGGTTCTGGAAGTAAGCAACCCTTGAAAATGGGCAGTCAGTGGTTATGTACTGAGACAAAATATGGCTGTGAAGAATTTTGGAGGCATGTGCAGACCTGACTTGAAAGCTCAAAGTGGCATCAAATATCTAAAATAATTGGCATAGAATATTGGACACTGTAAATTTATTTTCCACCTAACAGAACTTTTGCCCTGACTTTTAGACCTTCATGGTTGAGAAGCTCCTCTTTTGGGAGCCACTGCAGGGATCTTTTTCTGCTGCCTCTATTAGTGCCTTCCCCTTCCTGCATTAACAGTTAACAGTTTAAAAGCTTGTTTCCCCACATCCTGGAGCCCCCATAGAAACGCCCATCAAGTCTCCCTGACCAGATCAATTTTAAAACTTGTGCCAGTAAAAGTGTGTCATCCACACTTATATGGCACAAAGGGGAGATTGTGGGAAGTCAGCCCCCCCCTCCCCGAGAAGAAAATATTAAAAAGGCAGAATATTATATTTCCTCAAAGGATCTTAAAAAGGCAGAAAAGCATGTCCAGATTTTCTTAATAGCCCCAAGTCTCCCTCCCCCAAGCAGAAACCAGCTCTGTAGAAATGCAGATATCATAATCCATTCAGGAAGGCTGGAGTCCGGCTTGGACTGGGCCCTGATGAAGATTTTTCTTTCAACACTTACAAAAGCAACCTGCCCAAATTGAATGCATACAATGTTTTAAACCTGAAATAGTTAAACTTAAAAATGTTTGCATACCTCCCATTGTTCAATATAAAGTTACCAGCTCTCATTTGATAGGCTGAGGCTCATACACCTTCAGCTACGCAGGCAACTGCCAACTTCAAGGTGAAACAGAATCCAGGTTCACAGGTAAGAAATCTTTCCCCTCATCCATTGCATCTGCTGACTGAAGGTGAGGCATGATGTACTGTAGGCAAGGAACAAGTTCTACCATCATGCCAAAAACTTGCCCTTCAACTTTCTATTCCTGCATTTATCAACCTCAGCAATTCTAAGATGTGTGGACTTCAACACTCAGAATTCCCTAAAGAGCGTTTGACTAAGGAATTATGAGAATCAAAGTCCACACATCTTAAAGTTGCTGAGGTTGAGACACCCTGTTCTATAAATTGGTTGGAGCTGTATTTGAATAAAATATGAATCTTCCAATGAGAACTAAATGGGAGGCTTCACAGAAACACTAGAAAGAACCTATTACTTTGAAGAGCTTCAGGAAAACCATCCTATAGGAGGATTCGTACAACATGCAAGACGATTATGTGGTTTATGTGGTTAATGTGTATGAAACCTACCACTGCAGTGTGTAAATCATGGTAATGGCTTAATATGTTGCATGAGCCAACCCATTCTGCTGTATTCCACGAAAGAGAGTTGAAGGAACCACTGTTTCGTGCAATGTTTCTTAAACAATGTTAAGCCGAATGCCAATATTCCTCAAACAACTTTGAGGTTTTTTAAAATCCAAGATAAGAATAATTGAAGTATCCATTTACTTTCATAGGCTAAGCAAAGGTGTCCATGAATGAATAGCGAGATCCTTCCTCAGATGTCACACTGAAATTTCTGAAAAACCAGCCAACAAAGAAAATGTAGTTGGAAGTTCAGAGCACGTATGAATTTGAAGTAAACAGGCATTGAAAGCTTTGTTATTTTTATCCGCAATTTACCTTTGTGAAAGGAAGAAAATCTTCAGGATTTGCCACAAGTCCAAATATTAAGGTAGGCTGACTCTTAAAAGCTCTTCTGAACAAATCTCACTGCAGACATTGATGAAATAGGCTATCGATGCAACATCACACATCCCACTAAGAGAGGCATAAATAAAAATATTACAGCGATCGGCATTTTTAAGCAATACAACAATGCTGGAATTTTGTGGTCTTGAAAAGTTTAAGGGACATTAGTGTGATGAGTAAATGCAGTCGCTATGAGGGCAGGGCAGGTTCGTGTGGTGCATGTTGCTTTAGATACAAATCAAATTAGGCAACCTTTGATTTGATCCAACTCCTCTGAGCAATTTTTCAAATTGTCAAATCAGGCCTGAACCACATTTTATGGTTCGTGCACATTGCTACTGTGTTTCTACACACTGACCTGGTTCTTGGCACGCCCTACTTTGTTTGATTCAAAACTCCATAGTATCCAACCCTCCTATTCTTCCTGCCAGTATCCAGGATCAAGGATAGAGGCTATCTTCTAGGACAGGGGTAGGCAACCTTGGCTCTTTTATGACTCGTGGACTTCAACTCCCAGAATTCCTGAGCCAGCATGGCTAAGCATGGAAACCTCTCCCTTTCCCCTCAGCATGGCCGGCTCAGGAATTCTGGGAGTTGAAGTCCACGAGTCATAAAAGAGCCAAGGTTGCCTACCCCTGGCCTAGGAAAACCAGCTTGACAACATCTTATCCAATACCTTGAACCCAAAATCTCACCCATTGACGAAGTACTCCTGAAAAAACTTTGGTTTATATTCCTTTTTTTTAAAGGGCACATTAATATCTCCCTCTTTCTTTTCTCATGAAAATAAACTGTTGAGGCCTAGAGATTCAATCACATCTAGTATTGCAAAATAGGAACCAGTTTTCCATAAGTGGATGTCAGCAGGAGAAACTCAGGAAGAGGAATTAAATAAAGAGAGTGATAAGAATACAGGGAGTCCTCGAATTGCAATCATCCATTTAGTGACCATTTGAATTTACAACAGCACTAAAAAGTGATTTATGGCCTTTTTTCATGCCTATGACTATTGCAAGATGCCCATAGTCATGTGAGCACCATTTGGATGCTTGGCAACTGGTTCATATTTATGACAGTTGCACTGTCCCATTGTCATGTGATCCCCTTTTGCGACCTTCGGACGAGCAAAGTCAATGGGGAAGCCAGATTCACTTAGGAATCCTATTACTAACTTAACAACTGAAGTGATTCACTTAACAACTGTGGCAGGAAAGGTCGTAAAATGGGGCAAAACTCATTTAACAACTGCCTTGCTTAGCAACAGAAATGTGGGGCTCAATTGTTGTCATAAGGCAGGGGTCTTCAAACTTGGCAACATTAAGACTTGTGGACTTCAACTCCCAGAATTCCTCAGCCAGCCAGGGAATTCTGGGAGTTGAAGTCCACAAGTCTTAAAGTTGCCAGGTTTGAAGACCCCTGTCATAAGGCCTTACTACCTGTAAGGTCCTGACTTTCTGACAGAAGCTCCAGCCATTTTATATTTGCTGGTGAATGACAAAACGGGTGGGGACTTCACTCATGTAGGCGTGAGTGCCATCTTGAGTTTTTTAAACTCATCCTTTCCCCCCAATGTCCCCTTTTTTAAGCAGATACTTTTTTATTAATTTTCAAACATAACATAAAAGAAAAGCAAACATTTTAGCATACACAAACAGAAAGGAAAGAAAAAGACAATAATACATAAAAAGAACATACAAATAACTCCCCAAATCTAATTATAACAATGTCCTGCGTTCATCTTATTTTGTAAATCTTCCAAAAAAAGACATCTAAATTTTCAGTGCTGATCAAATCCATTGAAGAGATTTTTTTTTCCAAGGAGAAAGATAATGTGCCACTTTCTGATTAATCAAACATAATTTTCTCAAAAATTGCCGACTCACGCAGCTCTGAAATCTAATCCTTTATATCTGGAATTGCGGTATTTTTCCATCTTCAAAGGATTATTTTTTTCACTGTTAGAAGAGCACAGAAAAGTCATCTTTGTTCTGCACATGTTAAATTCCAAGTAGTGAGGATATAACTCGGTGCAATACATGTGTGTTTAAGAACCAACATTTTCTTAGTAATTCTGTCAACCTGATTCCAAAAAGGGTGTAAGGAAGAGTGTGCTCTGTAATGGTATGTGGGAACGGATCTCGGGAGACAGAAGGAAAAAACTGAATAATAGTCAGTGCTTTTTTTTTTGTAAAAGAAAAAGGTGCCGGAACTCACACATGTCATACAACCTGCCTTGCCTATCCTACAAGGTTCCATCCAAAAAAGGTGCCGGAACTCCGTTCTGAGCGTTCTATGACAAAAAAAAGCCCTGATAATAGTCATGCTAAAGTTATTTCAGCCCAAGGAAGGAAAAGGGATGTGGGAGTTTCCCAGAAGACACCCTCCAGTTAGCCCATTTAGAAATGGCTTTGGATTGAGAGGCAAACTTATAACAACCCGGCCAGGCGAGGGGCAGCTACGATGAATGCAAAAATTAATTCGGGGGCAACACGTGCACCCATCAAACTTGCAAAAGAAAAGGCCAGGAAGTGCCTGAACTACATCCTGATGCAAGGGATTTCAGAATTGATAAAAGAAAAAAAAATGAAGAGGAGGGTGACCAAACAAAAGAACGAAAGTATTGGTGGAGCAGTGGGCTAATGCCTCCTTAAGTAACACCAGCTGCCTGCAATTAGTGCAGGTTCGCATCCCACCAGGCTCAAGGTTGACTCAGCCTTCCATCCTTCCGAGGTAGGTAAAATGAGGACCCAGATTGTTGGGGGCAATAAGCTGACTTTGTAATAATGCCGCTTGGGGTGTGTGTGTGAAAGCCCTAATAAGCAGGCATATACAGAGAATGAAGGCTAATGCTAAGCACATTTGATTTGTGCTTAGATTGTAAGCTGCCCTGAGTCTTCGGAGAAGGGCGGGATATAAATGGGATTAAAATAATAAATAAATAAATAAATAAAAATATTAAATTAGGAAGACTTTGAGTTCAGAATGACCTTGCAGCTCAGTGTGGACAACAACTGTTACATTCCTTCCTCCTTGAAGGAGTCCATGACCTGGGAAATATATAAAGGTTAAAGAGAAGCGAAATGTCTTGAAAGAAAAACAAAGACAGTCCAGTTGCCTTTAGAAAAAGCACCTTTGGGACAACTGTGACCTGGATGACTGAGAATCTCCATAGACCTTATGAGCCAATTTTCTTTTGGAATCTTTTCCTCTGCCTCTGTGAGCTAGATCCAACCCAATTTTGAACTCAAATTTTCTTTGATTGGCTTCTCCCTCCCCACCAAAGTTGTCCCCATTCTGTCCAGTTTCTGGAGAGTTACTCCAGTGCGGGATAGAGGGAAAGAGGCCTGACCTCCTTTTCCAAAATCTAATGTGCTATTGGGTTAGAAAGAGTAACAAGAAATGACAAAGCATATCTAGTCAGCTTCCATGAAGGCAGCCAGGATCCTGATAGAGTTGGTTGTTCCAGATGTGCCTAGACCAGACGTCTTCAAACTTGGCCCTTTTATGACTTGTGGACTTCAACTCCCAGAATTCCTCAGCCAGGCATGTGGGCTGAGGAATTCTGGGAGTTGAAGTCCACAAGTCATAAAAGGGCCAAGTCTGAAGACCCCTGGCCTAGAGTTTCTTCGTCCTGAGCCAGTCAGCTGCTGTTGCTTCGCCAGATAAGCTGTTTATCCCAAAGACTGATGCCAAATGAGCAGATGCAGAGTAGTGGGTTAAGGAAATTGTAGCTGAAGAAGGTAATGTGTGGCGTACAATTTACTGTTCTGCCAAAAGGTGAGCAGATGGAAGAAACCACAAAGAGCTGCCTTGGTGATGCTCTGGTGATGCCAGACTGGGACAGCTTGAACATGAGCCTAGCACTGAAGATTTTACCTAGTTCGTTTAATGAAATGTCTGCAAGAAAGCCAGCAAGCTCAACGAGCACTAAGGACTCCTCATTTCAACCCTGAGCTACAAATATTCTCCTTTATGGGTACAGCCTGAATATGTTGTGAAGGCTGGAAGAGACCTGGAAGCATGTGAAATAGGATATTTAGAAGCAAGAGAAGCAATAACTCAGAATTGCCAGCATTCATTTCATGACGTTCAAAGTTACAACATCACTGGAAAAAGTGACTTACGACCAATTCTCACACTTATGACCATTGCAGCACTCCATTGCAGTCACCTGATCAAACTTTTGGTGCTTGGCAACCGGCATATATTTCCGATGGTTACAGCGTCCCCGTGTCCTGGGAATGTCATTTGCAACCTTCTCGGGGAGCTTTTGACAAACAAAGTCAAGGGGGGGAAGCCAGATTTCCTTAACGTTTGCATGATTCACTTAAAAACCTCAGTGATTCATTTAACAACCGTAGCAAAAAAGGTCATAAAACGGGGCCTGATTCACTTAACACTTGTCTTGCTTAGCAGTGGAAATTTTGGGCTTAGTTGTGATTGTAAGTCAAGGATGACCACTAAAATATGTGGTCAGAACATGTAAGGAAGTAATTCCAATTAGAGCATGGGTGACAAACTCGCCATGTCATGTGACATGTCACTATGTATCACAACTTTTTTCACATTACCAGAGATAATAATATCTACTTAATAATAATCTAACAAAATGAAATTCAATGGTGAAAAAAGTGAAGTTCTACACTTAAGCAAAAAACCCCCAAATGTACAGGTAGATCATAGGTGGCACCTTGCTCAATAGTAGTAACTGTGAGAGGGATCTCCGAGTCCTAGTGAACAATCAATTAAATATGAGCCAGCAGTGTGCTGCAGCTGCCAAAAAAGCCAACACAGTGCTAGGCTGCATTAACAGAGGGATAGAATCAAGATCGCGTGAAGTACTAATACCACTTTACAATGCCTTGGTAAGGCCACATTTGGAATGCTGCATCCAGTTTCGGTCACCACGATGTAAAAAAGATGTTGAGACTCTGGAAAGAGTACAAAGAAGAGCAACAAAGATGATTAGGGGCCTGGAGGCTAAAACATATAAGGAACGGTTGCTGGAATTGGGTATGTCTAGTTTAATGAAGAGAAGGGTGAGGGGTGACATGATAGCAGTGTTCCAATATCTCAGGGGCTGCCACAAAGAAGAGGGAGTCAAGCTATTCTCCAAAGCGGCTGAAAGCAGGACAAGAAGCAGTGGATGGAAACTAGTCAAGGAGAGAAGCAACCTAGAACTAAGGAGAAACTTCCTGACAGTTAGAACAATTAACCAGTGGAACAACCTGCCTCCAGAAGCAGTGAATGCTCCAACACTGGAGGTTTTTAAGAAGAGACTGGACAGCCATTTGCCTGAAATGGTATAAGGTTTCCTGCCTGAGCAGGGGGTTGGACTAGATGACCTCCAAGGTCCCAACTTTATTATTGTTATTGTTATTGTTATTGTTATTGTTATTGTTGTTGTTGTTGTTGTTATTATTATTATTATTATTATTATTATTATTATTATTATTATTATTATTATTATGGCTTTTTTTCTCATAGAACGCTCAGAACGGCATTCTGGCATTTTTTTTTGCAAAAAAAAAAAGCTCTGTCTGAAAGCCTATTGCAGGGCTAGGCAATCTTGGCCCTTTTTTTTATGACTCATGGACTTCAACTCCCAGAAATCTTGAGCCAGCCATGCTGAGGGGAAAGGGAGAGGTTTTCAAGCTGAGTCATGCTGGCTCAGGAATTCTGGGAGTTTAAGTCCTTGAGTCATAAAAGAGCCTGCCCTACAGGAGTACATTAAAGTTATTTACAGGGTTACTTTTTTGGGAACTAAACTTTTAGAATCTAAAACAGCTAATTAAGAAAAGCCAACAGGAAAGAACCTCACATTTTTCATCTGCTTCAATCTTTTGGAAGGTAAAATTAGATAACAAAATAATTATTTCCTCTGTTAACATCTCTGTAATGAAATCAAACATTTTTCTCAATGTAATATGTCTAATTTAGCTGATGCTAGAAAAAAAATCTTTTGTACAGACTCTTGAAAACTATTTTGAATCTATAACCATCTATTACAACTAAACCACTTTAAATTAAACAATTCTTAAGAATCAAATGTTCTTAATTTGGACTTTACTTTTACTGTTTGGACTGTTGTGTGTTTTGAAAAATAGATTATTTAGAATCTAGTTATGTTGCACTTCAGTCTTTAAATAATTAATCTAGTATATACATAACAATATATGATGTTTTCCATGGTGAGGTTAACATCAATAACAACATTTATTAAAAAGGCTAAAATAATTTCTGGTGGTATTATCTGTACATTAAAATTTTGTTTAGTCACAATCTTTCACTTTTCACATTCTGAAAAAGCAGTGGTCATGTATCCTAGCAAAAGATGTTACATGTGTGCATAGGTGTAGTCAGTAGCATATGCCATTTTAAAAATATCAGACATGCAAAGAAAGAAAAATAAGTCCAAAATATCTGTATTACATCCAGAAATGCCAACTTTGCAACCAATATTTCTCATCCATAACTATGGCACCCTAAGGATACCTGCATACATGCAAATGCTTCTCTGGGATCAGTAACGCAGCAGGGATTGCTTTTTCCTTCCAGTAACAGATTGCTGGGAAATACCAAACATGGCCTTGAGAATTCCAATGTTTGTTACAAAATTTTCTGGATGTGGTTGGAAAGAGGCCTAGAAATGCCAGCACAAATACATCACACTTGCTGAACGCGCACACGCAACTAATTATAATCTTCAATTATATGTGATATGCTATCAAGGAAAATGTATAGATATAGCCAGCAGACATTTAGGGAACCTTTATTTTTCATACACTGTTCAAATTTTGTTTTAATGCCATGGTGATACACAATCAAATGTAATCAGTCTTTTTTTTTAATCCCAAAGCATCTGTTTGTTAAATACAGTGTAACAAAGTTTTGGATGATGGAATTATTTTTTATCTAAGGATAACTAATGATAAGAGCTCCTAAATCTGTTATTTTGTTTTATTTTTGCACAAAAATTGTATAATTTGCATTTGCATTCATTTACAAATGGAATACGTTGTTAAAATGTATTGGTGTTGAAATAATTAGTGCACACATAGACCTAAAACCAGTTTCTTGCATTTGGCAATTGTACTAAAAAAATATCTCATTGTCAACCAATATAATTCATTTAATTTGAAATCAAGTGAAAAATTGATTTAAATTATTTTATTAAAACAAATTAATGGCAATTCTTTTATAAGAAGTTGCCTCAAACAAAATGAGTTTGACATGTCTGCTCTAGATAGTTGAATGCTCCAAAATAAATTCTAGACCAGGCCTGTACATGCAGCCTACCAAGTACCCTTGGACAGAGCACAGACTTTTTTTTTAAAGTAATAAAATCACCACCATTGCCCTGAAAGTCATGTTGCCTAGTGCCTCCATGGCTTACCATGACCACAAGCTCCAACACTGTAGATGCTCCTCTAGTCACCAAATCATTGATTAGCCCACCAGCATTCCTTTGCAGACCACAAAGATTTTTAATTTATCAGTGTGGGCCTTTCCCTTCTACAAGTTGCACAGACCTCTTCTAGATTTTCCTCTTGCCTTTCTGAGTTAACTCCTTGGTCTGTCATTGAGCAAGAATTGACTTTGTAGGGAAGCATATTATCATTTGATGTATATTTAACATATGTTCTACCTTTATTTACCAATTATATAATATTTCTATGCAATTTGTATGCACCTGGCAAAGTTTGGGTGCTGGTACTTACCTTTAAAGCCCTACATGGCTTAGGCCCGGGATATCTGCAGGACCGTCTGCTGCTGGGGACGACTTCCCATCGCCCAGTGCGCTCACACAGAGAGGGCCTCCTCAGGGTGTCGTCGGCCAGACAATGTCGGCTGGCGACCCCCAGGGGGAGGGCCTTCTCTGTGGGAGTGCCAGCCCTTTGGAATCAACTCCCCCTTGAGCTTCGGATGGCCCCGGACCTCTGGTCCTTTCGCCGCGACCTCAAAACGTTCCTTTTCCATCAGGCTGACCTGGATTGATGATGGGTTTTTAAAAGTTTTAATTTTTAACTGTGTAATTAATATTTGGGGCTGTTATTTAATTTTTTCTTAACTTTTGTACTGTTGTTTTTTATTGTTGTTAGCTGCCCTGAGTCCTCTGGGAGATAGGGCAGCATATAAGTCCCATAATAAATAAATAAATAAACTTACAATATTTTTAAAATCATAAGATTAAAACATAAAAGCAGGGCTTTTTTTCTCGTAGAACGCTCAGAATGGCATTCCGGCACCCTTTTTTGCACAAAAAGAAAAAAGCTTTTGCACAAGCTATGCTACTCCCTCTATTGGCTTTCAAAAGCCTATTGGCTTTTGAAAGCCAATAGGAATTGCTGCTGAGTGTGCCAAAAGACCTGGCCGGCAAATGTTGCACTGGCAAGTTGTCTGCAGTGAAGGCGATTTGGCAGGAACTTTGCATCCCTCCCTGCTACCCAAGTACACTATCTCAACTAGGTAAGTAAAAGAGGACAAGGAGTGGGAGGTGGGTTCTGCGGAGTCCATGTGCACTCCTTCCTTGTGCTCCTCTGTGTCAGCCAGGCTGGTGACCTACCTGGTGCTGGACCTGTGCCACCGTTGCCTCGCCCTGCGTGCCTAAGTGACCGCCCTGCATCGCCTGGCCCGCACCGCCTCCGCTGCCTGCCCCGCACAGCACTGCCATATATTGCGGGCCCCGCTGCTCTCACAGCACCAGCCACGCCAGCTCCGGCCACGCCAGCTCCAGCCCTGGGGGCAGCCCACCACCAACACCCCTCGCACCCATGACCGCAGCAATGCTTCCCCCACCCCGCCCCCCGCCTCCTGCGGCCGCCAAGATGAGAGTTCCGGCACCTTTTTTTTTTTAAGAAAAAAAACACTGATTATTATCATTATAGAAGTTCTTCCTTTCTGGATTGGGGATCCTCATTTTCAAACGTAAAAGACAATGACCAATTATAGACGTGGTCCTCCTGCTATCTCAGTTGTTACTTAGAAAAATAACCCACCTCTCTGCAATGAACTAATTCCTGTGAGGTTTCATATTCTTCTGCTTCTGTGTTTAGTATAATGTCTGTTTGCTATTAAACATCTTTTCTCTGAAGGTTTCGTGATCCCAATAGAAGTTTTGCTAATAAGGAAGGATATTATTTTTTTTTAAAAAACCCATGATATTTTCCAGTGCAGGTGAGTCAATGTGAATGGAAATATTGGCTGTTTTCACTGCCCAACCCTAGTCAACTACAGACCATGGCTTGTGTATAATTGCAGATGCTGGCTTTATGAATATCTAGCTACTGAGCCAAAACTGTTTGTGTCAGGTGGAAGGCAAAAACTATAATTAAAACCAACTCAACTGCAATGCATGGTCTGTTTCCTTCTACATCAGCTAGTTGTATCTTCTTGGGTTATTACCAGCATTTCATTTCAATAGCTGTAATCCACAGCCATTAAGTATTAATATGAAAATACATGATGCATTTAGATATAAATATAGGGGAAATATAAGGTGAATACATTGCCAGACTTCTGCTGGTGACTGATCATCTCTACTCTGAGAACAAATTTTGGGACAGTATCGTAGAAGCAGAAATCTGCCCAGCTGCTACAGTATATGTTTCTGCTCTTTCTCTACTCCAGTTATCCCCTTCCCAGAATTGTTTGGAAATAAAATCCTAAGTTGATTAAAGAGAAACAAAACTGTAAAGACAAAACCATGGAAAGTCAACATGTCAAAAATGCAAGTTATAAATACCCTGTAAACCGCCCTGAGTCCTTTGGGAAAGGGTGGTATATAAATCTAAATAAATAAATAAATAAATCCAAGCTGTTAAAATCATAGCGGAAAGGGAAGCAGACCAAATCTGATTAAAAAAAATCCAAGGAGTTTTTTTTAAAAAAAGCCAGAAAGAAAAACAAGAATTAAAACCATGGGTAAATCACAGAAAATTGAATAAAGGATATTGCATAAAGGTAAAGGTAAAGGTTCCCCCGCACATGCGTGCTAGTCGTTTCCGACTCTAGGGGCCGGTGCTCATCTCCGTTTCAAAGCCGAAGAGCCAGCGCTTGTCCGAGGACGTCTCCGTGGTCATGTGGCCGGCATGACTAGACGCCAAAGGCGCACGGAACGCTGTTACCTTCCCACCATAGTGGTCCCTATTTTTCTACTTCCATTTTTACGTGCTTTCGAACTGCTGGGTTGGCAGAAGCTGGGACGAGTAACAGGCACTCACTCTGTTACCCAGCACTCAGGATTCGACCCGCCAAACTGCCAACCTTCTGATCGACAAGCTCAGCGTCCTAACCCACTGAGCCATCACGTCCCTTTTAGGATATTGCATAGTCTCATCTAAATAAAGGAGTGGCACAGTGGCTCAGCGGTTAAGATGCTGGGCTTGTTGGCTGGAAAGCCGGCAGCCCTGGTTCGAGACCAGAGCACCACACGATGGAGTGAGCTCCTGTACTTGCCACAGCTCCTGCCAACCAGGTCAAAACAAACTAGTCCCAACCATTTCAAAAGGATGCAAATGCGAG
Organism: Vipera ursinii; assembly: GCF_947247035.1. Taxonomy (NCBI): domain Eukaryota; kingdom Metazoa; phylum Chordata; class Lepidosauria; order Squamata; family Viperidae; genus Vipera; species Vipera ursinii. The sequence continues at coordinate 201,324,707 of NC_139516.1, forward strand.
TAAATTAATACCACTTTAGTGGGAAGGTAACAGCAGGGCTTTTTTCTCATAGAACGCTCAGAACGGAGTTCCGGCACCTTTTTTGGATGGAACCTTGTAGGGTAGGCAAGGCAGGTTGTATGACATGTGTGAGTTCTGGCACCTTTTTCTTTTACAAAAAAAGCACTGGGTAACAGTGCTCCATGATGTCATGCTGGCCACATGAAATGGAGATGAGCAGTGTCCCTAGAGTTGGCAATGACTAGCAGAGTAATAAATAAAATAAAATAATAAAATAATGTAAAATAAAATAAAATAAAATAAAATAGATAAAGTCACACTTGAAGTCAGTGCATCGGCTGGTGATATTATAACAGATGTGTCCTCATAGTTTTGTTGGCAACATTATGGAACTTGTTTGCTGTTACTTTCTCCTGGCAAATTTTTCTAAATTCCCAATCTAGGCTACAGCCTGCGATTTCTTGGTTGGTGTCCCATCCAGATACTAATTAGGTCAAATGTTACTCAGCTTCTTGAGATCAGTCCAAGATGGAAGAAAGCAGAACAGCCAAGATATAAAAGATGTGCAAAAGGAACTGGTGTTTAGACTAAGTGGCCGTTCCCCAAAGGAATAGGAACTCCAAGGAGATCTCCTTTCTGGTAACATCTTGTTTAGATTTTTGAATAAGATAACAAACAGGATGAACTGAACAGTAGACCATAAATCACATCAGGAAAGTACCGCTTCAGTAAGAGACAGTTAGGTGTAGTGGTGAAGGCACCAAGGTAGAAATCAGGAGACTGTAAGTTCTAGTCCAGGGGTAGGCAACCTTGGCTCTTTTATGACTCGTGGACTTCAACTTCCAGAATTCCTGAGCCAAGTGGCTCAGGAATTCTGGGAGTTGAAGTCCACAAGTCATAAAAGAGCCAAGGTTGCCTACCCCTGTTCTAGTCCCACCTTAGAAAGAAAAACCAGGTGTGAGATTTTGGGCCAATCACCAGGAGATTGAGACTTCTAGCTCCACCTTAGGCATGAAGCCAGACGAGTTACCTTGGGCCATCCACTCTCTCTTAGTCTAGGAAGAAGATGAGAGCAAATCACTTTCCAAAAGCCTTGCCAAAAAAAAATCTGCGAGGACTAGTCTACTTATCTGCCAGCAGTTAATACCAACTTTAAGGCACCATCCTCCAAAAAACGTTCCAACAATTCACCAGAGGATATCCCTCAGTAGAAGTATCTTTTTCAGTCTTGAGTTATTCCAAGTGAGCAAGGTCAAAGTTATTAGCCTTAATCTTTGCAGGATGCTTCACACATGGTTTACTCTTTAAATCCTGTTTTGGAATATAGCACTTGAGATGGTGCACAAAACCCGATGTGATCTTTGCAATGATGGACGTTTCGTGCTCCTCTGTGGATGAAAATAGTCAAGCTTGCCATGACTTCATACTGTCCTTGGAATTCCATCCAACCAAAATTAGCACAATTTTAAGAAAGAGAAGGAAGGAAGGAAGGAAGGAAGGAAGGAAGGAAGGAAGGAAGGAAATAGATAGATAGATAGATAGATAGATAGATAGATAGATAGATAGATAGATAGATGATAGATTAGATTAGATTAGATTAGATTAGATTAGATTAGATTAGATTAGATTAGATTAGATTAGATTAGATTAGGATATATTTTTCCCAGATCTAAAAAAGCAAGTCACAACTTGCCAACTGGCCTGGGAATGGTTGTCAGGTTGCACCCACAATCTACCTGCTACAGCCTCAATGTCCTCAGAAGGCTTTCACTGCCTTTGGGCATGCACCCGTGATAGTCATCAAGTCCTACTTACTAAAGCCATAATCAGCTTAATTGGACAAAATGAGCACTTCCAATTGGATTCAGAAATAAATTTATATCCCAATGGCAATAACTACACTATATCTCAGGGGTAGGCAACCTCGGCTCTTTTATGACTCATGGACTTCAACTCCCAGAATTCCTGACTCAGGAATTCTGGGAGTTGAAGTCCATGAGTCATAAAAGAGCCGAGGTTGCCTACCCCTGGTATATCTCATGTGTCTATGAATTTTATTATCTTCCTTTTTCTTTTGGATTGCTTTACAGCAGGAGTCTCCCACCTTAGCAACTTTAAGACTTGTGAACATCAATTCCCAGAATTCCCCAGCTACCTTTGCTGGCTAGGGAATTCTGGGAGTTGAAGTCAACAAGTCTTAAAGTTGCCAAGTAGGACACCCCTGCTTTACAGACTTTGGGAGGAAGCGCTGTATTGGAAAGCCAAAGGAAATAAGTAAAGCACACTGAATTCTGGGAGCTTCAGGCCCATTGTAATTTTTGGACCCAGATCCCTATCTGTGATAACTAGGCTGTGATTGTAGCCTGGAATTTTAAGTATTCCTGGGCAAGCAAATTTATAATAAAGAAAAATAATTGACACTGCAGTATGAAATCTTGGTTCATGCAGGGATAATATTCAGGAGAATGCAATTATAGGCAATGTCCTATTTTCTGAAGAGAAGGGACAATTTGGGTCATTTTTACCTCTGGTGATGTTTGTTTTGGTTTAAACGATGATGGTAGGCAAGACGTGTGAAATTGCTAAGGAGGAAAAGATAAAAGGGGAACATGTCTCTGTGCAAGAAACGCTGCTGTGTTTACCCACTGTCTTCCATTTTTCTTTAACAAAATCACAGCACATGTTTACCATGGGAGGCCTTTGAGTTGGAAATGCGGGGGACTGCCCATTTGGAAGCTGGAATGACAGAACAGAATATCCAAGTTGGAAGGGACCTTGGAGGTCGTCTAATTTAACCTCATGCACAGGAAGGAAACCCATTTCAGACAAATGGCTGTCCAGTCTCTTCTTAAAAACTTCCAGTGTTGGGGCATTCACAACTTCTGGAGGCAGATTGTCCCACTGATTAATTGTTCTAACTGTCAGGAAATTTCTCCTTAGTTCTTCTCTTCTTGACTAGTTTCCATCTGTTGCTTCTTGTCCTGCCTTCAGGTGCTTTGGAGAATAGCTTGACTCCCTCTTCTTTGTGGCAGCCCCTGAGATATTGGAACACTGCTATCATGTCACCCCTCATCTTTCTCTTCATTAAACTAGACATACCCAATTCCATATGTTTTATGTTTTAGCCTCCAGTCCCCCAATCATCTTTGTTGCTCTTCTCTGCACTCTTTCTAGAGTCTCAGCATCTTTTTTACATCATGGTGGACCAAAATTGGATACCGTATTCCAAGGGTGGTCATATTTCACATGACATAGCTGGGAAAGACTGATGGATACATATTTATGACCATTTCTTTAGGTTTATTGTTAAAAGTTCTCCATCGAGAAGATGAGTTTCAGAAAGACTGGGATCTGTCAGGAATCTGTCAGATTCCTTTGTTGCTATTAATGTTGTTAATCCTTGTGTGAATCACATAGTCAGTACATCTTGGCCTGAACCCATATTTAAATCATCCAGCAGGCTTTCATGCTTAAGGTAGGATTAGAATTCACAATGTCCTGGTGATTGGCCCAAAGTCACTCAGTTGGCTTTATGCCTAAAGTGGGATTAGAACTCATGACCTCCCACCTTCTAGCCCGGTTCTTTAGCCACTAGACCACATCAGACAAAATTAAGAATTCTTTTTTTTTTTTTTACTTTTCTCTACTTTAGTCTCCAAGATCCCAAAACAAGGTCTTTAGGCTCCATGTGACACTAAGTGTGGGCTTTGTCCATCCCTGCTGTGTTAGTAACAGTTTTTTGAATGTGGCAGTTTAGGACAGAAAGAAAAAAGCTGATGATAAAATAGACTTCCAGTTGGCCTTTTGCTCTGTAGCCATTCCACAATACTCAATCACTGTTTCTCCATTTTGGCAACTTGAAGATGCTGGCTGGGAGAATTCTGGGAGATGAAGTCCATACATCTTCCTGTTGCCAAAGTTGGGAAACACTGACTTAGATAATTTGAGTGTCAACACTATCACTGTGCAACTTGAGACACAGTAAATTGGAAGAATTTAGACTTAAATCTCTGCTATCCCATCTCCATGTGTATCCAAACAAGCCAATTTTGGCCAGACAGCTTCTCTCCTGCAATCAAAGATTCTGTGTCAAAGAGGTGAATAAGGCAAAAAGGTAATGGAAGGGAAATATATATTAGCAGTTTTTCATGGCATCTATGAAATGTACAGTTGTGAGAAAAGCAAAAAAAAAAGAGGCTTTTGTAGCATACTCATCTCAGCTGGAAGCTGATCGCAGGCTGAAGCCTGCTGAGTGCTCAGTTATATTAGTCTTGCACAGGAAAACCAAAGCTGAAATGTAATTTATTTCCTTGCTGGTGTTATATCCTGTATTGCATTTGGTTGAAAAATGCACAGGCTGTATTTTTTTTTAAAAAAAGATAAACTATTTCTGCATCACATTTACAGTCAGTATTAAAAGATGAGGATGCAGAAAAACAAAATCATACTGGTTTACAAGCTCTTGTTTCTTTTCTTTTATTTATTCAATTTCCATAGATGCCCATCTCAGCCCTCTGCCTCACTTGTCCTATGCATTGCAGGCAGTCCTTGACTTATAAACTTAAATGGAATTTGCACATCGCACATTGTGATGATTGTAAAGGAGGTCATCACACGACCGACCAGACTTTATGAGCTTTTTTCACAGTGATTGTTAAGTGAATCGTTATGGTTATTAAGTAAATCTGTGATTATTAGGCAACGCCACAGTTGTTAGCAATAGCTGTAGCACTTAGACTTGTATATCACTTCACAGCCCTCTCTAAGTGGTTTACAGAGTCAGCCTATTGCCCCAACAATCTGGATCCTCATTTTACCCACCTTGGAAGGATGGAAGGCTGAGTTAACCTTGAGCTGGTCAGGATCAAACTGCTGGCAGTTGGCAGAATTAGCTTGCAACTGTTGTGATTCCTCACCAGTCAGTGGATCTGGCAGCTGAGTGTGAGGAATCAGATGAAGAGGAGGGGCCTGGAGTGACATTAGAGTCAGAGGAAGGCTCTGAGGAGCTCCAAGACTTACAGTCTGACAAGGAGCCTGGCCCCTCTACTCACGCTCAGGCTGAGACACAGCTGTGCTGGGAGCCTCAGTTGTACAATGATGAAGAACAGTTGGGACAAATCCAGGATGCACGAAAGAGGAGCGAGTAGGACAGAGGAATGCAATGGGGTGGCTCCAAAGGCAAAGGAGAAGGCATTAGGAAGCCATGCCTTGGCTGAATTATAATAGGGAAGGTGTGGGAGGTGCTGGTTGCCAAAGGCAACCATTCGTGTTAAGGATTGAGTTTCTGTGAACTGTGTTGTTTGCTTTGGACATTGACTCAGGTCTGTGAATAATAAAAAGGGTTGGTTTTTCTAGTGGTTCCTGCCTGTTTGTTGAAAGAGGGGTTTCTCCTTGTGAGAATAACAAGGACTCACATAGGCTGGGACAGAAGAGCAATACTGCATTCTAACCACTGCACCACCACGGCCCCTTAAGAGAATCCATTGTTCACTATTGGGCGTTTTTGTCCAAAATTGGACATAAAGGCTATTTTTGCCCAAAAGCATTGTAAATCACAGAAATGTGACCACGGGACCCTGCAAACATCCATAAATGTGGATTGCTTGCCAAATGCTTGAAATTCAATCTCCTGACTGTGTGTGTTTGTGTGTGAGCCACTGAAACTTCAAAACCAGGTCATGAGTACTTTTTGGGGAGAAGGGGTGCCCATGTATAGCTGGGGAATTTCAGGAGTTGAAGTCCATATATCTTAAACTAGCCCAGGTTGAAAAACACCGATGTGAATTAATATTTGTCATGGTGCTGTCCCCAATGCATTTTTTTTTAGAAAAAAAATAAAAAAAAAATCAAATTATTCAAATTCAGGAGTAGGAAATTGGACAGAAGAAAAGAAAAGGAAAAAAACAGGCAGTGAATTGTGAAGTTGCATAATTGTTTGCATAATGATTACCTGTAATCAGGGCTTTTTTTGTCATAGAACGCTCAGAACGGAGTTCTGGCACCTTTTTTGGATGGAACCTGGTAGGGTAGGCAAGGCGGGTTGTATGACATGTGTGAGTTCCGGCACCTTTTTCTTTTACAAAAAAAGCACTGCCTGTAATAATAGTTCATAATTCCCTCCCCCCACAGAATTGGTAGCCTAAGTTCTGTCACTTCTGCAGTTAGAGGAAATGGCTCACAATCTCTGGGTCACTTTTATAGGACTTGCTTGCTGCTATATAAAGCTTTTCAAATTGTTAATCTAAGCATCTGACTTCCCTGAGATTTCCAAGGATTTAAATAAAAGAACAGAAGGGGGGGGGGAAGGATATGATATTCTCTATCTCCAGTCTATAATGCAGTCCTTTTGCACCACTCAGGTGACCTTGATGACACAGATAAACCTCCAAGTGGCCTCAATGACTCTCTAAAAGGATGCAAATGACCAGCTGCCTGCAAGGAGTATAAATCCTTCCATTCCTCATCCTCTAGTCAAGGCTGAAGAAGCTTCTTGCATGAGAAGCGAAATGTCTTCAAAGAAAAAACAAGAAAGTCCAGTTGCCTCGTGAAAAAGCATCTTTGGGTCAACTATGGCCTGGATGACTGAGAATCTCCGTAGACATTAAGCAAAAGAAGACTTTTTTCCTAGCTGAGAAATATCATACATGGGGACTGCAGTCCAAAAGTCCCTGGGCATCTGGGATAGAAGCTAAACCTGATTTCATTTATATTTATAAAAAAGAACATTAAATTAAGGAGAGAAAGTTGAATGAAAAAGAGAGCCAGTTTTGGTGTCATGGTTAAAGGCATCCAGCTGGAAACTCAGAGACAGAGTTCTAATCCCACCTGAGGCTCAAAGCCAGCTGGGTAATCTTGAGCCAGTCACACTCAACCAGCCCTTGGAAGGAGACAAACCTCTTCTCCAAAACCTTGCCAACAAAACTGGAGAGATTTGTCCAGGCAGCCTCCAAGAATTGCACATGATTAAATAAAAGAAAATAAAACCACATGCAGCTAATGGTGACTATTCCCTAGCTGTGAAGACTGTGCTTATCTGTGACAGGAACAATTAAAATCTGGTAACGGTCTTTGGAAGTTTGTGAGATGCCACAAAGATTGGGATCTCTGTCTCTAACAACCGGATGGTTTAATCAAGCGAAGCATCTGCTCTACTACTTAGCTATGGTCCTTCTCTAGGCATTTAGGTCTTGGCAGACCTGGATCTGACTTGGACGAAGAAGTCAAAGATCAGACTTAACTCAAAGAAGAAGAAAGACTGTCAGTTTTCTTATTAGGAACATTTTCAGCAGAGAACATCAGGGTTCATTTTGAAATACAGTACTGAATGTTATCGGTAGAGAAACAAAAGAATTATGGAATCAACTTAGAGACAGGACTTGGGTTTGGCTAGCCCAGGGGTAGGCAACCTTGGCTCTTTTAGGACTCATGGATTTCAACTCCCAGAATTCCTGAGTCAGCATAGCTATGCTGGCTCAGGAATTCTGGGAGTTGAAGTCCATGAGTCCTAAAAGAGCCAAGGTTGCCTACCCCTGGGCTAGTCTAAAGAAAAGAAGAAATAGGGGAGACATGATAGCAGTATTCCAGTATCTGAGGGGCTGCCACAAGGAAGAGGGGGCCAGGTTGTTTACCAAAGCACCAGAAGGCAGGACAAGAAACAAAGGTTGGAAACTGATCAAAGAGAGAAGCAACCTGGAATTAAGGAGAAACTTCCTGACAGTGGAATCAACCAGTGGAACAGCTTACCCCCAGAAATCATGGGTGCTCCATCACTGGAGATCTTTAAGAAGAGACTAGACAGTCACCTGTCTGAGATGGCTTAAGCTGGGGGCTAGACTAGAAGACCTCCAACATCCCTTCCAGCTCTATTCTATTCGCATCATTTAATATTTCACGTTCATCTTTGATGCCTTCTCTAAGTTCATTCAATAATGAAGGTGCCAAAAATGAAGAAACAGAAGAAAGCAAATTGAATGTCGAAAAAAGCCACGGAAATTGCCAAGGAGAGATGCCAAAGCCAAGAAGGACAAAAATCTCAGAAAGAGTTTCAGAGAGCTATTAGAAGAGGCACATGGTCACAGATATTTCTATGGGGTTCAAACCCTCTACCAGGAATTGAACTCCTAGGCCAGGGGTAGGCAACCTTAGCTCTTTTATGACTTGTGGACTTCAACTCCCAGAATTCTTGAGCCAGCCATGCTGAGGGGAAAGGGAGAGGTTTCCATGCTGAGCCATGCTGGCTTAGGAATTCTGGGAGTTGAAGTCCACGAATCACAAAAGAGCCAAGTTTGCCTACCCCTGTCCTAGGCCATTGCACTTCTGGTAATAGTACTTTAGCTTTAGGAGCTATCTGGCCTTGGGGCTCAGTGATGTTATAGGAAGGGATATATATATATGAGGAGGAAGAATGGGGGGGAGGAAGCAGACAAGGATGATGAAGAAGGAGGAGGAGGAGGAGGAGGAAGAGCTGTTACATTATGTCATGCTTTAATTTATCTGGATGAATAAAATCTCATATATCCATGTGTATGTGTAAACTAATTATGGAAATTCGTAGGGTGATCATCTCTATCCGACTTACCTAACAGAAGTGCTGATACAAGAATAAACAAAGGATAAACCCCATCTAAGTCATTGATCCTTGGGGGAAATGTGGGATCTAAATTATGCAAGGCAATGAAATTTCATACCTTGCTCTACATTAGATTAGCCCATTATACATCCACCCATTGTTCAAAGAAGGCTGACAAAAGTACAAATCAGCCTTTAATTGTCACCTAATAATTTATAGATAAAGGTGCCAACTTAGAATCACCATGACCAAAATGGAGATAAAATACGTCTCAGCACTTTCCCAATTTGTTATCCCGCTGTGAATTGAAGACGCAGGAGATGCTGCATTGGTTTTCTTCCTGAATATGAAAAAGGTAAGTTTTTATTTCATTTATTTATTTCATCATGGCTCAGTGGGTTAGGATGCTGAGCTTGTCGATTAGATGGTCGGCAGTTTGGCGGGTCGAGTGCCGCATAACAGAGTTATGCAGCACTCGACCCGCCTGTTACTCGTCCCAGCTTCTGCCAACCTAGCAGTTCGAAAGCACATAAAAATGCAAGTAGAAAAATAGGGACCACAACGGTGGGAAGGCAACAGCGTTCTGTGCGCCTTTGGCGTCTAGTCATGCCGGCCACGTGACCATGGAGGCGTCCTCGGAGAAGCGCTGGCTCTTCGGCTTTGAAACGGAGATGAGCACCGGCCCCTAGAGTTGGAAACGACTAGCACGCATGTGCGGGGAAACCTTTACCTTTACCTTTTATGCATAGCAACAAATGGAGAGTAAGAGTCTCCTTACTAATGCCTAATTGCAGAGCAATTTCAAGATTCTTTCTTCTCATTTTACTCTAATCCAGCTTTGCACTACTAGCCCGACACCTTTAAAGAGAATGTTGCCCTTTGTAAAGTAGGACACAAGGACAGCCTTCTTCTGTCTGCTGTCATCCAGTTTGGTAGAATTATCTTTTGACAGCGCAGTCAACCGAAAATTTCAATACAGTACGACATTACAGTTCAGCCCTCATTTTGTTCTTGAGCCGTTGGAGATTGCAGCACGGAAAGAGAAACCAAAATGTAAAGCAAGAGATTCAACATGGATCAGATAGCCGAATAAACAAGGCAGGCGAAGAGGGAAGGCGATTGCACTTTGTTCATACTTTATTCATTCCAAAGCAACGGGAAGCCCGCTGAAATCCAATTGCAACCCAAGACTAATAACAAACTATAACTGATCAAGAGAAGGATGTCAGAGCAGATGACAGGACTGGCTAAGCTGAAGGCTTTGGAAACTGGACACATTGATACTTAGTCGGAACATTGTTAAAAGGGAGGCACATGATGAGCCTCGTAGGGCAACATCATCATGCAAATGCCACAACTTCAATCAATCAGAACAGAGCTGGAAGGGACCGTGGAGGTCTTCTAGTCCAACCCCCTTCTCAAGCAGGAGACCCTACACCATTTCAGACAAGTGACTATCCAAGTCTCTTCTTAAAAACCTCCAGTGATGAAAGACCCACAACTTCTGAAGGCAACATGTTCCACTGGTTAATTGTTCCCACAGTTAGGAAATTTCTCCTTCGTTCCAGGTTGCTTCTCTCTTTGATTAGTTTCCATCCATTGTTTCTTGTCTTGCCTTCTGGTGATTTGGAAAAGAAATTAACCTCCTCGTCCTTGTGGCAGCCTCTCAAATACTGGAATACTGCTATCACGTCACCCCTAGTCCTTCTTTACTCAAGACTAGCCAAACCCAAGTACTGCAGCCGTTCTTCCTATGTTTTAGTCTCCAGGCCTTTAATCATCTTAGTTGATCTTCTTTGCCCTTTTTCCAAAGTCTCAACATCTTTTCAGTAATGTGGTGACCAAAACTGGATGCAGTATTCCAGGTATGGTCTTACTAAGGATATATAAAGTGGTACTTGTGTCTGATTCTGGGAGGTCAGTTTTTCACATGGAACAACCATGTCTTCAGGTCGCGGCGGAAGGATCGAAGGTCAGGGGCCGTCCACAGCTCCGGAGGCAGTTCATTCCAGAGGGTCAGAGCGCCCACAGAGAAGGCTCTCCCCCTAGGGGTCGCCAGCCGGCATTGCCTGGCCAACGGCACCCTGAGGAGGCCGACTCTGTCGGAGCGAACCGGGCGATGGGAGGTTGACAATGGCAGCAGGTAGTCTCGCAAGTACCCTGTGCCTAAGCCATGTAGGGCTTTAAAGGTAATTACCAGCACCTTGAATCACACCCGGAGGGCAACCGGAAGCCAATGCAGCTTGCGCAAGAGAGGTGTAACATGGGAGTATCGAGATACTCCCAGAAGCACCCACATGGCCGCATTTTGCACCAGTTGAAGCCTCCAGGTGCACCTCAAGGGCAGCCCCATGTAGAGAGCATTGCAGTAATCCAGGCAAGAAGTGACAAGGGCATGGGTGACCGTGCATAGGGCATCCCGGTCCAAAAAAGGGGTGCAACTGGCTCACCAGGTGAACCTGTGCAAAGGCCCCCCTGGTCATAGCAGTTATATGATCCTCCAAATTAAGCCGTGAATCCAGGAGGACGCCCAAGTTGTGGGCCCTTTCTGAGGGGGGCAATAGCTCCCCCCCATCAAAAGAGATGGAACATGTTTGACAATGCGAGATGCCGGTATCCACAGCCACTCGGTCTTGGAGGGGTTCAGCCTGAGCCTGTTCCTTCCCATCCAGACCCGCACCGCCTCCAGGCACCGGGACATCACGTCAAGGGCATCACTGGGTTGGCTCGGGGTGGAGATAAACAACTGGGTATCATCGGCATACTGGTGATACATCACCTCGAAGCCACGGATGATCTCACTCAGCGGCTTCATATAGATGTTAAAAAGGAGGGGGGAGAGAACCCACCCCTGAGGTACCCCACAAGAAAGGGGCCTTGGGGTAGATCTCTGCCCCCCGGCCACTACGAACTGCGAACGGCCCAAGAGGTAGGAGGAGAACCACCGTAAAACAGTGCCTCCCACTCCCAAGCCCTCGAGCCGTCGCAGCAGGATACCATGGTCGATGGTATCAAAAGCCGCTGAGAGGTCAAGTAGGACCAGGACAGAGGAGCAACCCCTGTCCCGGGCCTGCCAGACATCATCTACCAGTGTGACCAATGCCATTTCTGTGCTGTAACTGGGTCTGAAACCGGACTTAAGTGTGTGTGTGTTGGTCCGTATGTGTTGTCTTTTAGCATCACTAAGGTTTGGTGAGGACACAGCTGTCTCTAAGTCCCAAAGGTGCTTTTCCAAAAGCAAATGAACTTTCTTATTTTTTCCTTGGAGATGTTTCACTTCTTATCCAAGAAGCTTCTGCAGTTCAATTTTCAAGGGGAAAAAAACACACAAGAAAATCCAGTTGCCTTTTGGAAAAGCACCTTTGGAATAACCATGACCTGGATGATTGAAAATCTCCACAGACAACTGTCCCTAAGGTTTTGTAGGAATGTGCACCTCTGGAAGATAAAGCTGTTCACCTCTATACTAGCCTGTGGGATATAGCAGGGCCTTTCAACCAGTGGTACGGATACCACCTGTGGTACATTGGCACCTGGCAGGTGGCACGCAACCATCCTAGAAAAGTGGTAGCGGGGGAGGGGAATGAGCTGAACTGGTGGCAGCACCGCACAAGCCTGAGCGAGAGATGGCTGGAGCTGCAGGGCTGTCAGGGCTCAGCGGAAGTGCCAGGATTAGTGCCAGGCTCCAGCTGGAGCTCAGCGCTGATCCTGGCACTTCTGAGCCCAGAAGAAGCGCCGATCAGCTGTAATGTTGCAGCATCTCCAGGGTCTTGTGATTTACATTCGGATGCTTGGCAACTGATTCCTATTTATGACGGTCACAGTGTCCCAGGGTCATGTGAAGTGACCAAAACCTGCTGCAACCACCCAGCAGAGGAGGGAGAATAAAAACCAAACACCCCCCACCTCACCCCCGCTGCCAATCCTCAACAGAAATGCTGACAACAATGAAAACCTCGGACAGGAGGAAGAGCGCCGCCGGGCAGGCAGGCAGGTGTCTTGCTCGGCTGTGGCTTGGGGGGCACTTTTTTCAGTGCCATTGTAACTTCAAACAATCACTAAGCGAACTGTTGTAAGTCGAGGACTACCTGTACTTCATCACTTTTTTCCTTTTTTTGGTCATCAAGTTTTTGACACCTTGCTAGGCGACTGGTGGTACTCGGATGCTGCCATATCCTAAAAGTGGTCCAATGGGTGAAAGGTTTGAAAAGCCCTGGGATATAGGACATGAATGAACATTGGGTTTATTCATTTAAAACATTTAAATAGCCATCCATCTTCTAACCAACTCTGGGTGGCTCCCAATCAAAAGTTAAAACAACGTATAAAACCGTATTAATACTCTAAAAGCCAGGTCTTCAAAGCCTTAGGGAAGGCTAGGAGAGTAGAGGCCTGCTGAATTTCAGAGGAAGAACATTCCCTGGGAGAGGGGCTACCATGGGAAAGACATGCTTTTCTAGCTCCCATCAGATGGAAATATTGAGGGGGTGGGATTAGGAGCCTATGTGACCTGGTAGCACAGGTAGATGCCCTCAGAGAAAGACAGTCCCACAGACAACCCAGGCCTGAGCCATATAGGGCTTTAAAGGTGATGACCATCACCTTGAATTACACTTGGAAAGAAACTGGAAGTCAGTGCAGCTCATCCAAATAGAGGTGTTACATCGGCATTATTGTGCACACTGCTGTGTTCTGGACCAGTTGATGTTTCTGGGTGGTCTTCAAGAGCAGCCTTATGGATAACGGTAATCCAAATGCGAGGTGACCAAAGTAACCAAGGCATAAATGACTATGAGCCAAGGTCCAGGAAAGGGCACAATTGGCACACTAGATGAATCTGTGCAAAGACACCCCCCTCTAGACACAGTTGCCACCTGCTCCTCCAGTAGGATCTATGAGTACAGGAGGACCCCCAAATTGTGGACCAGCTCAGCCCAGGGGGGGAATGCCACCCTGTCCAGAGTCAGAGATGAAGTATTGTCTAGTCCCGGGTCAAAACCCCATAACCACTCTGTTCTGCCACAACTATGTCAGATGCCGGGAAGCTGTTTACCTGATTACATCGTTGTGGGGGTATATGTGTGTTGTGTTTTGGCATCACTAAGGTTTGGTGAGGACACAAGTGTCCCTAAGCGTTTGAAGCATATAAAGCTGTTCACCACTGTAGGACGTAGATGAACGTGGGGCTTCTCTTCTTGGGTTGAAGAGACACCTGTGGGGGCATAGTATTCATGGGCTCCAAATTGGTCTTGTGCTTAATTCTTGGCTTGTGGAACCCAAGACAACTTGTTTGTTTGTTGCTGGATTTATTTGCAGGAGAAACCTCAAAGAAACCGGCAAGAGGAATGAAGTAAAATTCAGTTCCATTGTTTGGGTAAGGGAGAGAGAGAGAGAGAGAGAGAGAGAGAGAGAGAGAGAGAGAGAGAGAGAGAGAGAGAGAGAGAGAGAGAGAGATTAATTTTAAGATCTCAGATGGCTAAGAGAAACCTTTGGGGAACAATCTCTAGAAACATACAGGCCTGATTTGAATTTTCCTATTGCACTCTTACCCACTTCAACAACAAAACAGTCATTGCTTGCATGCTGCATTTTCCAAAATTGCACCAGGCATTCATTTGGAAATTCTTAGTGTTACTTTCAAGCCTGTTATTTTTTTGATTTCCAGGGAAGTCTTTCATCAAAACTGAATGTTTCTTCTGTCCTGGGATGAGAAGGAGTCTGCCCTTGTCATCCATCAAAATTTGTGGTTCAGACAAGACTCCTGTAGGATATGTCCATCGTTTTCATGGAAGCAACATGGAAGTGTTCTGGCATTGTCCTTTCCCAGGATATTTATTTAACATCCCAGTCAATTCTGTAGTAGCCATTATCAAGTGATAAATGTAACACTATATATACTTTTTCATGCACACACATAAATACACATAGTTCAAAACCTGCTTAGCATTTTGCTGAGGAAGTTGTAAACCAACCCCGTCATTTTATTCCTGTCAAGAAAACCATGTGGAAAATTTTATGCGAGTTAAGATTCAGGCTGTTTTACTAATTATTGTATTGGCTTATAAAGATAGTCCTCAACTTACGACCACAATGGAGCCCAGAATTTATGTTGCTAAGTGAGATATATGTTAACTGAGTTTTGCCCCATTTTATGACTTTTCACGCCACATTTGTTAACCGAATCACTGCAGTTGTAATGTTAGTAACAGGGTTGTTAAGTGATAGTCAATGGCTATCCCATTGACTTTGCTTGTCAGAAGGTCGCAAAAGATGACCACATGACCCAGGACACTGCAACCGTCATAAATATGAGTCAGATGCCAAAAGTCTGAATTTTGATCATGTGACCATGGAGATACTGCACAAGTTGTAAGTGTGAAAAATGGTCATAAGTCACTTTTTCAGTCCTGTTATAACTTCAAATGGTCACTAAATGAACTGTTGTAAGTTGAGGACTACCTATATTCTACTTTAATTGTTTATCTTTTGTTTTAGGTTTTAAGCTGCTTTGAGGTTCCTAGGGGTAGAATGGCAGGATAATGCAAATGATAAACAACCTGAAAAAAGTCAAATATTTTATTAGCATCTGGTGGGCTACAGATTCCCTACTTTTATGCTAAAAGATTAAAACATAGTGTTATTGAACGCTGTCCTAAGATGGAACTCAGCTTTCTTATTAGAAATGACAACTGTGATTTTTGCCCACCGTCTCTCCATGGCACTAGTCTCAATACAGCCCAAGTTGTATATAAACTGTTGTTTAATTGCTTTCTCATTAGTGGTGGTGAAATAGCTGGAAAATCACGTATCCGTTTTGGCAAAACATTTTGTAGATATTGAGAAAAGGCTATTTATTCCCCACTGCTGAGCGTGGACCGTGTAGCCCAATCAGAGTCACAAAAATGCTCTTTCAAACTCTGCTACGATTCCATCGAAAACCCTCTTGCCATGTGATGGTTATAAGCTCTTGGCAGGTAGTTCCTTTTAAAAAGGTTTTCTTAGCACTTCAGGCACCCTCCCACCAGCAAAGAATGGTTAATGATAAATTGTGATTGTGCAGAAAGAGGGGGAAGCGAGTCACTAGGAGTAGAGCTGGCTTTAGCCTGCACTCAAGAATCAGAGGGAGACCTGTCTGTTGGGTTTGCCCTAATCCTCAGTGTACACAGTCTCATTTGTCCAACTGCTACCTCTTCTGAAGAAAAACTCTGAGACAAAGCACTGAAGAAGGCCAGCTCTATATTTTATACAACATTAAAACAGGGGCCTAACGGCTCAGCAGTTAAAGATGCTGAGCTTGTCAGCTGGAAAGCTAACAGCCTGGGTTCGAGACCCCAGCACTGCAGAACAGGGTGAGCTCCTGTTATGTGCCCCAGTTCCTGCCCACCTAGCAGTTTGAAAGCATGCAAATGCAAATGGTGGGAAGGTAACAGTATTCGGTGCACCTTGATGGTGCTGGCCATGCTGGTGCACACATGGCTACGGAAATATTTCTAGATGATGCTGGCTCCCTCAGCTAAGAAATAGAGATAAGCACTGCCCCATAGAATCAGACCCAGCTGGGCAGGGAAGACCTTTACGTTTAAAACAGGAAGAGCAATAAAACAAGTGAACAACAAGATACCTCCTAAACATTGTTGGGGGAAGCCACTGTAGAGGCAGGCACTCTGATAGAAAAGCCATGCTTGATAGATGGGACCCAGGACATCCTCATCCTTTTATTTTATTTGTTTTTTTAAAATTTGTTTTAGATTTATATACCGCCCTTTCCCGAAGGACTCAGGGCGGTTTACAGGGCATTTAAAAGAAAATCAATACAAACGTTAAAACAAATTTTAAAAGATTAAATAAAACCCTGAGAAAAATAAAAAACCCAGTTAAAATTAAAATTAAAAAATTCTCAGCCTGGGCCAGAGAGCTCGAAGAGCCAGGTCTTCAGGTCCCGGCGGAATGAACGGAGGTCGGGGGCAGTCCTAAGCTTCGCAGGCAGCTGGTTCCACAGGGCAGGTGCACCCACTGAGAAGGCCCTACCCCTGGGTGTTACCCGCCGGCAATCTTTAACCGGCGGCACCCTGAGGAGACCCTCCCTGTGGGAGCGCACTGGACGAAGGGAACTTGATGCTGGCAGCAGGTGTCCCCTCAAATATCCCGGACCCTCGCCATTTAGGGCTTTATAGGTCATCACCAGCACCTTGAATCTCACCCGAAGGGCAACCAGAAGCCAATGCAGCTCACGGAGTAGAGGTGTTACATGGGAGTATCGGGAGACCCCCATCACGACTCACGCGGCTGCATTCTGCACCAGCTGAAGCCTCCAGGTGGTCCTCAAGGGCAGCCCCATGTAGAGAGTGTTGCAGTAGTCTAAACGGGAGGTCATGAGCGCATGAGTGACTGTGCGTAGGGCATCTCGGTCCAGGTAGGGTCGCACCTGGCGCACCAGGCGAACCTGGGCAAAAGCCCCCCTGGTCACAGCTCCTATATGATCTTCAAAAGTGAGCTGCGAATCCAGGAGGACGCCCAAGTTGTGAGCCCTATCAACAGGGGGTAACACCTCACCCCCCATCGTTAGAGATGGAATAGTCTGGTTAGCCCGAGATGTCGGTATGCACAGCCACTCAGTCTTGGCAGGATTGAGACGAAGCCTGTTTCTCCCCATCCAGACCCGGACCGCTTCCAGGCAACGGGACATCACGGCAAGGGCATCGCCGGGTTGGTTTGGGCTGGAGAAAAAAAGTTGGGTATCATCAGCGTATCATCAGGGACCCAGGACATCCTCATCCTGTCTGATTGTGCATGATGGACAGAAATTATCAGAGATGATCTATCATATAACCAGGTTCTGTGCCATGAACAGATTTATGCAAGGTAATCAGAACCATGAATTGCATCCAGAAACCTACTAATGAGTAATACAGTTTGGGGAATAATGGTGTTCCATGGGCATACCAAGTCATGCTCAATACTGCCCATGCCTGCTGGACCAACCGTAGCTTCTGGATGGTCATCAAGAGCAACTCAATGTAAAACACATTCAGTAACTGTGAGGTCTCTGGTGCTTTCTGAGCTTGGTAATTTTATTACAGACGTTTCATTATCCAATTAGGTAATATCATCAGTGCTAGTAAGGAATGGGATTCGGTCTCTGTTTAAATACTAGTTGTTTGGTCAGTGTTGGTGGGAATATTCTTGATTAGGCTGTTGTTTACTGTTAGCTTGTTTGTGTAAGTTGGTAGTTCCTATAGTTTCCAGATGGTCTTCAAGGACAGCCCCACATAGTGTACATTGAAGTAAAGTAATCTAACTGAGAAGTGACCAGAGCATGAGTGACCATCAGCAAGCCCTCCCTCACCTCCCATGATGAAGAGTTTTGGAGGATTAATCAGTTTGTATCCTATTGGTTAGTCCTCAAAACAGATGCTGTCTAGTTATAAAGACAAGTGACAGGAAAATGACAGGGCCATTTGGAACGGTGGTAACACCAGAAAAAAAAGTCTTGGACACAAATATTGGCTGTCAAGTTATGCTTGTCTCATCTAACTGATGTCAACCCAAAGCCTGCAGCGTCCAGGGAAAGAAAGCATGAGTAACTGCAGAGATTATTTGTAGTTTCCTTTCTGCTTCATTGACAGAGTCAAAAGAGAAGAGCTGATCCAATGGCTGGAGAGAATGCGAATCAGATTATTATTATTTCCCCCCCCCCAGAGAATTGAAGATAGTGTGATAGAGCGATTTATGGCCTGTGGTGTCTAAATTCATGCTTCAAAGACATCCCCGCTCACACTGTCAAATAGGTCATGCGAGTTTGTTTTCTCTCACAAAAAAGGCAGCATGTGAGCACTATGGGTGACAAGGACATTGTTATAGCTTCTTTAACTCCTTCACAAACTGTCAAGTCACTTTCCAGTCTGGAGAGGTGAAGGAAAGTTGAGAAGCAAGAACATCCTAATTTTGCTTCCTGCGGTGCTCCCTCCGAGTTTTTAGATGCTCCTTTTCAGGCAGTTGTATAAGTCAAACAATAGTTGTGTTATCTTTCATTGCGGTGGCCATTTTAAATGAGTATCCTTGGTGAAGACACTTCAAACTGGTCCCATAATCTCCTAATTTTGTTTTGTTCATTCCAGACTTCCACATGGAATTTGGTCCTTTCTTTTTCCAGGGACACAAATAGGTCAGCTTCTGTTTGTTGAGAATGTTTTATAATGCTTTTACACTGAAACATCTACTGTATGTGTAATTTACTGTGCCAAAATAAAATATGCATATTTTGTCGCACCTTTCTCAAAACATGTTTTCTTTGTTTCCATTTTTGCCTATGTATATCTTTTTTTCCCAGGCAGTTTTCTCTGATTTCTCTGATTTTTCTTCTTCTTTGGTGCCTTCAAGTCAATGTTGTTTGCCATTGTTATTACTCTCTGGGGCTGAGAGTGACTGTCAGAGAGAGAGACTGGTTGAGCCAGGAAGAGGAGTCAAACAGGGAATTAGTCTGACATCATTACAGAGACAGAAGAGGGCAACATCCAACTTTTATGCTTAAAGCAGGAGTCCCTCAATTACTACCTTTACCACTAAACCAAACTGTCTCTTTAAAAAAATGGATTTGAGGATGTTATTTCCTCAAATATATGCATTAGCGTACCAATATTTCTCCTACTCTATCCATTTTCATGGAAAATTTAAACACTTAGTTCTTTCCCCAAACGTTTGTTTAGAGTCCATAGGTTGGCCTCTTTAAGTTGAGATTAGTTGGAAGAGTATTTAATTCATTCTCTTGGAGCAACTGTTGCTCTTTTTATATAATGTTATTTCTCTTCTTTCTTTAAAAAATTGTTTTGGAGAGAGAGAGAGAGAGAGAGAGAGAGAGAGAGAGAGAGAGAGAGAGAGAGAGAGAGAGAGAGAGAGAGAGAGAGAGAGAGAATAGGATAGGATAGGACAGGACAGGACAGGACAGGACAGGACAGGACAGGACAGGACAGGACAGGACAGGACAGGATAGGATAGGATAGGATAGGATAGGATAGGATAGGATAGGATAGATGTAGACCAGGGTGGCTAAGGAATTCTGGGACTTGAAGTCCACAAGTCATAAAAGGGCCAAGTTTGAAGACCTCTGATGTAGTCAGAGAGATAAATGATCAAGATATATGATAGATAGATAGATGGATAAATAGATAGATAGATAGATAGATAGATAGATAGATAGATAGATAGATAGATAGATAGATAGACAGACAGACAGACAGACAGACAGACAGACGATAGAGATAAATATTAGATAGATTAGAGAGAGAGAGATGATAGTGTGATATGGATTAATAGATGGATAGACAGGCAGGCAGATAAACAAATAACACTATAGGCAGCTGCACTGTAAACTTTGGAGTATGTGACTTTCACACTGCCCTTCTTCAAAGAGGCAACACTGGAGAAGTACACAGTGTCATCCTTCAGTTCATTCTCCATGTTAATGAAGTTGTCCTACTCACTTTCAGTTTTTATAATAAAAAGTAACCTTTTTTTTAAATGAATTCACTCGGTGGTTCCCGTCACCCTGAGATCTCGTCTGTCAGTCCCAGGTGCAGAGTCCTCTTTCAGGATTTTAGCTGCTGAGTGGGAACATCCAAAAATACTGTGGCACTTCTGCAATCTTTTGGCTACTGGAACATCTGTACAAGGCCTCAGAGAGATGTGAAATAATAGTGCTTGGTTGGGGGGGTTTTTTTGGGGGGGGAGGGGGAGGAAAGAAAGACTCACAAAGCAGCTTCAAGGGAGTGTTTCACTTGAAGGCTTCGTGGAATAGACCTCTGAAGCTGTCTCAAACGCTTTGCCCTCTTGACATTGTCTGAGGTTGTATTTCCTTGATCTGTTCTTAATGCACAGTTAATAACCTCTGAGGAGCTTTCTCACTGATGGGAGCACCGTGTACAACATAATTGTTCTACTTGGGGCACTGAGATCTATTCTTAAGAGCATCATGATGATTCCACTTGGCAATAATGTTGGCAATAGGTTCCTATCTAATAAACTGGCATACAAAGGAGACGGAAGGAAAAGAGGGGGGATCACATGATGTGTGCTGATGGTCACAGTTACAATTGCCTTCGATAAATAAAAAAGAGAACTTCGCACGTTGCCATTTTATTCACAGTTGACAATGAGATAGGTACCACAAGTTAATTTGGTGATCCAGGCATTCAAAGACTAAACATGGTCTTCTTCTTCTTCTTCTTCTTCTTCTAATAATAATAATAATAATAATAATAATAATAATAATAATAATAATAATAATAATAATAATAATAATAATAATAATAATAATAAGTTGGAAGGGACCTTCAAGGTCATCTAGTCCAACCCCCTACTCAGGCAGGAAACCCTATACCATTTCAGGCAAATGGCTGTCCAGTCTCTTCTTAAAAACTTCCAGTGTTGGAGCATTCACCACCTCTGGAGGCAGGTTGTTCCATTGGTTAATTGTTCTAACTGTCAGGAAGTTTCTCCTTAGTTCTAGGTTGCTTCTCTCCTTGACGAGTTTCCATTCGTTGCTTCTTGTCCTGCTTTCAGGTCCTTTGGAGAATAGCTTGACTCACTCTTTTTTGTGGCAACCCCTGAGATATTGGAACACTGCTATCATGTCACCCCTCACTCTTCTCTTTGTTAAACTACACATACCCAATTCCAGTAACCGTTCCCTATATGTTTTAGTTTACAGTCCCCCCATCATCTTTGTTGCTCTTCTCTGTACTCTTTCTAGAGTCTCGACATCTTTTTTACAGCGTGGTGACTAAAACTGGATGCAGTATTCCAGGTGTGGCCTTACCAAGGCATTGTAAAGTGGTATTAGTACTTCACGTGATCTTGATTCTATCCCTCTGTTAATGCAGCCTAGCACTGTGTTGGCTTTTTTGGCAGCTGCAGCACACTGCTGGCTCATATTTAAGTGATTGTCCATTAGGACAGGACTTTTCAACCACTGGTATGGGTACCACCTGTGGTACATTGGCACCTGGCAGGTGGCATGCGCCCATCCTAGAAAAGTGGTAGCTGGGGAGGGGAATGAGCTGAACCAGGGGCAGCACCACACAAGCCTGAGCGAGAGATGGCTGGAGCTGCAGGGCTGTCAGGGCTCAGCAGAGCCTTAGTTCTAGGTTGCTTCTCTCTTTGGTTAATTTCCATCCATTGCTTCTTGTCCTGCCTTCATGTGCTTTGGAGAAAAGCTTGGCTCTCTCTTCTTTGTAGCAACCCCTGAGATATTGGAACACTTCTATCATGTCACCCCTTGGCCTTCTCTTCATTAAACTGTTGTTGTTAGCTGCGAAGTCGTGTCCGACCCATCGTGACCCCATGGACAATGTTCCTCCAGGCCTTCCTGTCCTCTACCATCTTCTGGAGTCCATTTAAGCTCATGCCTACTGCTTCAGTGACTCCATCCAGCCACCTCATTCTCTTTCGTCCCCTTCTTCTCTTGCCCTCAATCTTTCCCAGCATTAGGCTCTTCTCCAGTGAGTCTTTCCTTCTCATTAGTTGGCCAAAGTATTTGAGTTTCAACTTCAGGATCTGGCCTTCTAAAGAGCAGTCAGGGTTTATCTCCTCTAGGACCGACCTGTTTGATCACCTTGCAGTCCAAGGGACTCGCAGGAGTCTTCTCCAGCACCATAGTTCAAAGGCCTCAATTCTTTGGTGCTCAGTCTTTCTTATAGTCCAAATTTCACTGCCATACATTGCAACTGGGAAGACCATAGCCTTGACTATACACACTTTTGTTGACAGGGTGATGTCTCTGGTTTTTAGTGTGCTGTCTAGATTTGCCATGGCTTTCCTCCTCAGGAGGAAGCGTCTTTTAATTTCTTGGCTGCAGTCCCCATCTGCAGTGATCTTGGAGCTCAGGAAAATAAAATCTGTCACTACCTCCATTTCTTCCCCATCAATTTGCCAGGATTTGAGAGGGCCGGATGCCATGATCTTGGTTTTCTTAATGTTAAGTTTCAACCCAAGTTTTGCACTCTCCTTCTTCACCCGCAACAAGAGGCTCTTTAGTTCTTCTTCACTTTCTGCCATTAGAGTGGTATCATCTGCATATCTTAGGTTGTTGATATTTCTTCCGGCAATCTTAATTCCAACTTTTGATTCATCTAGCCCTGCCTTTCTCATGATGTGCTCTGCATATAAGTTAAATAGACAGGACGACAGTATACAGCCTTGCCGGACTCCTTTCCCAATTTTGAACCAATCAGTGGTTCTGTGTCCAGTTCTCACTGTTGCTTCTTGACCCCCTAGCTTTCTCCATGATCCAGCATATGTTGGCAATTTGATCTCTGGTTCCTGTGCCTCTTTGAAATCCTGCCTGTACTTCTGGTAGTTCTTAATCCACATACTGCTGGAGTCTAGCTTGTAGGATTTTAAGAGTAACTTTACTAGCATGTTTTCACTGCAATGGTGACTGCAATGGTGACTGCAATGGTGCGATAGTTTGAACATTCTTTGGCACTGCCTTTCTTTGGAATTGGAATGTAAAGTGATCGTTTCCAATCCTGTGGCCTATGTTGAGTTTCCAAATTTGCTGGCAAATTGAGTGTAGCACTTTTACTGCAATATCTTTTAAGATTTTGAATAGTTCAGCTGGAATACTGTCACCTCCACTAGCTTTGTTGTTGCTCAGCTTTTCTAAGGCCCGCTTCACATTCTATGATGTCTGGCTCGAGGTCAGTGACCACCTTATCATGGTTATCAAGGACGTTAAGCTCGTTCTTGAATAGTTCTTCTGTATAGTTTTGCCCCCTCTTCTTAATCTCTTCTGCCTGTGTTAGGTCCCTGCCATTTTGGTCCTTTATCATGTCCATTTTTGCATGAAATGTTCCCTTCATCTCTCCAATTTTCTTGAAGAGATCTCTGGTCCTCCCTATTCTATTGTTTTCTTCTGTTTCTTTGCATTGTTCATTTAAGAAGGCATTCTTATCTCTTCTAGCTATTCTCTGGAATTCTGCATTCAATTGGGCGTATCTTTCTTTTTCTCCCTTGCCTTTCGCTTCCCTCCTTTCCTCAGCTATTTGCAAAGCTTCCTCAGACAACCATTTTGCTTTCTTGCATTTCTTTTTCTTTGGGATGGTTTTAGTTGCTACTTCTTGTACAATGTTGCGAACCTCTGTCCATAGTTCTTCAGGCACTCTGTTTATCAGATCTAATTCCTTAAATCTATTTGTCACCTCTACTGTATATTCATCAGGGATATGATTTAATTCATACCTGAGTGGCCTAGTGCTTTTCCCTACTTTCTTTAATTTAAGCCTAAACTTTGCAACAAGAAGCTCATGGTCTGAGCCACAGTCAGCTCCTGGTCTTGTTTTTACTGACTTTATAGAGCTTCTCCATCTTTGGCTGCAGAGCACATAGTCAATCTGATTTTTGTGTTGACCGTCTGGTGATGTCCATGTGTAGAGCCGTCTCTTGGGTTGTTGGAAAAGAGTGTTTGCTATGACCATCGTATTCTCTTGACAAAATTCTATCAGCCTGTGCCCTGCTTCATTTTGTACTCCAAGGCCAAACTTGCCTGTTATTCCGGTTATCTTTTGGCTTCCTACTTTAGCATTCCAATCCCCCATGATGATGAGGACATCATTTTTTGGTGTTCTATAAGGTGCTGTAGGGCTTCATAGAACCGGTCAATTTCATCCTCTTCAGCACTGGTAGTTGGGGCATAGACTTGGACTACTGTGATATTGAATGGTTTGCCTTGGATTCGAACTGAGATCATTCTGTCATTTTGAGGATTGTATCCCAGTATTGATTTTCCTATTCTTTTATTGACTATGAAGGCTACTCCATTTCTTCTGAGGGATTCTTGCCCGCAGTAGTATACCTGATGGTCATCTGAATTAAATTCACCCATTCCTGTCCATTTTAGTTCGCTGATACCTAAGATGTTGATGTTCAGTCTTGTCATCTCTTGTTTGACCACATCCAGCTTTCCTTGATTCATGGATCTTACATTCCAGGTTTCTATGGAGAAAAAATCTTTACAGCATCGGACTTTCCTTTCACCACCAGACACATCCACAGATGAGCGTCCTTTCGGCTTTGGCCCAGTCGCTTCATTCTTTCTGGCGCTACTAGTACTAGCCCTCTGCTCTTCTCCAGTAGCATATTGGATGCCTTCTGACCTGAGGGGCTCATCTTCCAGCGTCATATCGTTTTGCTTTTTGGTACTGTCCATAGGGTTTTCATAGCAAAGATACTGTAGTGGGTTGCCATTTCCTTCTCCAGTGGATCACGTTTTGTCAGAACTCTCTGCTATGACCTGTCCGTCTTGGGTGGCCCTGCACAGCATAGCTCATAGCTTCATTGAATTACGCAAGCCCGTTCACCACGACAAGGCAGTAATCCATGAAGGGGTTCATTAAACTAGATATACCCAATTCCAGCAAGGATTCATTTAATGTCAAGAGATGTAGAGTATAGGTAGATGTATGTGGGTGTATGTGTATGTGAATGACCATTACCGAACTATGTAACATCATCAGTGAACTGAAATTTTTGCAAGAAAACAACCAAGCTCAGGGAGAAACAGGACCCACAATGTTAACAGGACAAAAATGTGTCTCACCTCAGGGAAAAGGACATTTATTTGCTCCAACTCCTTTCCAAAGACAGTTTGTGGACATCTTCATGGTGTTTGCCGTATTCTAGTTTTCTTGGATTTGGATGGTCTCCGCAGATAGAACAAGTTTCAATGCTACTAACATTGAATGTTATTGCTTGACAAAAGAGGAAGAAGTAGCTATTTCATATGTTAAACTTGTGTATTGCTTTAAGACTTGTGTATTGCTTTAGTTTAAAGTTGGAAGGAGGGAAGAGTAGGAATGCACTTTCAAGGCCATTTGTCTCTCTAAAGAAGATAAGGCTTTGGCAGTTCTTCTCACAGAAGGGAAGCTGATTCTTTAAATTAATTGGAGAATTTGATTAATGACAAAATTAGAAAGGTGGAGAATTGTGTTTTAATATATTGTGCAAGGGGCGGAGATTTCAGATTCCAGCTTCTTCCAAGCAAGCATTTGCCAGTGTATTAGGCTAATAAAGGACTTTTAAGGTAAACAATGCCTCAGAGTCACTTGAAAAGCCCATACATTGGAAACTTGGCAACAAGACTTCCAGGAAGGGGCGGTCTTTGAACAGGCCTCCACAGGGAAGATTATCTTCTCCCAAATAAAATACGATCATCAATTTATCAGAAACTGAGTTGAGGAATGTGTAATTCTTGGCAACCTTGCCTGGAGACGTGATCATTAACAGTCAACACTCACTTGATGGTATGACAACCATTTGTCTGAAATGGTGTAGGATTTCCATCCTGAGCAGAGGGTTGGGCTAGATGACCTCCAAGGTCCCTTCTAACTCTTTTACTCTGTGATTCTGTTATTTTCAAACAACCTCCCTCCTCTTCCTAGTTTCTGTTCACCTTTTAGAATATAACAGAATAACATAGTTGGAAGGGACCTTGGAGGTCTTCTAGTCCAACCCCCTGCTCAAGCAGGAGACCATGTACCATTCTGGACAAATGCCTGTCCATTCTCTTAGAATTCTCCACTGATGGAGCAACCTTGGTGAGCCTTGGTGGAGCAGTGGGCTAATGCCTCCTTAAGTAACACCAGCTGCCTGCAATTATTGCAGGTTCGCATCCCACCAGGCTCAAGGTTGACTCAGCCTTCCATCCTTCCGAGGTAGGTAAAATGAGGACCCAG
This sequence comes from Vipera ursinii, assembly GCF_947247035.1. Lineage (NCBI taxonomy): Eukaryota > Metazoa > Chordata > Lepidosauria > Squamata > Viperidae > Vipera > Vipera ursinii. The sequence goes on from NC_139516.1 coordinate 201,351,005, forward strand.
ATTGTTGGGGGCAATTAAGCTGACTTTGTAATAATGCTGCTTTGGGGGGGGGCGAAAGCCCTAATAAGCAGGCATATACATAGAATGAAGGCTATTGCTAAGCTTGTAAGCCGCCCTGAGTCTTCGGAGAAGGGCGGGATATAAATGGGATTAAAATAAAAAAATAAAAAAAATAAAACCACAACTTCTGGAGACAAGCTGTTCCACTGGTTAATTGTTCTCATTGTCAGAACATTGTCCTTAGTTGCTTCTCTCCTTAACTAGTTTCCATCCATTGCTTCTTGTCCTGCCCTCTGGTGTTTTGGAGAATAGGTTGACCCCCTCTTCTTTGTGGCGGCCCCTCCAATATTCGGAATTTGCTATCATGTCATTCCCTAGTCCTTCTTTTCGTTAAACTAGAAATACCTAGTTCCTTTCACATATGTTTTATCCTTCATCCCCCTAATCATATTTACTGCTCTTTTCTACACTCTTCCTAGAGCCTCAGCCTGTTTTTTTATATTGTGGAAAAGATATACGAAACCTAGCAAAATAGTGCACGTGAAGTTTTGTATTTATGGGCTTGAAACTGCACCACAGAACCCTATTTTCTTTTCAAACTAATTACGAGATTCTTAGACAAACAAAAGATAAATATCTTTGATAGTATGGACCTGTGGGCTTCCTGGAAGGTTGTGGCTAGGTACGATGAGAGACGATGTGTCAAGCTAGATGGGTTTTGGCCAGTCCAGTAAGGCTATTCAGATGCTCTTACTCTGCGAAATGAAGGTCTTGTTAGACTAACCATTGCATTTATCATTTCTTGAAGGCCAAGGAAAAAATATACAGTTTATACTATACAAAATAGACATGTCTCTGCAAGCAATATGGATCAGAGGACAGGAACACAACGCAAATAGAATAGTAAAGAGAAAACCTGGGGTGCACATTAGAGGGAGAAAGACTGAGAAGAGAGAGCAACTGCTTAATAATTTAAAGCAAGGGGTAGGAAGCCTGGTGTATCATTGCTCTTTTAATTTTACCCATATTTTTAGGAATCCATAATACAGTTATTATGAATACGCGCCAATTATGAGTTACTATGTGCTGCAAAAATCCAGGTGAACCTTATGTGCGAACAAAGATATACAAATTTCAGTGAAACCCAAGGCATCTTTTTTTTAAAAAATTCCATTTATATCCCGCCCTTCTCCGAAGACTCAGGGCGGCTTACAAGCTTAGCAGTAGCCTTCATTCTATGTATATGCCTGCTTATTAGGGCTTTCACACCCCCCCAAGCGGCATTATTACAAAATCAGCTTAATTGCCCCCAACAATCTGGGTCCTCTTGCTGAGTCCTCTTGCTGAGATCTAAGTCAAACTGGTCCACATTTCTTTTTCTTTCTGATGCTACCATGTGACAGGAACAATACTATTTGGCCAATCCCAAAGTACAATAATTGTGTCCTTCCCTATTGAAGTCATCTGGAGTTTTGTAGCCCATGTATAATAAAGGTAAAGGTAAAGGTTCCCCCGCACATGCGTGCTAGTCGTTTCCAATTCTAGGGGCCGGTGCTCATCTCCGTTTCAAAGCCAGCACTTGTCCGAGGACGTCTCCATGGTCATGTGGCCGGCATGACTAGACGCCAAAGGCGCATGGAACGCTGTTACCTTCCCACCGCAGTGGTCCCTATTTTTCTACTTGCATTTTTATGTGCTTTCGAACTGCTTGGTTGGCAGAAGCTGGGACGAGTAACAGGCGCTCACTCTGTTACGCGGCACTTGGGATTTGACCCGCCAAACTGCCAACCTTCTGATCAACAAGCTCAGCATCCTAACCCACTGAGCCACCACGTCTCTCCATGTATAATAGGATTACCCATAAGGTACTTTGAAGAAAAGTGCAATCTGGTGGTGCAGTGGTTAGAATGCAGTACTGCAGGCAAACTGTCCACAACCTGGAATTCGATCCTGACTGGCTCAAGGTTAACTCATCCTTCCATCCTTCTGAGGTCAGTAAAATAGGGTCTCCTGCTAACATACGCTCTCCAGCTCAAGCAGGGGATTGGACTAGAAGACGGATAACTCGGTTATTCTATGTTCTAAATGAGAACCCAGTTTGTTGTGGGCAATATGCAGAAACTGTTCACCTTGCAAACAGCCCAAAGAGTAGAGACACCCATGTACATTTATTTTTATTTCTATAATTGTATTAAGTTCAATCAAGATATAGAATAAAGAAGACTATGTAAATAGTAGGAAAATGGAAGAGGGAAAAAGGAAGACAAAGAAGTATAGGGTAAAGGGGAAAAAGAAAGAAAAACATTGACTTCCATTTCTTTTTAGCACAATAGAATAAGAGTAACATTACAGCCTCAACATTTATTTTTATATATTAATATGGACTAGCCACTTTATAAAAAGGGACGCGGTGGCTCAGTGGGTTAGGATGCTGAGCCTGTTGATCAGAAGGTCGGCAGTTTGGCAGGTCGAATCCTGAGTGCCGCGTAACAGAGCGAGTGCCTGTTACTCGTCCCAGCTTCTGCCAACCTAGCAGTTCGAAAGCACATAAAAATGCAAGTAGAAAAATAGGGACCACTACGGTGGGAAGGTAACAGCGTTCCGTGCGCCTTTGGCGTCTAGTCATGCCGGCCACATGACCACGGAGACGTCCTCGGACAAACGCTGGCTCTTCGGCTTTGAAACGGAGATGAGCACCGACCCCTAGAGTTGGAAACGACTAGCACGCATGTGCGGGGGAACCTTTACCTTTACCTTTTTAGCCACTTTATGACAACAAAACTATCTATTCAGCAAAATCCAAACATAACATTTTTTTTTACATCTCAAGCACAAAAGCCAGAAGTGGTTACCAAGTAGAAATAACACTGGATGTGTTCTTTTCTTTGATTAAAGCAGTCAATTTAGCCATCTCTGCTAGTTTCATCAATTTTTCCAGCCATTCATCCGTTGTGGGAATCACAGTATCTTTTCATTTCTGTGCATAAAGCATTCTTGCTGCTGTCAACAAGTATAACAGCAAGAGTTACCCATGAATATTTTAGAAATTATTCTTTTGGTCTTTCTCATCCATGTTTCAGGCCATGATTTTCACTAGAGGTGGTTTCTGAGCTTCTGAAGTCCTTGTTGCTCATTCTGATCACCCCACACGTTATAAATATTTGTTGACTTTGGACCTCTTGCCGACAACTCTAATCTCTCTTTGCATTATGAACCCCAGGCTGCAATTCTCATATTGAGGTATGAGAAATACTAGCTGCATTTGCTAACAAGTTATGGACCCCAAACCACCACAGGCTGGTAAACAAATATGACATATTAATAGAGATGTACAGTACAAAGGAATCCATACTTGTTTATCAAAGCAGAACAAAAGAGAGCTTATACATACCGGTATTAAGAGAATGGCAAAACCTTAAACAGGTGTTTAAGGTGGGAATAAGAATTATTTGCTTTGGAAAGTCAAGGAAAAGCCTTTTCTTTATCTTCATCTATGGGTTTTTAAAGAAGAGCCTGATCAGTTTCTTGTTCAGTCACTAAGCCAGGTCCATGACCCCACGAAGTATAGAAAGAATCAGAATAGAGCTGGAAGGGACCTTTGAGGTCTTCTAGTCCAGCCCTCTGCTCAAGCAGGAGACCTTATAACATTTCAGACAGGTGGCTGTCCAATCTCTTCTTAAAAGCCTCCAGTGATGGAGCACCCACAACTTCTGGAGACAAGCTGTTCCACCGGTTAATTCTTCTCACGGTTAGGACGTTTCTCCTTAATTCCAGGTTGCTTCTCTCTTTGGTCAGTTTCCAACCATTGTTTCTTGTCTTGGCTTCTGGTGTTTTGGAAAATAAGTTGACCACTCTAGGCCCCCTGTCCTCCACTGTCTCCCAGAATCTCCCCAAATTCATGCTCATTGTGTCCATGACACTATCTAACCATGTCATCCTCTGCTGTCTCCTTCTCCATTTGTCTTCAATCTTCCCCAACGTCAGGGTCTTTTCCAATAAGATCAGTTTGACATTCTGTTAAAAAAAAACAAGCAAGAAAAAGCAATAATGAGATTTAATAATAAGAGCCCTGGTGGCGCAGGACTGCAGGCTATTTCTGCTGACTCCCAGCTGCCAGCAGTTTGGCAGTTCGATTCTCACTGGCTCAAAGTTGAATCAGCCTTCCATGCTTCCGAGGTCAGTAAAATGAAGACCCAGATTGTTGGGGGGCAATAGGCTGACTCTGTAAACCCCTTAGAGAGCGCTGTAAAGCACTGTGAAGCGGCATATAAGTCTGAGTGCTGTTGCTATTGCTATTTCTGATGAAAGACGGTTAGCTTATCTATTTATGCTGTAAACTGCAAGGTCAGAGAGCTAAATCCTGGGATAAATGGTGCTTTTATATAGCTTGGAGAGGATTCGAAACAGGAACTGGAGACACGTGATCTGGTTTCATGTAAGAGATGCATAAGAAGCAACCAGGAACCTTTCACAGAAGCTGACTTGAGGCCAAGGTGAAGATCCTTCTGGAAAACAAAAAAAAAATCCTCCCAATACAGAGAGCTGCTGACATTTTTTAAAATTCTTTCTTGTCGACCTTTTCTGTGGGCGACCCATCCCTCTGAGACAGAGAGGGTCAAATGATTTCCATTCCCCAAGAAAGAGGTTAAGGTCATCCTCTTCTGTTGAGCTCTCACTGCATGGATTGCTAAAGATGGTGGCTGCTACGGTCTTACTCCGTTGCCTTGCAGACAGCAAATTTAATAAATAAATAGTTTGTCTGTGTTATATTTTTACGATACATGTAAACTATATTTTTATGATGAGCTCTCTGGAGCCTCTGACTGGTGCACCGGATATAGTTTGTGAAATAAAATAGAGAAGTGAAGTTGGACAGCTAAAGGGAAATGTAAGAATGAAAGGTAGCCTAAACCAAAAGGAAGATCTTCCTTCAATAAAACACCTTGTGATTTCATGGAATAGTTTCTAGAAGGACCAAAGGAAGAGGAGGTAAGAACCAGAGAAATTGGGAGCTAGCACCTGCGGGACATAGCTGCCAGAACAAATTGGTTAGAATATTTTTAATACAGGCAGTCCTCGACTTACAACCACAACTGAGCTCAAAATTTCCGTTGCTAAGCGAGACATTTATTGAGTGAATTTTGTCCCATTTTACGACCTTTCTTGCCACAGCTGTCCAGTGAATCACCGCAGTTGTCAAGTTAGTAGCACGGTTGTTAAGTGAATCCGGATTCCCAATTAACTGTGTCAGAAGGTCACAGAAGGGGATCACTTGGACCCGGGACAGTGCAACCGTCATCAATATGATCCATTTGTCAAGTGTCTGAATTTTGATCACGTGACCATGGGGATGCTGCAACGGCCACGAAAATGGTCATAAGTCACTTTTTTTTCAGGACTGTTGTAACTTTGAATGGTTACTAAATGAACTGTTGTAAAGCAAGGACTACCTGTACTATAATCTGGACATCCATTCGAGATTTAGATGCTGAGACATCCAGCAGGTTTAAAAAAAACGAGAATAAGAATTTGCCGAAGGAGAGCATGTTTCCAAAACTTCTGCTGTGATCCTGGGAGAATTTACAATCAAGGAGAATACAGGTATTTGATGTTTCTCCATGGGTGGCTATTTCAGATTCAGTTGTTTTATACAGATATCCCAAAAAGCTGCTGGAAAAATAGGAGAATTGGTGGCACTAATTTAAGATCAAGTTCCTGCTCATGTTACAAATACTTCGCTTCCTTTTTAACTGTTTTATTATTTATGGATATTGTAAAATTTTAGAAATAAAATATATATATTAAAAGTGGTTTACAGATGGCAGGAAGAAATATGCAGAGGAGGAACTGAAAAAATGTTAAAAAGGGATGGAGTGTGAAAATTGGATTAGGGAAGGAAGGAAGGAAGGAAGGAAGGAAGAAGGAAGGAAGGAAGGAAGGAAGGAAGGGAGGAAGGAAGGAAGGAAGGAAGGAAGGAAAAGAAAGAGAAGAAAGGAAGGAAGGGGGGAGAAAGGAAGGAAGGAGGGAGGGAAGGAAGAAGAGGGAAAGAAAGAAAGAGAAAGAAAGAAAGAAAAAGGAAGGAAGGAAGGAAGGAAGGAAGGAAGGAAGGAAGGAAGGAAGGAAGGAAGGAAGGGGGAGGGAAGGAAGGAAGGAAGGAAGGAGAAAGAAAGAAAGAAAGAAAGAAAGAAAGAAAGAAAGAAAGAAAGAAAGAAAGAAAGAAAGAAAGAAAGAAGGAGGAGGAAGGAAGGAAGGAAGGAAGGGGGAGGGAAGGAAGGAAGGAGAAAGAAAGAAAGAAAGAAAGAAAGAAAGAAAGAAAGAAAGAAAGAAGAAAGAAGGAAGGAAGGATGGAAGGAAGGAAGGAAGGAAGGAAGGAAGGAAGGAAGGAAGGAAGGAAGGAAAGGAAGGCCTAGTTGCTCTCTGTTGTATCCACAATCCCAGGAAAAAACCTTCTTGCTCATATACTTTTCCTTAAATCTTTGGGAGGCAAAGGTGGGGGGGCAGGTTTTCACTACCATTTTTTCTTGCCTGTCTCCTTCTAAATACAGCATAGACGTCCCAAAGTCTCCATTATCAAAGCATCCTTAGTGATAGCTTAGTGCCTCTATGTAGGATCCACATTTTGGCTTCTTTAGGATTCCACAGGCTGTAGGCAGCTGATTTCTGAAGAAACATCTAAGGTAGGTCTACTAAACTGTGGTCTACAAAAATCCAGTTGACCCCCATACTCTAGAACTCTAATTCTTTGATGTCTTCTAATGGCAATGTGGTATTTTGCAGCCCTGCATGATAACCCTACGCTGTAGATTTAAACAGGCTACTTGGTAGCATCAGAAAAATAAATGAAATGTATGTTTCACCGAGAACTCATTCATCTCCACTGCAGCCAATCCATGCCTGTGTTCCACCAGGTGGACATTCATCTTGATTTAGACTGATGGAATAATTAGTTTTGAAAAAGAGAGAAAGAGAGAGAGAGAGAGAGAGAGAGAGAGAGAGAGAGAGAGAGAGAGAGAGAGAGAGAGAGAAAGTCATGGATGGTTCACAAATTGAATCAAAAGTCTGAAGTGAAAGGCCCATGAATCATCATGCAGAATGCCAAAATCCACTTAAAAATAGAGAGCCATGGGAATAACCTCCTTAATTAAAAAAAGAGAGAAACAAAACAATCTGAAATAAGTTGACAATAAGTGTAACCTCTCATTACACCGCTTGAAAAGCGATGGTGCCCTAAATCTTGGCTCATGGTTTAATTAGGATTGAAAGCTAGCTAGAAAACTATTGTAAGTAGCTACTATGAACAGATTTAACTGTGACGGTACAAAAGTTGTGTAAGAGAGTCGCAGTATCCGATCGAAATGCTTGGGATACCATGAAAAGAATTGTGCTAAAATTTTCAGCAATCATTAAATCTACCAGTGATTTTTTTTCCTTTTTATGACCCTGTAATCCCTTGCTTTGGAGTGGGGTCAGTGCAACTGAACAGAGCTGAGCATTTACTGGCCAGATGCCTTTCCTGAGGCCTATGCGGAGTTCACAGCAGATAATTTCTCTTTGCACCCTGATAGAGAAACATCTGTCTAGGATTGAACTCTCAACCTTCCGAGTGGGAGGCCAGCATCTTCACCTCTACTCCAGCACACTGCTCTCAATCTATCAGTGAATATGTGTTCAGAAATGGTGAATGGTGACTAACTCAGTCATCCAGAAACAGACACCTGTTGCGTTTTTATCCACAGAAGCAGAAAATGTAGCAACTGCCCAAGTATTTTAAGAACTTGTCTTGACTGGCCTATTTAATTCTAGACAGGTTGGGAACAATATACATTTTTGAGGCTGATGGAAGATTGAATAATGTGGTCACACCCTTGATTCACCTCAAAACCAAGTCTGGTATGGGTCCACGTTACTTAAGGGACCATCTCATCCCAATGGGATTGGCCTGCCCCACCCATGCTGGCAGAGGAGGCATGCCGCAAGCCCCATTGTCCAGGGTATTCTGACTGTTGGGATCCAGGACAAGAAACTTCTCTGCCATTGTGGCTCACCTTTGAAACTTCTTCCCACCTCCCCAAGTGAGGTCAGCTCCAACGCTACTGATCTTCCGCAAGAGTTCAAAGACCTGGCTTCAAGGGCGGGGGGGGGGCCTTCACATTGGTTGGGCAGTTGATAGATTGATAAGAGATCCTACCTCCCTCTCATCCTGTTCTGTCCCTCCCATCCATTAGTTAGGGCTGAGTATTTATATTATTTTATTTGTGCCGTGTATTGGTTTCATACTTTGTAGGTGTATGGTTTTATCTTTTTAATACTGTAATCCACTCAGAGTTACTCTGTGGCAAGATTGGGGGGGGGGGTGCGGACAATAAATTTAATAAATAAATAAAATTCAGGAATAAGGAATTGTTGAATGAGGCAGTTATCCATCTCAGGAAAATGTTGAAGAAACTTTTCCTTAGTTGCAACCCAGGAACCATGATGGAATCGAGCAAAATAAACATGCTGGAACAGCGTAGAGGTTGTCTTCGACTTATGATCAGTTGAACTCACGTTGGACCTCCCCAAAGTCACAACTCTTCACAAGTCAGTTCTGAATGTCCAATGTTCACTCCCGCCCCCTCCTTGGTCACATGGCTGCATTTCAGACACTAAGTAACCTGCCTGGATTTACGGCTATTTGCAACATTCTGCAATCATGTGATTGCATTTTATGACATTTTTGCCAAAACCCAGCATTTACTTCTGATTTTTGGCCAAAATGTCACTTAGATAACAGTGGCTCACCACCTCAAAAAAGGTTGTAAAATCAGTTCAGCCACTTGGGGGACCCACTTTATGACCATCACAACTTATGAGTGTAATTGTCAGGCTCCATTATGGTTGTAAGTTGAGAACTATCTGTACATTCCTTTGAACTACTGGAAATGCAACAGCATATGACTTTGATTAGCATAATACTTTTTAATCTCAGTCTATTGGGACTGGGATTATGGAAACACACTGCAAGCATGCAATGAAAACAGGAGCTGTTATTGGCATGGCCAAGCATGAAACTTTGATGTATTGACAAACCAGTTGACGAAGACACCCCTCTTTTTTTTTTAGCCTTCAGTTGCTATCAACCATCAGTTTATCTTGGTCTTTTTTTAAATGAGCAGATAAAACGTGCTTACAAACAAAGCTGTGGGTTGTAGTGAATCTCTATTTTTATTTTATAACAATTCCGATGGGACCCATGAGAAATACAAGGATCTTCTTGCAAATAAACATTATTTTTCCGGCTGAAATTTTGCTTTGCAGTGTGCCAGCTTCCTTTTAATTTTAATTAACAGACCCACAAACACATGCACACAAGTACGTACATCCAGTAAGATCTTTCCATGGAAAGGAAATGACTGGCAATTGCTTTCCTGGACAAGAAATCTGAGAAGGAACAGCAGCAGGGGAATTCTCTAGAGTGGCAGAGCATAAAGTCATCTTTGCCCATCTCAATCAATCAATCAATCAGAATAGAGTTAGTTGGAAGGGACATTCAAGGTCTTCTAGTCCAACCCTGCTCAAGCATGAAACCCTATACCACAGGTCTGCAACCCACGACTCTTTCAGCCATCTCCTGCGGCTCCCAGTCCTCTGCCATGTGCAATCCAAAAAAAAAAAAAAGGGACTAAAAAAGTTCAACCAATCAGTTCAAATATGCAGGGTGGGTGCATATCTCGCCTTGGCTCCACTCTTCAGTCAAACCCTGTTCTGCGCATGCACGCATGTACGCACATGCACACACATGTTTTGCGGCTCCCAGTTTTCCTTTTGTGAGGGAACCAGTTCCGAGTGGCTCTTTCACTGTTTCAGGTTGCTGACCCCTGCCATTTCAGACATGTGCGCCAGCATTTTAAAAAGCTCTCACTCTAGGTTTCTATCAATCTCCATCTCTACTTTATATGCAAGATATAAATACATTTTCTTATATATGGACTATGTAATAAGAAATTTTCTTTTCCAACAGGAAGTTAATACCAATGTACTGAAATGGCTTGTATCCATTTTCTGGTTTGACTGCTGTGGCTTCAAAAATGTGCGTTAAGTTGAAATATTCTAATTGTTCACCAGCATAGAGTTATTCTTTGAACTAGAAAAGTAGGATTTAAAAATATAATTTCATTTTCTTTCTTTCTTTCTTTCTTTCTTTCTTTCTTTCTTTCTTTCTTTCTTTCTTTCTTTCTTTCTTTCTTTCTTTCTTTTTCTTTTTTTTTTAAAGGAGCTCATTTTTTTGTGCTTTTTCCCTGGTGACTGTTATTTAAAAAGGCAATTTCTGAGTAGATATTATGCTGCAATTAGAACTTCAGTGATGGGATGGGGACTCTTCAATTATCTATGAGTTTTGGCAGTGACCCAGCTTGGGATGTTATTATCCCAGCCATGTGTCCAGTTTTTGTTTTTGTTGTTGTATTTTTGGCAACATTTCTTCTTGGAAAGCCTGTAGGATGCAAAGAGGGATCTGAAAAGCAGTAAAAATCCTGTCTGTTTTACCTTCTGTGCAAGAACAGAATTCTACTCTGATGTTTTTTTTTTCCTACAAGAGGAGAAAAAAAAATCATTGGGAGTTTTGTAAGCAACTCTACTTTGCAACATGCAAACACAATCCCCCCCCCAGCACTTATTTTTTTAATTTCAGGATTTTCAGATCTCAGACCTTTTCTAAACATTGTCTTATATCACATCATCTTTTTGGATAAGGTTTCTTGCAGATTTTTCTTTTTTTTAATACAAGTTTTATTGATTTTTTTAATATTTACATATACATATATTCAGTGCTTTTTTTGTAAAAGAAAAAGGTGCCGGAACTCACACATGCCATACAACCTGCCTTGCCTACCCTACAAGGTTCTATCCAAAAAAGGTGCCGGAACTCCGTTCTGAGCGTTCTATGAGAAAAAAAGCCCTGCATATATTTATGAAGCAATATGGTGGTTGGGTAGTTCAAAGCAACAAATAACAAGTTGTAAATAGTTCAGGTTGCATCAACAGGGATTCCCTCTCTGCTTCCCTTAGTTATCACATAGTCAAAATAGTCAAGTTAAGGTTAAGGTTAAAGTTTATTAAATTTATATGCTGCCCTTCTCCCTGAGGACTCAGGGCGGCTCACAACAATAAAACGTTAAAAGATATAAATGCAAAAATTAAAAGAGGATTAAACAATATAAGAAATAAGAACAATTTAAACCAATAAAAAAACAAATTTAAAAACCATGATCAGTCCAGGCCCGCTTGTTGGAATAACCAGGTCTTCAGGTCACGGCGGAAGGACTGAAGGTCAGGGGCCGTCTGCAGCTCCAGAGGCAACTCATTCCAGAGGGTCGGTGCACCCACAGAGAAGGCTCTCCCCCTGGGGGTCGCCGGCCAGCATTGCCTGGCCAACGGCACCTTGAGGAGGCCGACTCTGTGGGAGTGAACCGAAGCGATGGGAGGTTGACAATGGCAGCAGGTGGTCTCGCAAGTACCCCGGGCCTAAGCCATGTAGGGCTTTAAAGGTAATTACCAGCACCTTGAATCGCACCCGGAGGGCAACCGGAAGCCAATGCAGCTCATGCAGGAGTGGTGTAACATGGGAGTATCGAGATACACTTCTAGTTGTAATCTAGTCAATTAACAAAATTTTCAATATATTTTCACTAATACATATCAATATCCTGTTTTTAAATTTTATCTAATTGCAATAGAATATTCTAGAACAGCTTATAATATACAAAAGAAAGCTTAATTTTTGGGTAACCCACAATTCCCTATTTCAATAAAGAATAACTCTCTTGTCTACAAAACTTACATTGTTCGTTACAAAACATTCTTATGTTTTACCATTAAAGTCTAGTTTTCATCTTAACAAATCACCAATTATTAGAGATATTTTTTTTGTTTTAACCATTCAACAATTATTAAAATACTTTTATATATAAAATTCTAGATTCTACAATGTAGTTCAAAAGTAGCAACTAATCTATTCTATAAGTCATCTTAACCGTACATCAATTGTTAAAATACTATCTTTTGATATATCATTCTAAATTCTATAATATAGTTCAGAATTATATTCTAAAAGCTTACTTTTGTTTTCCCTTACAGATCTAAAACTTAAATATAAAATCAGTTATATTTTGTAGAGAGTCCCCTTAATCCATTGAAAAATATTTTTGTACTCTTTAGGAATCCCAAAAAAGAAACAAATTCAGTTTTTTAAATCTAACTCTTACCTTCCTTTTGTGCCAATCAGGCTTCCTTTCTGACATCTTTAAATTCTCAAATGTATCTCCCTTTCTTCCTATACCCCTTATTTGAATCCAGGGAGCATATCCAAATGTCAATTTTGCAAGGAAAATGTCCCCTTTGTAACCATTGTATTTTTGCTTTGATAATTCAGTTTTTGATGGTTGATATAATGTAGTTGTCATTAAATCAGTCAAATCTTTTTCTTCTTCCCATTCTCTCTGGGTTAGGTAGAAAGTAGTAGCTGGTGTTATAGCTGCCATTTGATTAGTTGAACTCTCAATATAGTGTATGTGAAAGTCTTTAGTGTCTTCACTCTTAGTATTGCTTTCTTCAGGTGCGGTTGCTTTTTGAGTTGTAGGTTTTGTAGTTGCCATTAAAGTTTGGACTTTAAGGTTTTCTGTAGGTTGCATTTGTTGTTCTTTGAAGTCTCCTATTTTAGTGTTAGTTTCCACTTCTTCTATTTGGTTTTGGATTATCTTTTCCTCATTTAAAGTTAAAATTTGATTTGGTGGCTTTGAGTTGTCAGATTTTTCTTGCAATTTGGCTTTAATTTGCTCTGTCATTGCAAAAATCGTGTCCAGTATCAGTTTATAGTCAAGTGGTGGGATATATTCTTCCATTTCATTATTGCTTGCAGTTAAATCTTCCATGGAGGCTATTTTAATAAGAGTCAAGAATTATCCACCTCTGAAAGAGTTGTTTTCAGTGCCAGGTGTTCCCACACTTATCTTTAAAAATCATGTCAAGGACAGCTTTATTATTCAGTCAGCTCTCAGAACAGAAAAAAGAAATTTACTTGCTGTACCAGGTTTCACCACAAGATGTCATCAATAACATATAAAATGCAATGTAAAAATTTTCTTTTTCCCCCCAAATTAATATAGAACTTTTGTAGCATTAGTCCATTTTTTTTCTTTAATTCACAGCTTAGAAAGAAAATAGGATAGTGGATCCCCAGCAAAAAATAGGAGCTTTTTAGTAGATACAGATGAAATTGCTTAATTTCTTTGCTGAATTAAGTTTCTTTTAAAGCTTTAAGGCTTTAAGATTTGTTCCCAGAGTAGATATTCACTGTTTTCTCAAAAAATGCGGAAAGAGATTTTCAGGAAAGTCCCACAGGAAGATGGTTAAGAGAATAGGAAAGGTAAAGGCTCACCCAGGTCCTCCAGATTGCTTCTTGGTGCTAGTTAGTGCTTTTGGCTTTCAGCAGGGAGTGGCTTGGTAAACGGCCATCTTTATGGCCTGTCTCTTCTTCTTCAGGCCAGAGGAGATTGTCCTGGATTCAAGCGGAGGGCTGCTGCCCTTCTGCGATTGCAGGGAAGGCCTCCTCATGGTAATCACCCCTCCAGGGCAATTTTTGACCCTTTTCAAGGTCCTCCAAAAAAGAAAGAAATGGACGGCAGTAAGTGGACTGTTCCTGTGCGTCTGGAAGCGCTGCGCGTGCAAACCAGAAGCTACTGTCTGGTTTCTTGCAGATTTTCATTGGGGGAGGAATATAACTAGCTGGACTTAGATACCAATATTCATTCCCACAATAAAGGGGGTAAGAAATGGATTTTTATCACTACCCACAGTTATTTCCTATCACAAGGCACCAAACTTTTAAAAAGTGACATCCCCATTGGAAGAAAGGTCCTGCTCTATTCCAAACTGGGTCAATGAGCATAGGACACATGCTTGAAGCAGAGGTAAAATTTATTCAAAACAGACAGCTTGGTGATTGAAGGTGGCCACAGATTGAATGAGGCTAGGAATATTGATAGGAAGGTTTAGTGTCATGGCCCCCTCAGAGGCCAGTTCGGAGGAAGAGGAGAAAGAGTTGGAGCTGGGATCATCTGACAGGGAAGGCACACCAGGGGCTGAGGAAGCCATCCTAGGCCTCTCAGGCATTAAGCGAGGTGGTCAACCAGACAGACAGCTGCCTGCCTGCACAGACACGGGGGAGGGACCAGCTGCTGACAGGCCATGGTGCTGATAAGTAGCAGATCTCCTTTGATGAGGAACAGCCACGTCCTCTGCCTGGGTCTAAGGGCACGGACAGCAGAGCACAGGCAAGATTCAGAGAAGGTGTAAGGATCTACCTCAGCTATTCCCTCAGGAAAGCACAACTCAGGGAACAGGCATTGTTTCAAAGAGGATCTTTTACTGAGAGAAAGTGATTGCAGAGTAAAAAGGCAGAATCTGAAGTTCCTGTGCAAAAGCATTAAGCTAAAAGTCCTGTTCTTCAGCTCCACCCCAATGCCCTAGTCTATGAGGAGCCAATCCACTGGTGTGAAGGTGTTATGAGAACTTTGAGCCGAAAAGGTGATAACCAGCTGCTTCCCAGGCACCTCGCTCTTGCTAGCCAGCAGGAGTGAAAACAGATGGCCCCGAGGATATTCCCTCCTCCCAAATTCTTAGGTAGATAGATCAAAGCGAAAGTAGAAACGAAGGCTAGCAGTGCAGAAACACACCCCAGCATGCTTCCACTCCCCTTTCTTATGGCAGCATTCCAAAGGGACCTGACAGAAGGGCTGCAAGGTTACTTGGGAGGAGGTCTCCCCACCCCTCCTCACAAGGAACACCTGGAGGGGCCCCGGGACAACCTCATCCTGAGTCCCTGGAGTCCTTTCCCTGTCAGATTGTCCCAGCTCCTCCTCCTCTTCCTCCTCTCAACTGACCTCTGAGGGGGCCATGACAGGCTTGTTTAAAAGGTTGACAGGTTGAGCTAGGTTCGATTGGAAGGAAATGCCATCTTCTCAGCCTGCGGGGTGAGATAATCTTCATTTATTTGTGTGTCCAGCTGTTGACTTTGGGTAATAGGTCTGGATCTGGGGAATCCCCTTGAGGGGATTTCTTATGTTTTTAATTGAGTATCTTCTATTAGTCAATTCCCTAGTCACGTTTAATCAGTTTCAGGCCAAGTGTCAAATATGGGTAGAGAAGCTATTTTTATGTTATTGTTTGAAGTTTACTGACAGGAATCTGGATGGCAAGGATAGCACAGAGGCCTTTATCCTCTTACATCCTCAAACATATCTGGGGTCTTTGACATTAGGACCTCTGCATCATTAGAGGACAATGATTGTGCACGATAAGTAACAACTACTCCAACTTTAGCAGGCCTGCAATCTGATAAATTAAATTATACACATTCACACTTGATGAAACTCAAGATGACTGGTGCTCGGCTGTTTCCATTATATACAAAATGAATTATCGTCTAGGAAAAAAAATCTTTCTCATGGAAAATTGAAAGAGCTAATTAAAAGACAAAAGCATTAGATGTAATCACTACTTAATGCTATAAGTAGAACATGACCCAATGCTATTATGAATTCGAAACAAATTTCAATTAGGACGGCAGCTGGCAAAAATGTATACATAGTAATGCTGCTTTGATCATTCATTAGGTAAATTCTTGAGGGATGGGACAATTTAACCCATGCTGAATCTGTACAGAATAACTGGATTAGTCATTTTGGTGGTCTAGGAAGAAAACATGAGTGAATCATTTCAGTTTCCAAAGAAAAACAAAGCTAAAACCCCACCTTTGAATTCAGTATTGCTTCAGTCTTTTGATGGGGACTTGAGTCCGTTATATGAGTGGCATTTATCCTCAACTACTAGATAAAGTGTCACTGTCCTTCTTCCCTTTCAATTAAAAGTTGAAATAAAAGATGTAGGGAGTTGCAGGGTAGAGTCCTTGGTGCTCCTTTGAGCTTGGTGGGTTTTTTTTGGCGGATGTTTCATTATCAAACACATGACACAAACACAAATGTGGGAAGGAGTCAAAACTCTTTGTCTGGTCAAATACCATTTCCAGGAAAGGAGGGAGAGAGGGAGAGAAGGATGGAGGGAAGAAGGGAGGGAGAAAGGGTAGGAGTAAGTAAGTAAGTAAGTAAGTAAGTAAGTAAGTAAGTAAGTAAGTAGGTATCTGGACTACCACCAGCTTTTCTGTTTTGGGCTTCCATGCTTTGTATTTCAAATCAGCCCTTCTTGGCATTCAGACTTTGTTGCACGGTGGGGAAGGAAGGAAGGGAGGGAGAGAGGGAGGGAGGG
The DNA here is from genome assembly GCF_947247035.1 of Vipera ursinii. NCBI lineage: Eukaryota > Metazoa > Chordata > Lepidosauria > Squamata > Viperidae > Vipera > Vipera ursinii. The sequence continues at coordinate 201,367,304 of NC_139516.1, forward strand.
AGAGAGGGTAGGAGGAAGGAAGGAAGGAAGGAAGGAAGGAAGGAAGGAAGGAAGGAAGGAAGGAAGGAAGGAAGGAAGGGGGTATCTGGACTACCACCAAGCTGTCTGTTTTGGGCTTCCAAGGTTTGTATTTCAAATCAGCCCTTCCTGCCATTCAGACTTTGTTGCACGGTGGGGAAGCTCTTGACATAGGTATATTGATCTCCTATTATTCCTCTGACATTGGAGTGACTTTTGGTGACTTATAGAATTACTTTTGAGGACTATCGAGCTCCTGGAAGATTGATAGTCCTGTCAGGAGGAGCACACAGAAAATAATAATAATAATAATAGAGCTGAACAAATTCATAAATAATAGAAATTAAAAGTTGCACCTTCAACGCCATTGGGCCATGTGTCCAGCAGATCAATTGGTGGTCGGGAATAGGTGACATTGGGTAGGAGGTGAACAGCAAGGAATCCATCAGTTGTAGGTTACCCTGAAACCTAGCCCTCCGGTCAATCTTGACACCTGGTGACTGCCTGGAAGAGCCCCTGCAGTTTTCTGGGCCAGGTTTTGGAGAAGTAGTTTGTCATTGCTTCCTCCTGAAGGCTGAGATAAGAGGGACCAGCTCAAGGTCACCCAGCTGGCTTTGTGCTTAAGGTAGGCCTGGACCTCACCATTTCCTGGCTGAATGCCTTTAATTACTACCTCAGACTGAAAGCACCCCCTATTAAATTGTGCGACAGCAACGAACACCGCCAGACTGAGGGGAGGGGGTGGACACCCAATTTATGTTAATATTTTTTTCCCTCCAGACTCAAAGAGGCCAAGAGGAATAGCCCAAAGTCGCTGGGATTTCAAAAAGCAGAAAAATAGTTTGCGTTCTTAGACTGCCAATGAGCCTGCAAGGCCGAGCATCCAGCAGAAAACGTGGCTAAGCATGAGAGGAGAGGGAAGCATTTCCAGGCTGATTCTTTGCAGCGACAAGCATTTGGGCCCCTTAACAAAACTGCAGTCCCTCTTTCAAATGCTGCCCATGATGTGGGTTTCATTAGCACCCAGTGCTCAGTTCCCATCCAGCCCCCTCTGTTTGATTTGTGTTCTTTTATTGCACCGAGCAATGCCTATCCCGTAAGGTCTCAGTTTTCCTCTTAAAGATTTTTTTTTTGGAATGCTTCCCTATTTATTACCTGCGGGCTAAGAACACACATTGCTTTTTATTATACAGACATTAAAGGGTAGAAATCCGGCAGGGGATTTCAGTGCCATTCAGGATATGCATAATAGCAAATTTCAGGTAGGTGTGTGAAACAGAGCCCTTTGCTAGAATATTCACTGTTATCAAAAAGCCTTTCCCCCATGAAATAGATTAATTCGTATACCTCTGAACCCCATCACACCTTTCCTGCCTTCTTCCTTCTTATTATTACAGCTCCTCAGGCTTTCTTTTCCTGCCTTTATTTCCGATTTTAGACACTCACTAAAACCTACTTGGTGGGGTTGGGTTGGAAGCAATGCTTTATTTTTTTTCATTCCAATTATCCAAAGTTGAATCTATTCTGCCTTCCAGAATCACAATGTGTAAAAACCAGGAGGTGTCTTTAAAGGTCAACCACTGCTGGTGTCAAAGCAATTCAGGGCACTCCTGTATGCAGGAACTAGATCTGGAACTAGATCTTAATGAACTTGCTGGACCTCAACTTCTAAACAAAATAGTTTCAGATTGCAGTGGTGGAGCAGGCCATTTTCTGAATGGGGACTGTTTTGTAAAATCTGCCCGAGAATGGCCATTTCTGCATTGCCGAAGAGGAGGACATGCACCGTCCTCTCAATAAAAAAGACAACACACTTCTAGGCTGCGTTAACAGAAGGGTAGAATCAAGATCCACGTGAAGTGTTAATACCATTTTATAATGCCTTGGTAAGACCACAGTTGGAATATAGCATCACGTTTTGGTCAAGACAATATAAAAAAAGACTTTGAGACTTTAGAAAGAGTGCAGAGAAGAGCAACAAAGATGATCGGGGGACTGGAGGCTAAAACATTTGAAGAATGGTTGCAGAAATTGGGTATGTCGAGTTTAATGAAAAGAAAGGGGAGGGGTGACATGATAGCAGTGTTCCAATATCTCAGGGGCTGCCACAAAGAAGAGGGAGTCAAGCTATTCTCCAAAGCACTTGAAGGACAAGAAGCAACAGATGGAAACTAATCAAGGAGAGAAGCAACCTAGAACTAAGGAGAAACTTCCTGACAGTTAGAACAATTAACCAGTGGAACAACCTGCCTCCAGAAGCGGTGAATGCTCCAACACTGGAAGTTTTTAAGAAGAGACTGGACTAGGGGAGACATGGCAGCAGTGTTGCAATATTTGAGAGGCTGCCATAAAGAAGAGAGGGTCAATCCAATCTCCACCCAAAGGCAGGACAAGAAGCAATGGATGGAAACTCATCAAGGAGAGAAGCAACCTAGAACCAAGGAGAAATTTCCTGATAGTGAGAACAATTACCATTGGAATGAAATTGTGGGTGCTCCAACACTGGAGGTTTTTCAGAAGAGATTGCACAAGTGCTTGTCTGAAATGGTATAGGGTTTCTTGCCTGAGCAGCGGGTTGGACTAGAAGACCTCGAAGGTCCCTTCCAACTCTGTTATTCTTTTTTGTCATTCTATAAGGGAAAGTGTTTCTGTTTAACTTTTTATGTCAACTCATCCAATTCACACATTCTCAAACCAACATGTAAACTGAAATGTATTTCTTAGGCTGACATGCTAATCAAATTATGCACCATTCAGGATTCAGATGTGCAGTTTCCAGTACAGAAAAGGCACCTTCCAATTCATAAAATATCCTTCAGTTGGTCTAAATATATAATCTGGTTAGTGTTTATGGCTCCTTTGTCAGGTCCTGGAGCTAGTCTGAGGTTCCTGCCTCTGCATTTCCCAAAACACTTGTACACAAAACTCTTTAGATTCTCACATTCTGACAAGATTTGGTCTATTTTTTCCAACACTGAAGAAATATAATAAAGCATAGCAGCTTTCTTGTTCTACTCAATGTGGTGAGGAGACGTTCAGCTAACAAAGTCGATTATGTCTGTGACCGAATGTCTATGGAGACTTTCAATCATCCAGGTCATGGTTCCCTGAAACATGCTTTTCCAAAAGGCAACTGGATTTTCTTTTTTTCTTTTCCCTTAAAACATTTCATTTATCATCCAAGAAGCTTCTTCAGTTCTGGAGTAGAGGTTCTGAAGAACTGAAGAAGCTTCTGGGATGAGAAGCAAAACATTTTCAAGGAAAAGAAAAACCCAAGAAAGTCCAGTTGCCTTTTGGAAAAGTAACTTTGGGGTGACTATAATTGAAATACGTGAAGAAGCCTGACTGAGAAGATAGCTAGATAGTCACTGTCCTATGCAGCTGTTGCTCAGCTTCCCTTACTACAGACTATTACTGTAGTTTGGCCACATTTGCAAGGTCATAGAATCACTTCCTACCATTTTAATGGAGAAAAGAAATTGTGCTGGACGAACAAAGAGTTCTGGCTGGTGATTGTTGAAATGAAAATGAGATGCTGAAATGAAAAGAAGGACTAAGGGTGATGTGGCAGTAGTCTTCTAATATCTAAGGGGCTGCCACCAAGAAGAGAGGGTCAACCCATTCTCCACCTAAAGGCAGGACAAGAAGCAATGGATGGAAGCTAATCAAGGAGAAAAGCAATCTAGAACCAAGGAGAAATTTCCGAACAGTTAGAACAATTAACCAGTAGAACATCTTGCCTTCCGAAGTTGTGGGTGCTCCAACACTGGAGGTTTTTAAGAAGAGACTGGACAGTCACTTGTCTGAAATGGTATAAGCTCTCCTGCTTGTGCAGGGGGTTGGGCTAGAAGACCTCCAAGATCCCTTCCAACTCTATTATTCTGTTATTCTGAAACTGTAGGAATAGCCTCTATTGTAGCTTTTGCATCCTGCTCCCTCCAGATATGTGATAATAGCCATAGTGTTTAGACTTATGCACCACTCCATAGTGCTTTACAGCCTTCTCTAAGAATCAGCATCTTGCCCCCAACAATCTGGGTCTTCATTTTACCAATCTCAGAAAGATGGAAGGCTGAGTCAACCTTGATCTGGTCAGGATCGAACTCCTGGATGTGGGCAGAGTTTGCCTGCAATACTGCATTGTACCCGCTACACCACCATGGGTCTATTGTATTAGAACTCTCGTTATTTCTAAACAAGTCTGCAAATGATAGCAGGCACAAAGCTGACAAGTGCTACTCAATAGAAACACACACGTACTGCACAGAGTGCAGAAAGAAAATCAGGTTCGTGTTTCATGAAAGGACAAGGCCTTCCCTGTGTGTTCATCAAGGAGAGCAGCAGGCTACTCTGCCCTGCCAACAGCAGAGAAAGAAAGCAATTGTACAGCAACGGGGAGAGAGAAAAAGGGAAAGCTAAACAATCATGTCATAAAAACATGCAAGGCAAAATGGATGCATTGGAATGGTGTTGCTGAAAGGCATCTGCTTGGATTCAGAATCCATATAGGCAGGCCTCGATTTACAACCATGATTTGAGCCCCAGACTTCTGTTACTCAGCAAACGTTGTTAAGTGAATTTCATCCCCTGTTGCAAACTTTCTTGCTACAGTTGTTCAGTGCATTGCTGCAGTTGTTAAGTTAGTAACATGGTTGTTTCCCATGGACTTTGCTTGTGATCAAATGACCCTGGGACGCTGCAACTGTCATAGGTATGAGTCGGTTGCCAAGCATTTGAATTTTAATCACTCAACGATGGGGGTGTTGTAATCATTGCAGTCCTAAGTCACTATTTTCAGTGTTGTTGTAACTTTGAACTGTCACTAAATGAACCATTGTAAATCAAGGACTACCTACACATGCAAGTCCATTCCCTGGGATTCTGCTTCCTATTGCTTAATAGGCACTCTCTGATACTGGGTCCAGTACCAATAAAATACTTACAAGCTACCAGGAGCTCATAAATATGATTCATACAGGTTGAAATGGCTCTTAATTGGTGGTTTCAGTGTTGAACAATAGAAAACTGCTCTGGGTGAGTCAGATCTGACAAATATCCCTGCCTGGGTCTTTACTTTGTAAAGGAAACAAGAAATAGTGTTGGCTAAGAGGGAAAAAGAACAATAAGGAGGGCATGTAAGAGATTCATGAAGCACCTGCCGAGTATTGATAGGCCTACAATGAGACATAACATTTGTCCAGCACTTTCATGAAGGGTTGAATTGAATTCTTTACAAGAGCCCTGCAAAATATGTCTGAATTATTACCTTCCACACCGCAGATGGAGAGAGGGACCTCTCCATGCTGAGACCAACAGAGAAGTAAGGTTTAACCTGGATGCTACCCAGTTCACAAGTTAGTCTTTAACGGCTACAAGTTGTACTCACCTTACAACTGTTTGTTTAGTACCATTTGCTATTGCAACAGCACTGGAAAAAGTGACTTACACCCAATTCTCATGCTTACAACCGTTGCGGCATCTCCACAGTCATGTGATCAATGTTTGGGGATTTGGTAGATACAAGCGTGTATTTACGGTAATTGCTGTGCCCTGAGATCAGATGATCAACATTTGCCACCTGCCCATCCATCTTCCGACAAGCAAATTTGATGGGAGAAGTCAGATTTACTTAATGGTTCTTTTAACTGAAGTGATCCGCTTAACAACCAGGCAAAAAAGTTTGTAAAATTGGGCGTCACTTAGGTCATCGCTTTGCTTAGCCATGGAAATTCTGGTCTTATTTTTGGTCATAAGTTCAGCACTACCTAGCTGCTCTATTAACAGTAATCCAGTTACAGAGCCGTGGTGGTGCAGTGGTTAGAATGCAGTATTACAGGCTAATTCTGCCCCTCTTCCAGCAGTTCGATCCTGATCAGCTCAAGGTTGACTCAGCCTTCCATCCTTCTGAAGTCGGTAAAATGAGGACCCAGATTGTTGGGGGTAACATACTGATTCTGTAAAGCACTTAGAGAGTACTGTAAAGAACTATGGAGCGGTACATAAATCTAACTGCTATTGCTATTGTTAACTACTGTAGCATTTGCTTAACAACCACAGGTTCACTTAATGACCATAACGATTCACTTAATAACCACTGTGAAAAAAGGTCATAAAACAAAGTTGGTTACAGGATGACCTGGTTAGCAACTATCATAACTCGTGACAGTAATGGACAGATTCCACTAAGGTTGTACATTGAGGACTACCTTTAATGTATAGGACAACCGAGTCGCTTGGCTAAGATGAACAGCTATGGAAACTGAATAAATGTGTCAAAAGAAAAATCTTCATCAGGGTCCAGTCCAAGCTGGGAATAAAGAAAATGGAGACTATTTCAGAAAGAAGGTTGTAGTTTATTGAAGAGCAGAGACAGACAGAAATGAGGCTCTGGGAAAGCTGACCACATGTAGTAAGGAGTGGTGGGTTTTTACGCCTCCTTTGGGCTTTGCATTTGGAGTTCTTCCTGTCTGAGGCTTTGTATTTCCTGTGTCATGTACTTTGACCTGAGCTTTTCAGTGTGTCCTTTTTGGTATTGGTGGGTTGATCTTATTATGTACTAAAGGTCATGTTTCCTGTCCTTAGGGTTTGGGTGGGGAGTGTAGATTTTAGGGGTCTTTGTCTTTCTAACCTCATCAGCTTCTAGCTTCCTGGTTCCAACTTTTCTGAATAGGATTATCACATCTGCATTTCTAAGAGCTGGCCTCTGCCTAGTTTCTGCTTGGGGCTATTAAGAAAAACTGGGCTTGCTTTTCTGCCTTTAAGATTCTTTGGGGAAATATAATATTCTGCCTTTTAATATTCCCCAAACATTTCTTTCTCTGTAGGGGGTGTGTGTGCTGTCCTACCACAAATGGGAAAAACCACAAGACCTTGTAAACTATTACGCATTTCACTGTCTGCATCCCCATATAAGTCCATATAAGTCTATATAAGTCTGGACTGCCCCCAACCTGCGCTCGTTTCACCGGGACCTGAAAACCTGGCTTTTCGATTTATCCGGCCTGGACTGAGGGGGGGGGTTTAGTTTTAAATTTTAACATTGTTTTATTGTTGGGCTATTATTAATTTAATTCTTTTTAATTCTATTTTTATCTTAATTTATATTGTCTTTTATATATTGCCCTATAAACCGCCCTGAGTCCTTCGGGAATAGGGCGGTATAGAAAACTAAAAAAAATAAAATAAATAAATAAATAATTGCTCTTGCTATAGGGACTATCCTTCTGCATGACAGAGTCTTTCTGCATGGATGACGTTACCAAGTTGGGTAATGAAATGTCTGCAAGAAAGCAGCCCAGCTCAGAGAGCACCAAGGACCCCACAGTTCAACCCTGAGCTATAAATATCCTCCTTTATTGGAAATCACAATGTTTTCCCTCAGAAGTTAATAGAAGCAGAAGAAGTCACGGAAGCTGCAGGCCAGAACTGAGTGCACTAGGGTAGATAAGCCTTGCACACACGCTGACACATCTGGCCACTTCACAAATTAGATGAATGCAAGAACTCTGATCCACACACATGAGCATTTTTTTATTAATGTTCTTCCCTTTTGTTTGAAAACCATCTAAAGCAAAACACTGTCCTTTCTCTCCTGCAAGATGGATTGAATGAAAAAAAAAAGAACAACATTGTGGTGCAGCAGTTAGAGGCACACACACATATGCATTATGGGTACGAGAGCTTGTAGATGAAATGTATTAGTTGCATTATAGCACAATTTTGCACCTCCAGCATTATTCTTGAACTAGAAATTTCTGCCTTAAATATCGTAAAAGTAAAAGCTATTCGATTGGATTTATGGCCCAGCCAGAAAAAACAATTATGGGCTATCTTATGAAAAAAAAATCTTATTATTGGAAGGATTCCATCCAATTCTATGCTGGAGGGGCAGACTTGTTTGAATATATTACGGCTGCAATATTTTCCCGTCGATCTCATTGATATATATCCCATTCACATCTAGAGTTAAATAAGTTTGGAGAGAAATTGTGAAATGTACATGACGGCGCTACAGCGCTTCAGATTTGATTCCAGAAAGATGCAACGGAGTGAGCAGGGTTGAGAACGTAGCCCGTTTGCAACTCTTTAAAGCAATGGCATCTTTGAGAATCTACATTGACAGATGATCAACCAGTCTACCTTGAAAGCATTTTTATGGCTGAAATGAGATGAGGATTTATTTCCAGAACAGTTCCCCCTGACCTTGCAAACATGACAGGATCTAGGTTCAGATCTCCACTGATATAAATTCTGGCAGACTCAAAGGAATTATTCCTCTCACCCACCCACCCCACATCCCATCCTTGCTAAAGAGAAAAATGATTGCTCACTATTAATAAAGGCATAATGAAATTGACTAGAGGCACAATGCAATTGCCTAAGGCTGACCTAATTAGGAAATTGCCAGAAAGTAACTGGCAATGGTGCCTCATCCTATTAATTTTCTTCCCCTTTCTAACAAGAGATCAGGGCTATTTCCAGTGCCCCACAACTTTTAAAAGGCACAGTGTCTTAACATTTGAACAAGTTTCCCTACGCAATCGAACTTATCCAATTTTCCCAAGATACTGACTGCAGATCAAAGCGCTAGATTTTCCTGTCCCACTGTTCAAAATCCTTATAAAGATCTTCCTTTCTGTAGTTTACAGTTCCTCTGTTCCATTTTAATAATAACATAGAATAATAAAATTGGAAGGGACCTTGGAGGTCTTCTAGTCCAACCCTCTGCTCAAGCAGGAGACTCTATACCATTTCAGACAAATGGCTGTCCAGTCTCTACTTAAAAGTCTCCAGTGATGGAGCACCCATTACTTGCTCTGGCAATAATTTGGAGACATTGATTTTTCCTCATTGCGTCCGCAGAGAATCGCCCGGCCGCCCTGTTTAGGGTGACTCGCTCTCTCCTTAATCAGGAGGTGAGGGAGGAACCCTTGCAGGGTCGAGCCGAGGAGTTTAGTCGATTTCTGTCGGACAAAATCGCTCGGATCCGGACCGGTTTGGACTCCGACTGGGCAGAGTCTGTCGAAGAGGATACGGGCGGTCTTGTCGATTTAATCTGGGAAGAGTTCGATCCTGTGACCCCTGAAGAAGTGGACAAGATCATGGGGAAGCTGAGCTCCACCACGTGTTTGTTGGACCCGTGCCCCTCCTGGCTGACTTATGCAGCCCGGGATGGGACACGAGGCTGGCTCCAGGCAGTGATTACTGCTTCTTTGAGTCAGGGTAGTTTTCCCGCCGCCTTGAAGGAGGCGGTGGTGAGACCCCTCCTCAAGAAGCCGGCCTTGGACCCAGCAATTTTAAACAACTATCGTCCGGTCTCCAACCTTCGGTTTTTGGCGAAGGTTGTTGAGAGCGTGGTGGCGCATCAGCTCCCTTTGTTCTTGGAGGAAGCTGACTACCTAGACCCGTACCAATCGGGTTTCAGGCCCGGGTACAGCACGGAGACGGCATTGGTCGCGCTGGTGAATGATCTCTGGCGGGCTCGGGACAGGGGTTGTTCCTCTGTCCTAGTCCTTTTAGACCTCTCAGCGGCTTTTGATACCATCGACCATGGTATCCTGCTGCGACGTCTCAGGGGGTTAGGAGTGGGAGGCACGGTTCTCCAGTGGTTCTCCTCTTACCTCCTGGGACGTTCGCAGTCGGTGTTGGCAGGGGGGCAGAGATCGACCCTGAGACCTCTCATTTGTGGAGTTCCTCAGGGATCGGTTCTCTCGCCTCTCCTGTTCAACATCTATATGAAGCCGCTGGGTGAGATCATTCGTGGTTTTGGAGTTGGATATCACCAATATGCTGATGATACCCAACTTTTTATTTCCACCCCAAACCACCCCAGCGATGCCCTCGACGTGATGTCCCGCTGCCTGGAGGCCGTCCGGGTCTGGATGGGGAGGAACAGGCTTCGACTCAACCCTGACAAGACTGAGTGGCTGTTCGTGCCGGCATCCCGGGAAATTCCGATTATTCCATCATTGGCCATGGGGGGTGAGCTATTACCCCCCGTAGATAGGGCTCGCAACTTGGGGGTCCTTCTAGATTCACAGCTCTCTTTGGAAGAGCATATTGGAGCTGTGACTAGGGGGGCCTTTGCCCAGGTTCGCCTGGTGCGCCAGTTGCGTCCCTATCTAGACCGGGATGCCTTGCGCACAGTCACTCATGCGCTCGTGACCTCTCGTCTAGACTACTGTAATGCTCTCTACATGGGGCTGCCCTTGAGGTCCACCCGGAGACTCCAGCTGGTGCAGAATGCAGCCGCGCGAGTTGTCTTGGGAGTTTCCCGATACTCCCATGTTACACCTCTGCTCCGCGAGCTGCATTGGCTACCGGTTGCTCTCCGGGTGAGGTTCAAGGTGTTAGTTATGACGTACAAAGCCCTTCATGGCATGGGTCCGGATTACCTACGGCAACACCTGCGACCGGCGTCAACGTCCCTCCGTCCAGTGCGCTCCCACAGAGAGGGCCTCCTCAGGGTGCCGCCGATCAAAGAATGCCGATTGGCGACCCCCAGGGGGAGAGCGTTCTCTGTGGGCGCGCCAGACCTTTGGAACAGCTTACCGGTTGAGCTCCGGACAGCCCCCGACCTTCGCTCCTTCCGGCGCGATCTTAAAACATTCTTTTTCGAAAAAGCTGGCCTGGTCTGACGGGGTGGGGTTGGGTTTTTTAAAATTAGTTTTTAACTTAATATGTATTGATTTTATGGGCATGATGTTTAATTGGTTTTTAATGGTTTTTTAATTTTTGTATCTGATTTTTATTGTGTATTGCCCTGTTCACCGCCCTGAGTCCCTCGGGAGAAGGGCGGTATAGAAATCAAATTATTAAATTAAAATTAAATTTTCAAGACTTTATACTCACTGTCAGGACCCACCCCAAACCACGTATTAGGAAGACAAAAACTCTTGGAGTCAGTTCTAGTCCAAAAGGAATCTTTACTAGGACATGCTTGGTTGTGGGAATACAAGACAGGACTTAGTATTGTTTTACAAATTGAAATTTTATAAAGGGTACCCGGTTCAACCCCTCTTCCCTCAACCCCATTTGGTCAGCCGCCCATCATTTTACTTCGTGTCATCCCTTTCGTGGGAAAAAAGGAACTTCGAATCTTTATGGTTATTGCCTTCTTCCTCTCCAGAATTAAAAGAAGACACAAGCCAGATACTTTTTTCTCTAACCCTCCCTTTTGATCCCCCCAGTTCAAAAGGTTTCCCTTAGTCTTTGAAATAACCTAAGGCAGGCTGAATCCACATATGCTCCTCCTTCCTCGGGAGATGGCAGAATCCATATGGGGGGGGGAGATAATATTTTAAACATACATTTATGAATGTGATATAAATGGATTCTGACACTCACTCGTTTTTCTCCCCTCTTTTCTTTTTCCAGCTTGGCAAATTTAAGCAATTTAAAATCCTTCTCCTAGGTTTACCAGAAAGGTTTACCAACGTTAGCTTTAGGCGGGGGGGGGAAGCATTATTTTTGGGGGGGTGAGGGGTAGGAAGTGAGTTCTGTTTATATCCCCTTTTATTCCATAAATAACATTCCCACCCATCTGTTGATTTATTATCAAATGACCATAGAACATGGAATAATAGAGTTGGAAGGGACCTTAGAGGTCTTCTAGTCCAACCCTCTGATTGAGCAAGATACCCTATACCATTCAAGACAATGGTTGTCGAGTCTCTTTGTGAAAGCCTCCAGTGATGGAGCACCCACAACTTCTGAAGGCAAAGTGGTTCCACTGGTTAATTGTTCTCACAATTACAAAACTTCTCTTTAGTTCTAGGTTGCTTCTCTCCTTGCTGAGTTTCCATCCTTTGTTTCTTGTCTTGCCTTCTGGTGTCTCAGAAATTAGTTTGACCCCCTCATCTTTGTGGTAGCCCCTCAAATACTGGAACACTGCTATCATGCCTCTTCCTTTATAAGCTGGAACCTAGTGATTGTCGTTTAAATCAAGTGTGATCTTCCTCAGAATTGCTCGCAACTTTCTGTCCACCCCACGCTCATCTATCCAAGCGGAGTGGGCGTGGAAAGGAGTCTGAATTCTGAATTGCACATGGAAAGCAAGCTAAGCCACTGCAGCGTGCACAGCAGTGGTGTAACATGGACAGAATGTGAAGTGCTCCAAATCGTGCCTGTTCCACTGTCTGCTGGACCAATTCTCGGGATGGTCTTCAAGGGCAGCCCCACAAAGCATGGGTTACAGTAATCCAGCTGAGACTTAACTAAGGCATGAATGATGATAAGCAAAGCCTCCTGGTCCAGGAAAGAATGCAATTGATGCACAAGACAGAGGTGTGCAAAGACTTCATTGGCCATAGCTGCCACCTGCTCTTCAAGCAGGACATGCCAAATCCTGGAAGGTCCTCAGATTGCCTGCCAGCTCTCTCTGGGGAATGGCTACATTGTTTAGAGTCAAGAATGACAACTCACCAGACCTCAAGAGGCCACAACCTAAATGCACCACCATGGTGTCTTTTGTTTTTTTCCCCTTCTGTTTATAGCATGTTATTAGATTATAGCAGGTGGGGTCCTCAAAGTTGGCCACTTTAAGACTTGTGGACTTCAACTCCCAGAATTCCTCAGGTAGCTCTGGCTGGCTGAAGAATTTTGGAAGTCCACAAGTCTTAAAGTGGCCAAGTTTGAAGACCCCTGGATTATAGAATAACATACAAGAATACGAAAGCAAATAGTAGTGCACAGTGGGAGCACTATGAGGGGGAGGAGAAAAAAGGCACTGACTTCCAACTTCCTCTGTTGCAGTAGAGTAGAGCATTAACATTGAACCTCGACTTTTTACTTTTCCATAATAGCATAAACTAGCCATTTCGGTAACAATAAATCAATCTAATCAGTGAAACCCAGAAATCAAACTTTCGTTTTTTTCACCCACCTCAAGCACAAAGTCCAGAAACGGTCTCCAAGCAGAAGCAAAAGTCCTCATATTTTCTTTCATCAAAACAGTCAATTTAGCCGTCTCTGCCCACTCCATCAGCTTCTGTAGCCATTCGTCCATAGTAGGAATTGAAATACTCTTCCATTTTTGTGCATACAGTAGTCTTGCTGCCATCCACATGTATAAAATCAAAGTCCCAATTTTTTTTCCCCTAGCCTTTTTCCATTAAGCCCCAAAGGAAAAAAATAATCTGGTTTTATCTTTATTTTTGCTTTAAGAATTTTCTGTATTAAGATATGAATCCTACTGCAATACCCATGGTGTCTTCTATAACCGTAACTCAAGGAAGTCTTCAGATCTCATACTAACCATTCTGTGATTTACTGAGCTTTGGCTTGGAAACGGTGTGGACCACATTTGCGTGCAGATCCGTTAGTATAAGACAATTCAGGTTAATAAATCATGGACAAGCAAACCACAAGGCTGTTTACCCACTTTAAGTGTGATTATATCTAGGTCCAACCCAATATTTCTACTGACTGTCTCCTTTTTTCGGCTTTGCTGAATGTGTTTTATAAAAGGGCAGCCGAACAATTTGATTTCTCACTCTTTGGTGACATCACTATATTACCTTCATGTCCTCTGGAGCATTGGATTCTTTCCCTGTTTGGGGAGGAAAAAAAGCAGCACCTGACTAGAAGAAATGAAATCCATAAATCCTAGAAGAAGGCAATAGCAAATCACTTCCATATTTTTTCCAAGAAACCTACATGGACATGACCTTGATGTCCCCATGAGTTAAGGTCAACTCAGAACAGACTCTTATTTAAAAAGGTAAGCAGGAAGAGCTTTGTGTTTCTCTATCTACACTTGGACAAGAGACTTATCCACCCTCCAATTCAGCTATAGACCTTCTTGCCCACCCAATGATAAGGTGATTAATGAAAAGAAGGACTAAGGGGTGACATGATAGCAGTGTTCCAATATCTCAGGGGCTGCCCCAAAGAAGAGGGAGTCAAGCTATTCTCCAAAGCACCTGAAGGCAGGCCAAGAAGCAATGGATGGAAACTAATCAAGGAGAGAAGCAATCTAGAACTAAGGAGAAACTTCCTGACAGAACAATTAACCAGTGGAACAAGTTGCCTCCAGAAGTGGTGAATGCTCCAACACTGGAGGTTTTTAAGAAGAGACTGGACAGCCATTTGCCTGAAATGGTATAGGGTTTCCTGCCTGAGCAGGGGGTTGGACTAGATGACCTCCAAGGTCCCTTCCAATTCTGTTGTTCTGTTCTGTCCTGTTCTGATGTGCACAGAATTATATTTTGGTTTAAATTATAAATTTGCACGTTTATGTGTACATTAGCATGGACTTCCAGAGGATGAAATGGTGGATTGAAGAAAGATCCAACAGCAGCAGAATATAGGGTCACTGAGTAGATAGCTCTTTGATGATTCTTTTTTGGACATGGAAAGGACTTGAGATTTTCCACAAGCGCACTATATAGTTCCTTCTTGTGAGTAGACTACAAGCTAGTGGATCCTGATGGGTTTACAACTGTGAGAGACAAGGGAATAGGCATACTTGCTCAAATCATGGTTGATGCCTTTGAAAGTACTCTAAATTTGAACAGTCCTTTTTCTAATCATTCTTGGAAATTTCTTGTTAACTGATTTTCTGCTATTAGGAACCTTTGGACTGGCAGGTTTTACAGCATCAGGTGAGTTTCCTTCAATCCTTAGTGAAAGAAAGTTTAACTACAACTTTGAAAACTGTTTTTTTTAATGAAAAGCAAAAGGGTTTTTTTTAAAAAAAATCTTTGATTTTAGAAAGTTACATGGATCAAAGTATCATTTGAAATGAGATTTTGGAATTCGTTATAAAGAATCCTTCTCATGGGAAATGCCTGTGTTTTGATTTTTAAAAAACAAATATGATAGGATAGAACTTTGAAGACTGGACACTAGAGGGAACCAAAGAGTTATATTACAGGAGAAGAACAATTAAGCTTAACTTGTAATTACATAATGAAGCAAAACATTCTAAACATATTGAAAGATATTTTTGAACAGTGGACTCAGAAGTTAATTTTAATAGTGTCAACAGAGACATCTGTCTCTATGGGTAGACTGTATTTAAAAGATGTTATGGAAGAGGAACAAGTTCTATCTGACAATATTAAGACTGAGCTGAAAGTAGATTTACAACTGACGAGCAACAAGGATGACATTGAAGAAGATGTTACCTTGTACTTACAAAAGGAACCAGCTGCTGTCTTAATAATTAAAGGAGATATAAAAAACACTAAACCTAGAGATTGATCTGGATCATTTTTCCTATATTGAATTTACAAAGAAAATTTGCTAAAGTTTTGGAAAATCTCGAGAGAAGAGACAAAAACAAAATGAAAATAATTCATATTCTACACTTTTACTTGAATAGCCTAAATGTTAAGATTGTTAGTTGTAAAAGAAAGTTTGTTTGTTTGATCAAAGTTAGAATAGTTATGTGTTACTTCTGGTAACCCTTAATGGACTTTTGCTCACACTAGAACTGAAATGATACCATTTTAAGGATTTATTTATAGATAAGGGATGGGATGGGATATGAAAGAGGAGAATATTTATTGTATTTTAAGAAAAGGTAAAAGTTACTAAAATGATGCTTGCTGTGATAAAGTTGGGAACTCACTTCTTTATATACTTCTTTTCTTTTTCTTTATTATATTGTTATTTTTCATCTTTTGTCTTGCATTTTCTATTTTTCCCTTTCTTTTTTGGACCTTCTACTCCTTACTCTTCTTTTTGCATTTGCATTAGTTTTTACTGTTCTCATTTTAACCTTGAATAACATCGCTATAAAAAAATACATGTACATTAGCATGAGCAAATTTGAACATAGAACATAGAGTGGTCATCTAGTCCAACCGCCTGCTCAGGCAGGAAAGCCTATACCAGGGGTAGGCAACCTTGGCTCTTTTATGACTCGTGGAATTCAACTCCCAGAATTCCTGAGCCAGCATGGCTGGCTCAGGAATTCTGGGAGTTGAATTCCACGAGTCATAAAAGAGCCAAGGTTGTCTACCCCTGCCCTATACCATTTCAGACAAAAGGTTGTCCAGTTTCTTTCTGAAAGCCTCCACTGATGGAGATTCATAATTTCTGAAGGCAAGCTATTCCATTGGTTGATTGCTCTCACTGTAAGGAAATCTTTCCTTAGTTCTAGGTTGCTTTTCTCCTTGGTTAGTTTCCATCCATAGAATAGAATAGAATAGAATAGAATAGAATAGAATAGAATAGAATAGAATAGAATAGAATAGAATAGAATAGAATAGAATAGAATAGAATTGGAAGGGACCTTGGAGGTCTTCTAGTCCAGCCCCCTGATCAAGCAGGAGAACCTATACCATTTCAGACAAATGGTTTTCCAGTCTCTTCTTAAAAACTTCCAGTGTTGAAGCATTCTCAGCTTCTGGAGGCAGGTTGTTCTACTGATTAATTGTTCTAACTGTCAGGAAGTTTCTTCTTAGTTCTAGGTTGCTTCTCTCCTTGACTAGTTTCCATCCGTTGCTTCTTGTCCTGCTTTCAGGTGCTTTGGAGAATAGCTTGACTCCCTCTTCTTTGGGGCAGCCCCTGAGATATTGGAATACTGCTATCATGTCACCCTTCATCCTTCTCTTCATTAGACTAAAGGTAAAGGTAAAGGTAAAGGTTCCCCCGTGCATGCGTGCTAGTCGTTTCCAACTCTAGGGGCCAGTGCTCATCTCCGTTTCAAAGCCGAAGAGCCAGCGCTTGTCCGAGGACGTCTCCGTGGTCATGTGGCCGGCATGACTAGATGCCAAAGGCGCACGGAACGCTGTTACCTTCCCACCGTAGTGGTACCTATTTTTCTACTTGCATTTTTGCTTGCTTTTGAACTGCTAGGTTGGCAGAAGCTGGGACGAGTAACAGGTGCTCACTCTGTTACGCGGCACTCGGGATTCGACCCGCCGAACTGCCAACCTTCTGATTGACAAGCTCAGTGTCCTAACCCACTGAGCCACCACGTCCCTATATTAAACTAGACATACCCAATTCCAGCAACTGTTCTTTATATGTTTTAGCCTCCAGTCCCCTAATCATCTTTGTTGCTCTTCTCTGTAGTCTTTCTAGAGTCTCAACATCCCTTTTACATCATGGTGGCCAAAACTGGTTGCAGTATTCCAAGTGTGGCCTTACCAAGGCATTGTAAAGTGGTATTCATACTTCATATGATCTTGATTCTGTCCCTCTGTTAATGCAGCCTAGCACTGTGTTGGCTTTTTTGGCAGCACACTGCTGGCTCATATTTAAGTGATTCTTTCTTGTCTTGACTCTTGGTGCTTTGGAAAATAGTTTGACCTTCTCATCTTTGTAGGAGCCCCTCAGATATTGAAACACTGCAATCATGTCACCCCTACTCCTTCCTTTGCACTAGAGTAGACATGCCCGGTTCCTGCAACTGTTCTTCACCTGCAACTGTTCCTGCAACTGTTCCTCCACCCCCTAATCATCTTTGTTGCTCTTCTCTGCACTCTTTCCAGAGTCTCAATATCTTTTTAATATTGTAGCGGCCAAAACCGGATGAAATAGTCCAAGTGTGGTCTTAACTAAAGCTTTGTAAAGCAGTACTAGAATTTCTCGTGATCTTGATTCTGTCCCTCTGTTAATGCAGCCTAGGATTGCATTGGCTGTATTACTTGGCTTCTTTTCTAAGACTATTTCCCCTTGCTTTGGCTATGTGTAAGTGGTCAGTGTTAGTCTACCTGCCCAATTGACCACCTTAGCCACCATGTGGCAAGCAAGAGTTTAAGAATCTAAAAAGTAAAAGGAGAATTTTATCTATGTGAAATATCTTTTCATCGGCCCCATTGTTCCTGTGAATCACTAGCTTCGAAGACTTCCGACAAAAAACAAAACAAAACACCAGTGTTTTTTTTTTAAGGTGCCGGAACTCACACATGTCATACAACCTGCCTTGCCTAACCTACAAGGTTACATCCAAAAAAGGTGCAGGAACTCCGTTCTGGGCATTCTATGACAAAAAAAAGCCTTGCAAAACACTATGCATATATATATTCATGATAATTAAAAGTGCAATGTCTTACAGAAGCATCATATCTTATAGTCCTTGACTGAAAAAAAAGTATTTTCACAGTCTTTCCATCTTTGTTCTGGAAGAAGTCTGCAAGTCTCTGTTGGCTACATTTGCCAGAAGTGCTAATTGAACTAGTATAGATACAAACGTGCAATCTTGTTATTATAAAGCTCTGAAGACTCTTGAGAAGAAGTAATGCATTATTTATTTTCACAGCTGTTTGTGAGCTGGGTGTGATCTTCAGCCTTGCAGAACAAAGGAGTAGCAGAACCAGGGCTAACAGAACCACCATGGAAGTTGAGAGGTTGATGTTTTCATGATGCTTAAATCCCACTCCATGGTGATCAAGGCTGGCCAGAGAGCTGAGCATCATTTGCAGAGATGTCCAGCTGGGAAGGACATCTCCAAAATGCATTATACAACTTAACAATCAAAGAGGAAAATGTAAATTTATTTATTTATTGAAAGCATTTATATAGCCCCCCATCTTTCAACCAACTCTGAGCAAATACCTGTTGTGAATCACAATTACACTACTGCAAGATGCTGCCAATGGTCCTAAATGTAAGCTGGTTGCCAGGGGTCCAAAACGGGATCATGTGACCAGAAATGAGGGGGAGATATCAGAATGTCAAACCCAGGCCATAAGTACCGTACCTGTTGTTGGGTCCATCATAACTTCAAACAGTAACTAAGTAGCTGGTCGTAAATTGAGGACTACTTGCATAGACTCAGTAAAGTTTTCACCTGATCCAGCAACCCTTCCTTTCTGCTCTTTCATGAAACACTAAGCCGTTATATTGTATATTGTTCAGAAATAAAATATACTACTAGTCTTTCCCTCATGCAAGCATTTAGCATCTGGGGGCAGTACAATTATAATTCCACAGCTATTTTTTTAAAAAAAATGTTCTTCCTCATTGAATCTTTAGAAGCAGCGTTGGTTAAAACTCTAAATAAATAAATTCCTGGGAAGGGGGAAGGGTTATTACCGCTCTTTGAGCCTCTGCTTTGTACTTGACTGTAGAGTAATCAATATGCAGGCACAAAAGCTCCAGGTAATTCATAGTTGCGATCTGTAGCAAATTGAAAACTGATTTGGTTCCCTTAAACTGCTTGCATACAGACAAGCTAAAAATATGCCATGGGATCTGATTAACCCTCCCCACCCCGACTCACCCCCCACTAACTCTCCAAAGCTCTCCCTAATCATAAGCAGCGAGTTAATTGTGGAGAACAGAATCCAACCTATAGATAAATATGGCCCTTGACGGACCGGTAAGCAGCATACTCTAAATACTTACCAGATCATTTATTCAGGAAATTGTGGTAGTTGTGTAAATGCGTGGGTCTGTATATGTGTGAAATTTTTCTAACTTTGGTATTGCAGCTCCTTCCCTGAGAGCCAGTTTGGTCTAGTGGTTAAGGCACCAGGCTAGAAAGTGGGAGACTGTGAGTTCCAGTCCCACCTTAGGAATAAAAGCTGTTGGATGACTTTGGGCTAATCACCAGGAGACTCTGAGTTCTAGTCCCACTTTAGGAATAAAAGCCTGCTGGGTGACTTAGGGCCAATCACCAGGAGACTGTGAGTTCTAGTCCTCCCTTAGGCATAAAAATCAGCTGGATGACTTTGGACTAATCACCAGGTGACTGTGAGTTCTAGGCCCACTTTAGGAATAAAAGCCTGCTGGGTGACTTTGGGCCAATCACCAGGAGACTGTGAGTTCTAGTTCCACTTTAGCATAAAAGCCAGTTAAGTAACTTTGGGCCAGTCACTATCTCTCAGCCCAACTTACCTCACCGGGTTGTTGTTGTGGGGGGGGGGGGAGAAGGAGGAAGGAGTATTAATTTTGTTCACCTCCTGGAGTTATTTGTAAAAATAATAAAGGCAGGATATGAATGAATGAATGAATGAATGAATGAATGAATGAATGAATGAATGAATGATCCAGCCCAGAATAAGAAAACAACCTTCTTCTCTCCACTGTATTTCTCTCTTGAAGCATATCCTAAAAAGACAAGCAGACAAAAAAGGACTATTTTAAGAGAGGAAAAGCTTTGGGGTGCATCAGCGCAGGGCAGAACTAAAGCCTTCCATTCGAGACAATTGGAGCAAAAGATGGATTAATCCAAATCCACCCTTCAGGTAAATCACGCAAGATCAATACAGTACACATACATTTTGTAGGCACTCGGAAGAATTCTTTCACAGCAGGGCATGCGCAGAAAGAGACTTTCCGTAGTCACAACATGAAAGTGGAGCAGCTTTAAAGTAGCATTTAGCTTTCGGTATGGTTTTGGAAGATGGCTCAGCTGAAAGCACTGTTTTCTGAATTTTTCACAGATCCCAGATGTTATGTATACTGTATAGGGGATGTTTCCACAGGATTGAGCCACCGACACCACCAGGTGTCCTTGGCGGGAAATCCGATTAAGGGGATTGGTTCCAGGTATACCTAGCTAGGTATATAAGAGTGGCTAATAGCCCTTTGTCTCCAGTCATGTGCTAACTACAATAAAGGTCTATTATGCTGAGCCCCGTTGTCCAAAGTCATCCATGCAGGTCCAGAACCCACTACACAATACCAGATACCTTGTGTTTATCTTGAGCAGGTGGTCTTCAAACTTGGCTCTTTTATGACTTGTGGACTTCAACTCCCAGAATTCGTCAGCCAGCGTGCCTGGCTAAGGAATTCTGGGAGTTGAGGTCCACAAGTCATAAAAGGGCCAAGTTTGAAGACCCCTGATCTTGAGATGGTTTGGTCTATGTTGATATTTTTTCAGTCTTAGCAACTTTAAGAAGTTTGGACGTCAACTCCCAGAATTCCCCAGCCAGCCTTTCCAAAGATACAACATCCCTTAAAAAAGCAACTTACAACCAATTCTCACACTTACAATGGTTGCAGCATCTCCACAGTCATGTGGACAAAATTCAGGTGCTTGGCAACCGACACATATTTATGATGGTTAATAACATCCTGGGGTCATGTAACTGCCTTGGTGGAGCAGTGGGCTAATGCCTCCTTAAGTAACACCAGCTGCCTGCAATTAGTGCAGGTTCGCATCCCACCAGGCTCAAGGTTGACCCAGCCTTCCATCCTTCCCAGGTAGGTAAAATGAGGACCCAGATTGTTGGGGGGCAATAAGCTGACTTTGTAATAATGCCGCTTGGGGTGTGTGTGAAAGCCCTAATAAGCAGGCATATACATAGAATGAAGGCTACTGCTAAGCTTGTAAGCCGCCCTGAGTCTTTGGAGAAGGGCGGGATATAAATGGAATTAAAATAAAATAAAAAAAACCTGCAGTTTGCAACTTTCCTAGCCAGCTTGTGACCAGCAAAGTCAGTAGGGGAAGCCAGTTTTGCTTAATAAGACTTATCATGAGTGATTCACTTAATAACCGTGGCAAAATAAATAAATGACAAAATCCGCCACTTAACAACCAACTTGCTGAGTAACAGTAATTCTTTTCCCAGTTGTCATAAGTTGAGGACTACCTGGATAACTACAGTACCCAAAATAAAGAGGACCATGACTTCTTGTAATTCAGGAACGATAGCCTTGTTCCCTAAAGCTGATTTTGCCTTCTTAACAGTTCTACCATTTAACAGTTTACTAGCACCTAAATAATGCAACTAAAAAAAATGGGATTCCCCACCTGTGCATTCATTTTATTAATTTATTTTTCCTAAGTGAAAAAGGACCACTCTGTTGTTTTTATGCCAGGTCCCTAAGTTTCAACATTTTGAGTGAGGGGTTTTTGTTTTTTGTTTTTTTTGCATGTCTTCCAGGAGCATTAGCTAAACTGCCCAGTGTTGGGGGTTGTGTGTGTGTGTTTTTTTTTTTGGAAAATCAGCAAATAGGAGAACAAAAACCTATCAGGACAGGATCCAGCAGTCCATCTGCATTTAAAAGACAAAAAGCCACTCTTTCGAAGACAGCAAAGTTCACATTCTGGACAGAGGACCACTGGTTTGAAAAAGGGCTCAAAGAGGTCATCTATCTCAAAATTGAATAGACCTCTCTCAACAGAGAGGGAGGGATATGACATCATCTATCTTCAGTCTAGGGACGCGGTGGCTCAGTGGGTTAGGATGCTGAGCTTGTCAATCAGAAGGTTGGCAATTCGGCGGGTCGAATCCCGAGTGCCGCGTAGCAGAGTGAGCTCCTGTTACTCGCCCCAGCTTCTGCCAACCTAGCAGTTCGAAAGCACGTAAAAATGCAAGTAGGAAAATAGGGACCACTCCGGTGGGAAGGTAACAGTCTTCCGTGCGCCTTTGGTGTCTAGTCATGCTGGCCACATGACCACGGAGACGTCCTCGGACAAGCGCTGGCTCTTCGGCTTTGAAACGGAGATGAGCACCGGCCCCTAGAGTCGGAAACGACTAGCACGCATGTGCAGGGGAACCTTTACCTTTTTACCTATCTTCAGTCTACAACACAATCCTTTCAGCAGTTCCAAGAAGGCTCCCCACCAATTTGCACCATTCGGGTGACCCTGAAGACACAGATAAGTCCCCAGGGGCTTCAATGACTCTCTGAAACAGAGGTCTCCAACCTTTTCAGGCTCCAGGACTGGAGGGAAGGACAGCAGCTTCAAAATTGGTGTGCCTGTGCACGCACGTGCACATGGGGCCACGCACATTGGCACTGTACTAGCAGCCCCATTCGCATGCGCAAACAGGCTGCATAAACCACCCGGGCTAGCAGCACATGCGCAAACGGGCTGTGGACACCAGCCCTGAGCTTGCGTCCCCATTCACACCTGCAGGCATGTGCAAATGGGGCCGCAGGTGATAGCGTGAGTGTGGGGGGGGGAATGTGCCTCTACACATGCACCCACCGGCCAGCCATTTCCACGGCCCACTGACCAAGAGCCCGTGGCCCAGGATTGGGCCAGGCACCATAGGTTGGGAACCACTGCTCTAAAAGAATGCAAATAACCAGATGACGACTGCAAGGAGTATAAATCCTGCCATTCTGCACCATCCAGTCAGAGCAGAAGAAGCTTCTTGGATGAGAAGCAAAATGTCTTCGAAGAAAAACAAGAAAGTCCAGTTGCCTCTTCAAAAAAAAAAAAAACACCCTTGGGACAACCAGGACCTGGATGAATGAGAATCTCCACATACATTCAGCAAATCTAATAAGAATTCATTCCCTCTCTCCATTTTAATTGATATCAAGTATAGCGTTTATGAGTGAAGCTTTTGGCCTCTGGCCTTACTATATCCTGCCAGTTGCTTGTGCAACCACAGGTAAGCATTTCTCGAGCATACAGGTGGTCCTTGATTTACAACCATTTGTTTAGTGACTGAAGTTATAACAGCACCAAAAAAAGTGATTTATGGCTGGTCCTCTCACTTACAACCATTGCGGTATCCCCATGGTCACATGATTAAAATCTGATCACTTAGTAACTGGCATATGCAGGTAGTTCTCAACTTACGACCACAATTAAGCCCCAAATTTCCATTGCTAAGCGAAACATTGATTAAGTGAATTTTGCCCCCATTTTACAACCTTTCTTGCCACAGTTGTTAAGTGAATCACTTCAGTCATTCAGTTTAGGAACACAGGGTTATTAAGCGAATCTGGCTTCCCCATTGACTTTGCCTGTCGGAAGGTCGCCAAAGGAGATCACGTGAACCTGGGACGCTGCGACCGTCATAAATATGAGTCAGTTGCTAAGTGTCCAAATGCTGATCACTTGACCATTAGGGATGCTGCAATGGCCGTAAGTGTGAAAAACGGTCATGAGTCACCTTTTTCACTGCTGCTGTAACTTTGAACGGTCACTAAATGAACTGTCGTAAATCGAGGACTACCTGTAATTACTAATTACTAATCAGTTGCAGCATCCCAGTGTGATGTGATCACCTGTGGGAAGAATCCAGAGAAAGAAATATTTTGGGGAATATTAAAATGGCTTAGTGGGTTAGGACGCTGAGCTTGTCGATCAGAAGGTCGGCAGTTTGGCGGGTCGAATCCCGAGTGCCGCGTAACAGAGTGAGCGCCTGTTACTCGTCCCAGCTTCTGCCAACCTAGCAGTTCGAAAGCATGTAAAAATGCGAGTAGAAAAATAGGGACCACTACGGTGGGAAGGTAACAGCGTTCCGTGCGCCTTTGGCGTCTAGTCATGCCGGCCACATGACCACGGAGACGTCCTCAGACAAGCGCTTGGTCTTTGGCTTTGAAACGGAGATGAGCACCAGCCCCTAGAGTCGGAAACGACTAGCAGGCATGTGCGGGGGAACCTTTACCTTTACCTAAAAAGGCAGAATATATTTCCCCAAAGGAATTATGGAGAATATCTTTAAAAAAAAGACAGAAACCAGCCCTAGCCCCTCTCCACCAAGCACAAAACTCAACAGAGGCCAGCTTTTAGAAATGTAAATGTAATAATCCTTTCAGAAAATGTTGAGCCTTCCATCTAGAAACTGAAGAAATTAGGAAGACAAAGACCCTTAAAATCTACATACCCCGCCCAAATTCTTAAGACAGGATATAATAGGATTAACCCACCAATGCCAAAGGGGCACACTCAGACTCAGGTCATGACACAGGAAATACAAAGCCTCAAACAGGAACAGGAAACAATCTCAAGAATCCCAGAAGGTATGAAAACCCACCACTCCCAGCAACATGTAGTCAGCTTTCACAGAACCATATTTCTGTCTGGCTCTCCTCATCAATAAACTACAACCTTCTTTCTAAAGCAGTCTCCATATTGTTTATTCCCAGCTTGGACTGGACCCTGATGAAGATCTTTCTTTCAACACACACCTTTTGTGACTTTTCCAGCCAGCTTGTGACAACAAAAGCAGTGAGGGAGACCACGAGCACATGATTCTCTAAGCACATGATCAAAATTCGGACGTTTGGCATCCATGATATATTTAGGGTGGTCGCAATCTCCCAGGATCTTGTCATCAACATTTGCAACTTTCCTAGTTGGCTTCCGACAAGCATAATTAATGGGGAAGCTGGATTTATTTTTATTTTTTTATTTTTTTATTACATTTATATCCCGCCCTTCTCCGAAGACACAGGGCGGATTCACTTAACAACTGTGTGATTCACTCAACAACTGCAGTGATTCTCTTAACTGTGGTGAAAAAGGCATAAAATTGGGCAGTATTCACTTGCTTAGCAATGGAAATTCTGGCCTCCATTGTGATCGTAAATCAAGGATTATCTGTAGTTTGTAAGCCAACTGTGGATCCACCTAATGAGCTTAACAGCTAAAATCATTTTGATAAAGCTAATATGTTACCAACTTCCACCCAAATTAATGTTGCTAGCCAGATTTGAAGGCTGTCTTGAAGGAAACTATTAAAAGGAAGCTCAACCTTCTCCTATACGGCTGTAATAAGTAATTATCTGCCACCAGCTCCCAAATAGTTCTAAGTGCGTATATTTTATTCCGTTAGATCTATTTTATAAACAGTTCATGACACAGATTAATTGATCTTCTCTACTTTAAAGAAATCCAAGCAACACAAGCTGTGTAGCCGGTGTTGGGTAATAAACAATGAATCTTCATCGGTAGTTTACCCTCTAAGATATTCCTTTTCATTTATCAAGGAAATCTGGAGCAGAACAGGTTTTGACCTAGCAGCTAAATATAGTTAGGTCACTGCAATTAATAGTGGGACTAATCAGAATGTGTTTTTTTCCTGTGGAGTTAAGGTTGTGGCTTAGCTAGCCAGAGGCTTAAGCTTTAAGCAAGAACATCCTTCACAATTATTCTCAGAAGCATCCACTCAGTTTCCAAAGTTCAGCCTGTTAGAAGAATTGTGAGGAAGAACTTACAAACTCATAATCTGAACTGAGTCAAACACAACACATGAGTGTTGAAGATTATCTCTGTCTCCAGTTTTTGTCCATCAGAGGTAGTTCTCGGCTTACAGCAGTTCATTGAGTGACTGCTCGAAGTGACAACAGCACTGAAAAAAGTAAATTATGACCGTTACGACTGTTGCCATATTTGCACAATCATGTAATCAAAATTCAGATGCTTGATAATTGACTTATAGTTCTGATGGCTGCAGTGTCCCGGGGTCACGTGATCATCTTTGGCGACCTTCTGACAAGCAAAGTCATTGGGGAAGCCAGATTCCCTGAACAACCGTATTATTAACTTAAGAACTGCAGTGATTCACTTAACAACTGTGGCAAGAAAGATCGTGAAATGACTTCCGGTGGCTCCGCGGCGACAGAGACAGCCTTCCCGGGCTGCCCGCGGCTCAGCTGTTGTTTTTTCGCCCGAAACAGCGCCGATCAGCTGTTCGGGTGAATTTGAAGCCCCCTCCTCGGGTGAAGAGGAGGGGGCGAGCTCCCAGGTAGGGGTAGAGTTCTCCAGGGCCGCCTGAGCTTATGGCTTGGGCAGCTGAAGGATTGAACTCCCCCGTAGCCTGGGCTGCTCCCAGCTGGCCGGCGCCTCTGCTCCTGATTTCTTGGAGCAGAGCCAGGCGTCTGCGACCACCCCTGCCTGAAGGAATGACTATGGATTAAAGGAGCAGGCAGAGCGATACAAGAGGAAAAGGTGAAGAGGATTATTATATTTTACTCTCCAGCTTGATGGACTTTTTTTGAATTATAAATCTGAAGTGAAAGTGCGTCACATTTGGTAAAAGATGGCGGCTAAACCACCCCCTAAAACTCTTCGGAGTACTGGAACTTCTGTGCAACAATCATTACTGCAGGCGCTGCATCCTCCTGATGTATTGACATCAAAGGACTTACAAGATGCTCTTGAAAAACATGCCCAGGTAATTTTGGAATCAATTAATGATAGATTTGTACAGATGGAGGAGAAATTGGAGAAATTGGAGGAGAGGATGGAGGAGAGGATGGAACAGAAGTTCAGAGTGATGAAGGCAGACATCTTGTCTTCAGTGTGTAAAGTGGCTCGCTGTGTGGAAGAATTGGAGGAAAAGCTAGAAGATTTGACTCAAAAGAATGCTACATTAGAAGCAAAAGTATTGGAGAATGAAGATAAAGTGGAAAAAGAACTGAGTCTTGCTCAATATTACCAGATGCAGTTTGCCATTAGAGTTAGAGGCTTAAAGGAGAATACCAAGGAAGATTTAAAGCAGCTGGTTTCTGAGGCTTTTGAAGTAGTGTTGAAACAGCCAGCATCTGAAATAAAAGGAGGCATGGATAAAGTGTTCCGTGTGAATTCATGGATTGCTAGACAGAGAAAGTTGCCTAGAGATGTGGTGGTATACTTTGCAAAAAGGGAAACTAGAGATGAAGTTATACGAGCTGCTTATGATACTAAAGTTGTGATTGCTAATCAAGAAGTTTTGGTCTTAAAAGAAATTCCTCCAAAGATTTTAAGGAGAAGGAAGGACTTTACATTTCTTGTGCAAGAGCTCAAGCAACGAGATATAAGGTTTAGATGGGAGATCCCAGCTGGGTTGATGGTGACGCACGAAGGTAAAAGGTACCGTCTGGTTACTGTGATGCAAGCGCGTGATTTCTATAATAATGTTTTAAATGCAACGCCATTAACACTTCTGGAAGCTGAAAAGGGATCTGGAGAAGGAGTGCATCAAGAGGTCGAAGGTGGTCAGATAGAAGACAATGGTGTTGGGCGAGATCAAGATACAACTTCGTCGGATGATTCTATAGAACAGAGGGTGACGCGTGCTGCTGCAAAACGATCTAAGAAGAGAAAATAGCAGGATTTGCAGAAGTCTATGGAATTTCTACGACGTACTCATAGTCAAGTATGGGAGGTGGGAAAAGATTTGGGTGTAGACGCAATATATATATATATATATATATATATATATATATATATATATATATATATATATATATATATATATATATATATATATATATATATATATATATATATATATATATGTGGTGGTTTTGTGGATAGGGTGAGGTTTTTTTTTTGGATTAAAGTTTGGTGGAATATATAGAAGATTTCCAAATGGAGGTTAAAGTTCTGTTCGCAATTTTTTTTATTGTTTGGAATAATTATAGATGTGCTGGAAGAGGAACGGCCGATTACAGAAGAATGGACTTTAAAGTTTTCTGATTTGGTTGAGGTGGCGAAGATTTTGGTCAATTTGAAAGATTATTTGTAAGAACGCCATATCATGGAATGGACAAAATGAATGGAGTTTATTTAGGATAAGTATAGGTTGAGAAGTATTATATAGTATTTGAATAATTCTTCTTTCCTTTTTTTCTGTTTTTTTTTCTCTTTCTATTTTGGGGTTTTGTTTTCTTGTTTTTAATGTATATTTAATATTATTAAGGTTTGTTTTATTCTATATAAGCTAGAAAGTGTTTCTTTTTTATTTTAGTTTTTCTATATATATTTAATATTGCCAAGGTTTGGTCTATCTTATATAAGCTAGAGAGTGATGGATTTTAGAATTTATAGTTGTTACTACATGGTTGTTTATGTTTGCTTTTTTTTTCTTTTTATATATATACCTTGTATTCAGCTCTGGGAAGTCGGGGGGGAGGGGGGGAGGGGGGGAGGGAGGGGGGGAGGAGGGAGGGAGGGAGAGGGGGAGGTAGGGGGGGAGGAGGGAGGGGGAAGGGGGTTTTTTAAAGGAAAATTGTATTTTAAAACTTTTCAATAAAAAAAAGAAAGAAAGAAAGATCGTGAAATGGGTAAAGCTTACTTAACAACTGTCTCACTTAGCAATGGAAATTTTGGTGCCTATCATCCTATTATGTCACCCTTAGTCTTTTTCTTCTGTATGTATAGTCTAGCAAAGAGAAGGGCTAGGGATGAAATGGTAGAAGTCTTCCAATATTTGTGGGGCTCTCACAGAGAAGAGAAGGTCAACTGATTCTCCAAAGCACCTGAGGCCAAGGATAAGAAGTAATGGGTGGAAGATCATTAAAGAGAAATCCAAACTAGAACTAAGGAAAAATTTCCTGATAGTGAGAACAATTAATCAGTGGAAAGGCTGGCCTCCAGAAGTTGTGGGTGCTCCAACGTTGGAGGTTTTCAAGAAGAAATTGGGCAGCCATTTGTCCAGAATGGTATATGGTCTCCTGCTTGAGCACGGGGTTGGACTAGAAGACCTCCAATGTCCCTTCCAACTCTGTTATTCTGTTATCCATGGCTGTCTCAAAGGGGCTTTCTTTCAAAAGGCAACTGGACTTTCAGGTTTTGCTAGAAGATATTTGGCTTCTCATCCAAGAAGCTTCTTCAGTTCTGATTGAATGGTGGGGAATGAAAGGAATTGTATTCTTGCAGTTTCAGTCGTGTGGTCATTGGCCTCATTCTGAGAGTCCTTGAGGCCACTTGGAGATTTATCTGTGCCCTCTGGGTCACCTGAATCCTGTAGTCTGCAACTCTCAGAAAGAGTACTAACAACCAGATGACTGCAAGCAATATAAATCCTTCCATTCTCCACCATTCAGCCAGAACTGAAGAAGCTTCTTGGATGAGAAGCAAAAGGTCTTCTAGCAAAACCAGAAAGTCCAGTTGCCTTTTGAATGAAAGCCCCTTTCAGACAACCATGACCTGGATGACTGAGAATCTCCATAGACATCTTTTTCTGGCTCTTTTCTTGAAGCCTCCTGTACGGTTAAAACCATTTTCAATGATGGATGGATTCTCCATGGCTTCAAGGGGAGAGAAAAAAGGAGCAATTTTGATCTGTTCCATGAGCAAAATCCATGTTTTGTTGAGGATCACAACGTTATTTCAGGAATCATCCAAGAAAGAAGAAACCAATTGTTGCTGCTTTTAGCAAGCTTGGGTTTTTAAAAAGTTCAGATATATTAGAAGTGATTGCCTCTCCACATTTAAGTTTTATTTTCATTTTTTTTTAAAAAAAACAGCTAGTCAAAAAGATCTCTTCCTGGGCAGTAGAGCAAAATATATATTTTTAAGATGTGCATATTCCTAACCTTTAACATTTTAGAGCAAAGAATCCAGCTTAAATGGAAATACATTTGGAAGTATTACAACTAAGGGTTTTTTCCCCCTTAAATTTACAAGATTGACCATGTATGTCCTATGCTATAGATTCAAAATATATATTAGCTGCATGAATCAAACTGTGTACATTTCACAGACCCATAAAGTAAAAAAAAATAATAATTTGGGCAGTCAGCCAAATGAATGAATATTCACATTCGCGTCATGGATTTAAAATAAATACTGTTCAACTTCACTGCGTATTTCTCTAATTAATGGCTGTCTACAAGGCATTTTTATTTTATTTTGCATATTTTATTTGTTGTCCTCCCTTCCACTCTTCCTGTTTCGATCGTAATGGCTAGCTTAATTTATGCATTCAAACAGAAAGTAGGAAAACAGTCATTTCAGCAATTGTTTCAGATGTTATCAAGCCATAGCAGTGGGAGATTTAGTAACGCAGGCCAATTTCGGAGCCTGGTTGAAAGACCAGCCTTTTTCTTTTTCTGAATTATATCCAGATGATTGTTATTTAAGAACTTAAATTTCACCCAAATAATTGATTCTGAATTTGTTTTTGTTTTTCCCCCTCTTACCTCCTGTTCCTTTGGTGTGATTTATTCAGCATGTAAACCCATGGACGGGAATTGGTAGAGAATTTTACTGATTGTACATCAATGGTCTGGAGAGGCTTTTTGGCTGAAGAACAGAATAAAGATGTTGTGAATAAATTAACGCGCCACAATTTGTGTCATTCATCTTAAGCCAGGTCTCAGCATTGTTGGCAGATAAGGAAAACTATTTATCTGCTATCAGCATCCGATGTGTAGTTGTTCCCATGGAGCGGATATATTGCTTTATTCATGAAGTTTCTCTGAGCATGGTGTTAAATCTCCCACCCCCCCCACCCCTGCCCCGTATTTACATCCTTTTTACTATTACCACTTTTCTAAACAGGTGGCCGAACTCGTGTCACGTGAAACTTTCTTTTTAAATGTGGCTCCCTGCCGACAATGGACAATTTTATTACAACCAGCTACAGAAAATTAATGTTCAGCAGTACCAAAGTTTCAGCATGCAACAATCTCCAAAGAATATTCAAATAAGGTGTTTTTTTTTCCTTTCTTCTTCTTTCTCATCCTGCCAATGTGGAAAAGTCATTTCATCTCATACATATTAAAATCCAGTGTAAAAGAATTCTTTGCATTTGCTGGTGGAAGGAATCATCCATCTCTTACTGCTTGGACTAAGCTCGTTCTTCTGCGCAAGAGATTCTGTAGCTTGTTGGTTAGTGAAGGTGTCAAAATATTGGGCAGTTCAACCTTCCCCAAACTCGCACTGTCCAGATAGGTCAAGTGACAGCTCCCATCATCCCCTGCCACTTGGAGAAGGGTGCCCTGGCTCTTCCACATCAGTATAACACTAATAATGGCTGAGGAGAAATGGAAGTCATATCAGCTGAAATCTAGACCAGGGCTTTTCAACCTTTTCACCCATTGTACCACTTTTAGGATATGGCAACATCCGAGTACCAACAGTCGCCTAGCAAGGTGTCAAAAACTTGACCAAAAAAAGGAAAAAAGTGATGAAGTACAGGTAGTCCTCAACTTACAACAGTTCGCTTAATGACTGTTCAAAGTTAGAATGGCACTGAAAAAGTGTCCCTCAAGCCACAGCCGAGCAAGACACCTGCCTGCCTGCCCGGCAATGCTCTTCCTCCTGTCCGAGGTTTTCATTGTTGTGAGCATTTCTGTTGAGGATTGGCAGCAGGGGTGGGGTGGGGGGTGTTTGGTTTTTATTCCCCACCTCTGCTGGGTGGTTGCAGCAGGTTTTGGTCACTTCACATGACCCTGGGACACTGTGACCGTCATAAATATGAATCAGTTGCCAAGCATCTGAATGTAAAACACAAGACCCTGGAGATGCTGCAACATTCCAGCTGATCGGCGCTTCTTCTAGGCTCAGCAGAAGCACCAGGATCAGCACCGAGCTCCAGCTGGATCCTGGCGCTGATCCTGGCATTGATCCTGGCGCTTCTGCTGAGCCCTGACAGCCCTGCAGCTCCAGCCATCTCTCACTCAGGCTTGTGCTGCCACTGGTTCAGCTCATTCCCCTCCCTCCACTACCACTTTTCTAGGATGGTCGTGTACCACTTGCCAGATGCCAATGTGCCACAGGTGGTACCCGTACCACTGGTTGAAAAGCCCTGATCTATACAGCAGGGATGCATTATGCAGAAGCTGCGCCCACCCCATTGCTAGCAATGTCAAAACCGTCCTGATATGTTGAGTGACGTCACATGACATCGCGAGTTTGACGTGTCTGCTATACAGCCAGTCCTCAAGTTCAGAAGTTTTGTTGCTAGGTAAGATGGTGGTGAAGTGATCACACCTGATTCTGCAACATTTCTGCCACAGTTGTTATGCGAATCACTGCAATTGCTAATTGAATCACAGTTGTTAAGCAAATTCAGCCTCCCCCATTGGCTATGCTTGGTGGAAACCAGCTGGGAGGGTCGCAAATGGCGATCACATGACCCTGGGGATGCCTGGAAAGGTTGTAAGGGTGAGGACACTTGTAAGTAAAAAAATTTCAGCGCTTTTGTAACTTAGAATGGTCGCTGAACAAAAGGTTGTAAGGTTATGTTTACCTTTACTATTTCTTGCATGTCCATCACCACAGGCTGTTTTCTGCTATTAGTTTTAAAAATCTTTTTATGTTCTAGGTTTTATGGTGTATTTGAGTATCACCCACGCACTGAAAAAAAACTTCCACTGATGATGGATTTACCTAGTCATCAGGCAAAGTCCAGGAATGGATTTTTAGGGAGAGGGGGAAAAAATAATCCAGTGCAATATAATGGAACTTATATTATATGAGCCAACACCCCAGAAGACAAGCTAAGCTCTCAAAAGATCTTGACAAGACTTGAACACCAGCAAACAAACCAAATGAAATTCAGCATAGATAAAAGTAAGGTTGTACACTTAAGCAAGAAAAGCCAACTGGATAGGTACAGACTAGTTGAAACGTGGCTCAATTCCAGTAACTGCGAAAGGGATGTTGGAGTCCTAGTGGACAAGCACTGGAAAATGAGCCAATAGTTTGTTGCAGCACTCAAAAAAAGCCAAGGCAGTCCTAGGCTGCATTAGTAAAGGGATAGAATCAAGATCACATGAATTTCCAGTACAGCTTTACAAAGCCTTAGTAAGACCACACTTAAAATACTACATCCAGTTCTGGTCACCACAATATAAAAAATCAATGTTGAGACGAGAAGAGAAGAGCAATCAAGATGATCAGCAGGCTGGAGGCTAAAACATACAAAGAGTGGTTGCAGGAATTGGGTACGTCTAGTCTAGTGAAAAGAGGACTAGGGGAGACGTGATAGCAGTGTTCCAATATTTGAGGGGTTACCACAAAGAAAAGGGGGTCCAACTATTTTCCAAAGAACCAGAAGGCAAGAGAAGAAGCAATGGATCGAAACTCACCATGGAGAAAAGTAACCTAAAACTAAGGTGAAATTGCCTAATGGTGAAAGCAATCAACCAATGGAACAGCTTGCCTTCGGAAATTGTGGGTGCTCCATCACTGGAGGCTTTCAAAAAGAGACCGGACAACCATTAGTCTGGAATGGTATACGGCCGTGGTGGCGAACCTATGGCATGCGTGCCACAGGCGGCACGCAGATCCCTCTCTGTGGGCATGCACGCCATCGCTCCAGTCCTAGGCCTTCAGCTGGGTTTTATAAAACCTTTTCGCTTTAAGCCTCCGCCACCATGTGCAAAAGAAAAAAGAAGATTCAATCGATCAATCAATTTCAACTTCTTGCGGGGAAAAAAAAGATCTTGCAAAGTTGGAATTGATTGATTGAACTTTTTATTCCCATCCAGTCTTCCATTACCACTGCAGCCACGCCCACTCTATGGGCCACACCCACCCTATGGGCCACACCCACCCAGCACCCGATGATACATGTGGGTTTTGGGTTGCAGTTTGGGTACTCGGTCTCTAAAAGGTTTGCCATCACTGGTATAGGGCAGGGGTAGGCAACCTCGGCTCTTTTATGACTCATGGACTTCAACTCCCAGAATTCCTGAGTCAGCTATGCTGGCTCAGGAATTCTGGGAGTTGAAGTCCATGAGTCATAAAAGAGCCGAGGTTGCCTACCCCTGGTATAGGGTATCCTGCTCAATCAGAGGGTTAGAGTAGAAGACCACTAAGGTCCCTTCCAACTCTATTATTCTATGTTCTACGAACTGATTATTGGTCATTTGGTAATAAATCAACAGATGGGTGGGAATGTTATTTATGGAATAAAAGGGGATATAAACAGAGCTCACTTTTCCCCCCAGAATAATGCTTTTATTCTTTTTTCTTTTTTAAAGCTGATGTTGGTAAACCTTTCTGTTAAATCTAGGAGAAGGATTTTAAATTGCTTAAATTTGCCAAGCTGGAGAAGGAAAAGAGGGGAGAAAAACGAGTCAGTATAAAGTCTTGGAAATTCAATATCTCCAAATTATTGCCACAGCCCAATTTCCAGGCTTTTAAAAAAGTGAGGCTGGTGGTTTATGATTTGCTTTTCTTGTTCTTTCCCCGAGAAATCTGCAGTGAATCAATTTTAGCCCAGTATTATGGGGAATTAAAAATAAACTGTCAAGAAAGCCCGTCTATTAAAATATAGCATAATGCATTTTGACTTGGCAATTGGAAGGATCCCTTGTCTGTCTCATTTCTTCTACTTAAATGCTAAATGGGTTCGTAGGAAAGAGGGAGGCTAGTATAATTATAAAATAAAACCAGTAAAAAAATAAAAAACGGGAGAACAAGCAGATTCATCAAGCAGATTCCAAGGCAATACAATGTTGATGGAAATCTCCTCAGGATCAGAGGCTCGGCTGTGTTTCTTTCTCCTCTCCCACAATCTTCTTTTTGTCTTAGCCACAATTCCATAGCAGGATTCTGGCACTTATTTATGAGATGGTTGAAATGCAAAATCACTCTGCCTGGGATATTCTGATGGGATCCTGAATTATTTGGATGAGTGGAGAATCTTGGTCTTCCTTGGTCTTGTAAGCCTTGCACCCAGTGGTGGGATTCAACCGGTTCACACCAGTTCAGCAGAACTGGTAGCTAAATTTTGTTGAGTTCAGAAAACTGGTTGAATGCACACTGCTTCCAGAAGTCTGTTCTAGGCCTCGGAGTTCTGGAGAAGGCCTCCCAGGCCTAGAACAGCCCACCGGAAGTGCGTGGATGCCACTTCTGGAAGTCTGTTGTAGGCCTCAGAGGCTTCCTCCAGGCCTCTGAGACCTAAAACGGCCTGCTGGAAGTGTATGATGCCACTTCTGGAAGTCTGTTCTAGGCCTCGGAGGCCCAGGTCTTCATCCACGCAGAGAATTGGTTGTTCAGGTATTTAAATCCCACCACTGCTTGTACCTATCAGCCTGCCAAAGGACATGGTGGCTGGACACACTCAAAGCTGACACCAATCAGAGCATGGAACAACTCAAAGAAGTAGTGGAAGATCAAGATGTGGAGTGATCTGGCCCATTGAATCGGACACAACTGAATGGATAACATCATCAACATAATCATCAGTGGCAATGCAGAAGTTTATTTGTTATTTCAAGGAGTTTAGTGATATATCTTGATTTCTCCTTTATATTAAGAAAAGTCTAGACCAGGGGTCTTCAAACTTGGCCCTTTTATGACTTGTGGACTTCAACTCCCAGAATTCCTCAGCCAGGCATGCTGGCTGAGGAATTCTGGGAGTTGAAGTCCACAAGTCATAAAAGGGCCAAGTTTGAAGACCCCTGATCTAGAACTTGAAAGCTCATTCTGAGCTAGCCTGCTTGCTTTTTCACACTTACTTGCTGAAGAAAGGAGAAGGGGGGGGGGACGGATCTTCACATGCAAAGCTTTTCTCAATGTGAAGGGCCAGTCAATCAAGGTCAGGTCTTGCAGTTTCCTGGCCATAGTAGGGGCCCTGAAGTCCTGATGATAGATCTTGATAAAAAAACTTGGGGTTGTTGTTATTTGTTAGAAGCTTCTACACAGAACCTAGGGGCTGTGGAAACTGGCCGCCCTTGGGGTAACTCTGTTGTAATTATTAAGGAGCTCCTGGCAGCTTGTAAGACAGGCATGTCAAACTTGTGACGTCACATGATGTCACATGACGTATCGGAGCTTTTTTTTCCCATTGCCGACAATGGAGTAGGCATGGTTTCCTGGTGATGCATCCGGCCGGCAGGCCAGCAGTTTGACACCCCTGTTGTAAGAGATTTTGGTATCATCTTGCTTGTTATGCATGCTTTTTTATGCTACTATATGCTTTGAACTCTGTTTGCTTTTCTCTGGATCGAAAGATCTGTCCTGACACTGGACAGAAAGGACCACTGCTTTGAAAGAGGAATCAAAGAGGCCATCTACATTAAGACTGAACAGCCCTCTCTCTACGGGGGAGGGGGAAATATGACACCCCCCTACCTGCTGTTTACAACACAATCCTTTCAGCAGTTCCAAGGAGGTTCCACACCCATTTGCACTAAACAGGTGACACAGAGGGCACCGATAAACCTCCAAGTGGCCTCAACGATTCTCAGAAAGAGTGCTAATGACCAGATGAGTATATATCCTTCCAGTCCCCACCATTCACTCAGAACTGAAGAAGCTTCTTGGATGAGAAGCGAAGCATCTTCAAAGAAAAACAAAGAAAGTCCAGTTTTTGCCTTTTGGAAAGAAAAAAACAACACACCTTTGGGACAGCCATGACCTGGATGAGTGAGAACTTCCCTAGACATTTGCCCTGACCCTTGGCAAAACACCCACTAAATATCAGTCTTTATGATCAATTTCTGGAGACTAGCACTGGCTGCTGGTGATGCTTTGTATTTTCACTGCTGCAGGAACGCATCTTCCAATAGGAATGTTTTATTTAATCTCTTGCTCTCCCTTTTTTTAAAAAAAATAATGCTTTCAAATTTTACTGTCCAAGGATGTGAAAGAGGCATAATTCACTTACATTCAACATTTCTCTTTCGTGCACATACAGCCTCCCTCTTCCACAAACACCTTTACAGCTCTGATTCCTTTCTAAATACAAATCACGTTCTAACACTTAACGGAAAAGCAGTAATCTTTGGCGGTGCCTCCTTCCATGGAAATAGCTGAAGAGGTTATTCCCCCCCCCCCTTTTGGAACACAAAATGCACTTGTCCCCCAGAACAGGTGCTGCAATAGTTAATGATCCATTATATATTGGACTTTTTGTAGTTTAGGCACTTAAAGCTGTAGTTCCTTCAGGAATATCAAATGAATGCCATCTGGTCTTGGTGATTTATTTTGACGCTGTACAGTGCTTATTCCTCAAGACATCCCTTTTGCTATTTCCTACATTATTTCTGCTACAAACCTTGCCATTTTGGCCTCAAGAATTTCTTTCTTTCTTTCTTTCTTTCTTTCTTTCTTTCTTTCTTTCTTTCTTTCTTTCTTTCTTTCTTTCTTTCTTTCTTTCTCTTTCTTTCTTTCTTTCTTTCTTTCTTTCCAGTGGCGTAGCGTGGGGGGTGCAGGGGGGGCCGGCCGCACCGGGCGCAACATCTGGGGGGGGCGCTCGCACTGAGCTGCTCAGGGAGCCCCAAGGGCTGCACAGAGTTGGCTTGGCTCCGCTCTCGAGCTGCTCTTTCTTGCAAAGCGAAATCAGTCCGGCAGGTGAGATGGGCGGCCACATAAACTGAATAAAATAAATAGAAGCGGCCAACTCTCTGCCCAGGCTCAGGCCAACCGCAAGCGCCCCGCAGGCGCCCTGGCAGGTTTGGCCGAGCGAAGACGGACCCGCTGGCCGGCCGGCCTAGCTTCGTGCGCATGCGTGGCTTTATTTAGCGGGGCTCACGTGCGAGCTTGAATGCAGCGGCTCTTGCAGGTCGGAGCCCCGCCCAGCCGCCCTCGAGAGGGACCCGGAATCATCCCGCATGCGCGCGACTCTTCTTGGAAAGTCTACGCCGCTGCGGGGCGCATCTTTTCAGCAGTGCCGTGACGTCACCGCCCGCCCGCCCCTCTATTTCCGCTTCCGGTTGCCTTGCCCCGGGTGCTGACAACCCACGCTACGCCACTGTTTCTTTCTTTCTTTCTTTCTTTCTTTCTTTCTTTCTTTCTTTCTTTCTTTCTTTCTTTCTTTCTTTCTT
Organism: Vipera ursinii; assembly: GCF_947247035.1. Classification (NCBI taxonomy): domain Eukaryota; kingdom Metazoa; phylum Chordata; class Lepidosauria; order Squamata; family Viperidae; genus Vipera; species Vipera ursinii. The sequence goes on from NC_139516.1 coordinate 201,405,407, forward strand.
TCTTTCTTTCTTTCCCTTTCTCACTTTTTCCTTCCTTCCTTCCTTCCTTCCTCCCTTCCTTCCTTCCTTCCTTCCTTCCTTCCTTTCCCCCTTCCTTGTATCCTAACTTCAGAACATTTTAACAAGCTTGGGGTTCTGATAAAACAACCACTAAACTGAATTTTGCACACACACACACACACACACACACACACACACACACACACACACACATATATATATATATATATATATATATATATATATATATATATATATATATATATATATATATATATATATATAAAGGTAAAGGTAAAGGTTCCCCCGCACATGCGTGCTAGTCGTTTCCGACTCTAGGGGCCGGTGCTCATCTCCGTTTCAAAGCCGAAGAGCCAGCGCTTGTCCGAGGACGTCTCCGTGGTCATGTGGCCGGCATGACTAGACGCCAAAGGCGCACGGAACGCTGTTACCTTCCCACCGGAGTGGTCCCTATTTTTCTACTTGCATTTTTACGTGCTTTCGAACTGCTAGGTGGGCAGAAGCTGGGACGAGTAACAGGCGCTCACTCTGTTACGCGGCACTCGGGATTCGACCCGCCAAACTGCCGACCTTCTGATCGACAAGCTCAGCGTCCTAACCCACTGAGCCACCGCGTCCCTCATATATATATATATATATATATATATATAAAAGGAACGCGGTCTGGAAACCGGCGGCCGTTAGCTTCGCCCGCCAGGCCGGCACCAAGGGGAAGGTGCCCAAATCCCTGAGCTCCATGAGGGAGAAGAGCGGGCACCGTCCATGCTCCCTCGCCTCTCTGAGGCGATGGACTTCAACTCCCAAGATTTGGGCACCTTCCCCTTGGCGCCGGCTTGGCGGGCGAAGCTAACAGCCGCCGGTTTCCAGACGGCCCAGGAGGTGCTGGAGGTCGGGCCTTGCCAGCTGAGCAAAGAGATTGGCATTTCTAAAGAGGAGGCTCTAGAAATTTTAAAGGTGATCAAACGGGAACAGCAAACCGATGGAGCAAAGACTTCCGAGGAAGCAGAAGCCGTTAAGAAAAGTACAGCCCTGGAACTGCTGGAAAAAGAGCAGACTCAAGGGTTCATTGTCACCTTTTGCTCTGCACTGGATGACATCCTGGGTGGAGGTGTGCAGCTCACCAAAATCACAGAGATCTGCGGAGTGCCAGGTGTCGGGAAAACACAACTGTGAACACACCCCACCCAATCAGAAGACAGCCACGCCTCCAACCAATCAGAATGCTGGTTTCAGAACACACCCCACCCAATCAGAAGACAGCCACGCCTCCAACCAATCAGAAGACAACCACGCATCCACCCAATCAGAAGACAGCCACGCCTCCACTCAATCAGAAGACAACCACGCCTCCACCCAATCGGAGGACACCCCCACCCAATCAGAAAGCAGCCACGCCTCCACCCAGTCAGAACACAGCCCCACCGGCAGTTGGAAGGAAAGGAACAGCCAGACCACGCATTGCTCCTGGAAGCAGCAGGAGGAACACTCCGGCCTGATGATGACGGATGGGATTTCGTCGAAACGTCGCCACAACTTTCTGAAGATGAAAGGAACGCGGGAAGAAACCCGAGACTCTAGATCTACATATATATATATATATATATATATATATATGGATCCTTGGTTTTTCGGGTTTTTCCCCGCGTAGAATTAAAGGTGTAGGCGCAACGTTTCGATGGAATCCCATCCATCATCATCAGGCTTCTGTTTCCTTCTTCTGGGAGAAGCATGTGGCTGTTTGTTCCTCTTTTTTAAACTGCCAGAGGGGGTGTGTTCTGTGGAGGTGTGCTCTGATTGGGTAGGGGACCAAGTGTGTTCTGATTGGGTGGGAGTGTGTTTTGAATGGTGGGGGTGTTCTGATTGGGTGGGGGTGTGTTCTGAGTGGATGGGCTGGTCTCAGCTGCCAGCTCCAGACCTGAGCTGGTGAGTTGTGCTGCTTTTGTTCGGCTTCGTGTTTGTGGTGGTGCCATGTTTTTATAGTGGGTGTCAGTTTGCTTATTGTGTGGTTTGGAGGGGTTTAAAGTGGCTGATGTTGCAGCTGTAGTTAGGTTTCTGTTTTGTGGTTGTGTGTCTTTATCGTTGTGGGTTCGGATTTGCTTTTTGAATGGTTGTGTGGTGGTGATGTCATGTGATGTTATCATGAGTTTGGGTCTGGTATCATTCTTGGTGGTTGGGCTTCGTCTGTCAATCAAGGCGGGTTTCCAAATGGCTGGTAGACGAGAGGTATCATCTCGTTTATTCATGCTGTGGGGGCGTTTTTCTATCTCAATGGCTTCTCTGATTATTCTGTTGTTAAAATGTTCAATTTTGGCAATAGTTTATGTCCTTGGGTTAGAAAACCAAGGAGTATACGAAATCCCATGCACCACCTGCCCCACCACATACATCGGACAGACCAACAGAAGAATAAGTGCACGCATTGAAGAGCACAAAAACTCACTCAGAAAGGGAGAACAAACTTCATCCCTGGTCCAACACTTTGAAGCCACGGGACATGAAATTGATTTTAAAAAAACCAAAACTATTGCCAAAATTGAACATTTTAACAACAGAATAATCAGAGAAGCCATTGAGATAGAAAAACGCCCCCACAGCATGAATAAACGAGATGATACCTCTCGTCTACCAGCCATTTGGAAACCCGCCTTGATTGACAGACGAAGCCCAACCACCAAGAATGATACCAGACCCAAACTCATGATAACATCACATGACATCACCACCACACAACCATTCAAAAAGCAAATCCGAACCCACAACGATAAAGACACACAACCACAAAACAGAAACCTAACTACAGCTGCAACATCAGCCACTTTAAACCCCTCCAAACCACACAATAAGCAAACTGACACCCACTATAAAAACATGGCACCACCACAAACACGAAGCCGAACAAAAGCAGCACAACTCACCAGCTCAGGTCTGGAGCTGGCAGCTGAGACCAGCCCATCCACTCAGAACACACCCCCACCCAATCAGAACACCCCCACCATTCAAAACACACTCCCACCCAATCAGAACACACTTGGTCCCCTACCCAATCAGAGCACACCTCCACAGAACACACCCCCTCTGGCAGTTTAAAAAAGAGGAACAAACAGCCACATGCTTCTCCCAGAAGAAGGAAACAGAAGCCTGATGATGATGGATGGGATTCCATCGAAACGTTGCGCCTACACCTTTAATTCTACGCGGGGAAAAACCCGAAAAACCAAGGATCCACATACAGGCACCCGCGAAAACCTCAGAAAACATATATATATATATATATATATATATATATATATATATATATATATATATATATATATATATATATATATATATATATATATATATATATATATATATATATATATATATATATATAAACAAATATATATAAACAAATATGTATATATATATATATTTGTTTATATATATTTGTTTATATATATATATATTTGTTTATATATATTTGTTTATATATATATAGATATAGATATATAGATATAGATATAGATATAGATATAGATATATAGATATAGATATGTATATGTATATGTATATGTATATGTATATGTATACCGTATGTATATGTATGTATATATTTACAAGACACACCAGTATGAATAATCCTCCACAGATTTCCAGGCATGATTGTCCAAGAAATATTTTTGGGTGGTGATGGAAGGCAGAAGATTCACGGACAAAGTCTTGATGGACCACTAAATCTTTTTCTGCCATCAGTTTTCTATTTTTCTAAATGACTCTTATCCTCAATATTCTCAAATGATCTTACCACTTCATTAGCTTGGTTACCTGTTATTCTGCACAGGAATGCCATGTTAGTCACATGGATCAGAATGTACTCTGCTTGTCTGAATTATGTTATGACACCTGATAAGTATTTCTACAGTATTCCGTTTCCTCTCTTTGTTCCTCCCACACCCTCTCCCCCTCCCCCACCACGACCACTTCCTTTCTGCAAATCTTCTAAACATTTTTCCTCTCATTGTATGAAATTGAAATTCCAGAACCAAAGGTTCCAGAACTAAAAGGAGAATTGATTTTTCTTGTTAGGGTGAACCAAGAGCTGCTAGCTAAAACATCAAACCGACCTCCATCTTTTATCACCCTCTAGTTACATTATCAATTAGAGCACTTCCACCCAGTTGTGATGCCACAGGAAGTACCAAAAAAATCCTCTTTAGGTTCTGGGGAAAATGAAGAAGGGTCATTCATCACTGATCAAGTGAGAAATAGAAAAGTAGCCGCTTTTTAAAACAAGTGTCCTCCCCTCTCATCATGACTATATGGAGAACATGACATCTAAATGACATCTGGTCTTGGTGACGTGACACTACCTTCTCAAACTCCATGAAAGAACTAGTAGATGGTAGCACAGTGTTTTGGGTTTCAATTTCGGGAAAGAGAATTGAAATCCTCAAAGCTGGAAATTCTTTCTCGTGAGAAGTTGTTCCTTCTCAACTGCATACCAAATACTGTCAAAACGTTTCTTCTGGAGCAACAGTTGAGCTCCGAGTTCAACTTGTAGAACCCCCCTGAAAACTTCATTGTCATAGATTCAGAAGCTGGTCCAGCTGGACCAGTGGAATGTCAACCTTGGGACAGAGGTCCCCAACCTTTTGGCATCAGGGACCCGTTCCATGGAGAGATGTTGTTCCACGGACCAGAGGGTGCGTGGTTTTGTGTGCTGACTGCATCCCACGGATGGGGCTTTGCTTCTTTGTGTGGACCAGTTGTTGGCATGCCATGGCCCAATACTGGTCCACAGAACGGGGGTTGGGGACCCCTGCCTTAGGAGACATCAAGCCAAGCATGACTAGATGCTGATCAAACAGAGGTACCATCAGAAGAGCTGAAGCAGTCAGAGGAAGATGATATAAGTAGAATCTGACAAGTAGAGCAGAGCAGAGCGAAGATGCTCAATGAGGCTCCTTACTAAGCAAGGAAGAAACTCTTTTAATTGAAGACACCTCACTGCAGCCTGGTTTAAACAGCAGCCCTGATCCATGCTTCTTCATTGGAAACATTGATCTGTTCTGGTGTGTCATTCCTGTGAATCCTCTTGTGAAACTCTAAGCTTGGATTGGCTGACAAACTTGACTTGGCTTTCTGAACTTTGGACTGAATTTTGACTACTCTTGCATGCTCCTGTTAAAAGCAAAATCACTTAGACCATCTTTCTTTTCCAAAAGATTTTGTTGGTTTACATTTTTTTTCCTTGTCTGCTGTTATCTACTCAGATAAATTGCCTTCCTCATTTAGCAACTGGGTTTGAATTTGAGACTGGAAAAAGGAAATCCATGGCCGTTATATATTCAAGTTGGACAGTATTTAATATTTTATTGTTATGTATAGGTAGGAGTGTGAGTCTATACATATGTTGTATGTAGTATGTTTTGGGTGTGTGTCATGTATGTGTCTCACTTTGAGAGCGGGCAACTAAATTTCATTTTTGATGTGTGCCATTGTGCCCACAGTAAAACATGACAATACAGATTTCTTATCTTAAGTACAAGGCAGATTCAGTGCAACGCTTGTGGGAAGGGGACTAGACTCATTTCAGAGGAGCAAGAGGGAGAAATAGAGAGAAATCACTGGGGTTAAACCAGGCTTTCAGTAGCATAACTCATGAGCTATTAAAACTGACAGAATGGGGAGCGGATTCTAATTCTAATCTCTCTTGAAATGCTTGGAAACATTGACATGCATAATTAGATGCAATGTTCCTATCACTCACCTGGATTCTATTAAAATGGAATCTTCAAAGTCTGTTAATCTTTATCTTTCAAGTGTTGGTGGGAACATCTTCAGAGGAAGAGATGTCAGGATTGATTTAATTTGGATTCCTTCCTGGACTCTTGTCTTTAATTTGGATTCTTATGATTCAGGCAAAGCCATGCCGGAGTTCTCCATAGATAAATGTATTGAGAGATCCATGAAATAAGGCAATACTACTACTACTACTACTACTACTAATAATAATAATAATAATAATAATAATAATAATAATAATAATAATAATAATAAGAAGAAGAAGAAGAAGAAGAAGAAGAAGAAGAAGAAGAAGAAGAAGAAGAAGAAGGAGAAGGAGAAGGAGAAGGAGAAGGAGAAGAAGAAGAAGAAGAAGAAGAAGAAGAAGAAGAAGAAGAAGAAGAAGAAGAAGAAGAAGAAGAAGAAGAAGAAGAAGAAGAAGAAGAAGAAGAAGAAGTTGGAAGGGACCTTGGAGGTCATCTAGTCCAACCCCCTGCTAAGGCAGGAAACCCTATACCATTTCAGACAAATGGCTGTCCAGTCTCTTCTTAAAAACTTCCAGTGTTGGAGCATTCACCACTTTTGGAGGCAGGTTGTTCCACTGGTTAGTTGTTCTGTCAGGAAATTTCTCCTTAGTTCCAGGTTGCTTCTCTCCTTGACTAGTTTCCATCCATTGCTTCTTGTCCTGCTTTCAGATGCTTTGGAGAATAGCTTGACTCCCTCTTCTTTGTGGCAGCCCCTGAGGTATTGGAACACTGCTATCATGTCACCCCTCACCCTTCTCTTCGTTAAACTACACATACCCAATTCCAGCAACCGTTCCCTATATGTTTTAGCCTCCAGCCCCCTAATCACCTTTGTTGCTCTTCTCTGTACCCTTAATACAACAAAATGCAGGAAAACTATCAAGACTTGAGGATAAGGATACCTCCCACTATGGGTTATGCTAAGCATTCTAGTTTGATTCCAACGACTCATATCAGCCTTGGAAAGTCCCATCTCAGGGTTTGATCCTTTGGTAATGGAATATTTTACATGCCCTGACTGAATCCGAAGGTATCTGACAAGCTTTGGGTGAGCAAAAATTGCACCAAATGTGGGAGGAGACTGCAATAAACGAACAACCAGGCCCCTTTGTTCATGGGGTGGAAAGAGAATTTTGCCATTTTCCTGGGATTGGTGGGGTGAGACATTTAACTTTTAAAACACTGAGGGAACTTACATTTTGTTTTTCATCCCTTTCCTATCTCAGAATGGGTAGCCATTGCCATAGATCTTCAGCACATGCAGATGGAGAACTTCTGGGGGCTGCGAAACTAGGTTTTATGCCAGGGCTCTTCAAACTCTGCCCTTTTATGACTTGTGGACTTCAACTCCCAGAATTCCTCAGCCAGCATTCCTGGCTGAGGAATTCTGGGAGTTGAAGTCCACAAGGCATAAAAGGGCCAAGTTTGAAGACCCCTGTTTTATGCTATCCTGGACTATTCCTAGGCAGATTCTGTTCCTGTGTTCCTACTGCAACATCCTGTAGGTGATCAACACTGCAATCCTGCTCAAAAGGTCAGAAGATAACCAGAACCATGTTTATCTCATAAACGATTAAATTGCCACCTAGCAAGAGAATCTATCCATGTTTAGAATTGTGGGATTGTGCAGAGCAATTTGCGATACAAAAGAATGGATTCTTTTCAGCATTACAAAAGAGCTCACATACACATATTGCAGTATCTTTAGGACTTTTGACGGGGTCATTCGTGGTCCTATATTCCAATGCAACTTTTGCTGCACACTAGAATAATTCTTTTTTCCTATTCCTCCCACAACACTCTACAGTTGCGTCACACACGTTTTGGGAGCAGTGAGGCACTTCCAGGTTGAAAGGATTAGTCAGTGAGATAGAATAGAATGACAGAGTTGGAAGGGGCCTTGGAGGTCTTCTAGACCAACCGCCTGCTCTTGCAGGAAGCCCTATACCATTTCAGACAAATGGCTGTCCAGATTCTTCTTGAAAACTTCCAGGGTTGGAGCATTCACAACTTCTGGAGGCAAGTTGTTCCACTGATTAATTGTTCTGTCAGGAAGTTTCTCCTTAGTTCTAGGTTGCTTCTCTCCTTGATGAGTTTCCATCCGCTGCTCCTTGTCCTGCCTTCAGGTGCTTTGGAGAATAGATTGACCCCCTCTTCTTTGTGGCAACCCCTGAGATATCATTGCCCAGGGAATGTCCAGTTGGGGGCTCTTTTCATGACCCCAGCAGTAGCTTGAGTGAAGGACAGGAGCTCATCCCAACCCATGGCAGCACTGGGGTCTCAAACACAGGCTTTCTGATTTTCAACCCAGCATCTATTCTTAACCATGCAAGCCACTGTGCTCCTACACTCTACAGTAACCTAGCACATCAAAATAATGTCTCTGGTCATGTTCCTGCTGCTTTCTTACTGGCAATATTTTTCCTGCTAATTGTGCATGCTCTGTTTTGGAGGTCTTCACTTACCTCCTGAATGGCTACACAGTGAAGAATCTCTCTCTGCTTCTTGTGCAGTTCCCGTGACATGTTTATGCTTTACTAGCTACTGTAAAAGGCAAAGCTTTAGCACATGCCATGGAAAATCCAGCTGGCATTTTGCACTCTTAACACAGAAGTATTATTAGGTTTTGGAAATAAATGTCCCAAGAATGAGTTTTATTGCTGTCATTGGAAAGTCTTAGAATTAGAACCAAGGCTTAGAATTATAAGCTACTCGGTCTTAAAGAAGAAGGCCTATTTTGTTCTTTGAGGACACTCAAGAGCCAAATTATTAAATCTGTGCAGAACTTCAGAGGGGCAATTCATTTGGCTGGATATCCACCAAAGCCTCGCTTTGAAGGGTCTCCATTTGGCAAAGCTGTGCATGGCTGCCATTTAACAGATCAGTTGCTTTGATCTGCTGGATTGCTGGCATTTCAACAGCAGAAGTGGCTGTTCTTAACGCAGACCTCCACAGCATATCATTCTTGCTATGAGTCTCCTCCAGTGCAGAGTGGGATGCTGGTGAAGAGCACCTTGTAGTCCAAAATCCCACCATGAGGCAAAAGCAACTCACTCAGGTTGGCCACAAACTCCTATAAATTTCCCACACAAATAAGATAACTACGTAGCTAGCTAGAACAAGTGGACCCAGCCTGGATTATATTTCTTGGGCATGTAGAAAAAATGGGAGGGTACATTTGGAAGGCTTCCTAGAATGTTGGCATTCCAACTACCACTTCCCCTCTACATGGGGCTGCCCTTGAAGACCACTCGGAGGCTTCAACTGGTGCAGAATGCGGCCGCGCGAGTTGTAATGGGGGTTTCCCGATACTCCCATGTAACACCTCTACTCCGTGAGCTGCATTGGCTTCCGGTTGCCCTCCGGGTGAAATTCAAGGTGCTGGTTATCACCTATAAAGCCCTACATGGCCTGGGTCCGGGATATCTGAGGGAACACCTGCTGCCGGCATCAAATGCCCTTCGCCCAGTGCGCTCCCACAGGGAGGGTCTGCTCAGGGTCCCGCCGGTAAGAGACTGCCGGCGGGTGACACCCAGGGATAGGGCCTTCTCAGTGGGAGCGCCTGCCCTCTGGAACCAGCTGCCGGTGGAGCTGAGAACTGCCCCCGACCTTCGATCATTCCGCCGGGGCCTGAAGACCTGGCTCTTCGAGCTCTCGGGCCCAGACTGAGGAGGAATTTTTAATTTGGGGTTCTTTTTAACTGACTACAGGGTTAATTTAATATTTTTTAATTTGGTTCTTAATTTTTGTATTTTGGATTTTTAATTCCCTGTAAACCGCCCTGAGTCCTCAGGGAATAGGGCGGTATATAAATATAACTAAATAAATAAATAAATAAACTTATCTGACTATTTAAAAGTGGTGTTGGAAGTCCAGTGCAGGCATCCTGTGGTATGTAGAATGTGGAAGAGAGTCGCAAGAGGGAGGGGGGGTCTTTCCCAATGTTATGTGCTCCTGGCTACTTTCCGTCATGACCAGAGGCAAGCTCGCCTGACCAATAACCAGCCAAGAGACAGTGAAGGCCTTTTGTTTCGTTTATTGCAATAAGCGGGGAGAGAAGCTATGAAAGCTTGGTTCTCGCCAAAGTTTCAACCCAAAATATTCCCTTCTTTATACAGCCCTGTCCCAGCCGCCACATCCCTCCTCTTTCCCCATTGGCTGGGGTACTATGAGGTTACACTCTTTCGGACCACCTCCTACCTATTTCCTGCTACATACTAAATCATACATCTCACGTACATTAATAATATAAAATATTAGACATATTCCACTGTTGGTTTTGAGTTCTGGGCCCCTTAGAACAATAGATTCTTTCCTGTTTTTTCAGTTTAGTTAAGTTTTCCTGGCGAGCCATTTCCTTTTACAGATGTTTTTATAGCTTGTCTTCTTCCTTTCCCACTCTAAGACCCAGCTAATTTTTGCCTACGTATTTATCCTACATCCTGCCTTTATGCCACCCTTTCCTGTTTCCCAGCCACTACAGTTTTTGTCCAGGCTGTAAGTTTGCACTGCAGCAAATTCAAATTTAAATTTCTCTTTCAATATTATATTTTGAAGACCTTTCCTTTACTTCTATCACCAAGGAGCCAAGAGGCAGCACAGCCTGGAATCTTTGGCGTGCAGGAAGAGAGCCCGGTTGGATCCTCCCGATCCTCCTTTCTCAGGGTACATCTAATAGTTATGCAGATTTGTGCTCGAGTCCGGCAAGATTCCTGCCTATATGCAAGCAGTAATAAAGAAAGTACTCTGAAGTAACTCTTTGTATCGTTCCTTGCACCTGATACATGCATGCACTTGGACACCAATTTTCGTCCACACAAATAGGGAGAGGTTTTATTTTCATCTCTTCCCCAACATACCCTGACGTCTGTAGCAGATATACTCAACTCCATATGGGTTTGCTGGAATTAGGGTTCATTTCCTTCTCTCTGACCCAGTGATCCCACTCTGAAAAGCCACTCTAGCACATGCCAATAACAGGTGAAAATAATATCTTTTTCTGTGGTTCAATTTAGAAAGATTAGGTGGGTCCCAGAAGTATTGGTGTAATTGAGTGTTGGGGGACTGGCTTTTATCCAGAAAAAAAAAAATTACATCAACAATCCTGGAAAAATGAAGTCTGGATGTTCTGAGATGATCCCATTTGGGAAAAATTGAATGGTGCAGACTATGGCTGCAGAGAAAAGGGGTTGCAGAATTGTTTTTGGTGAGAGGGGCAGCTTTACAAATTGGGATGGATAGATAGATAGATGATAGATAGATAGATAGATAGATAGATAGATAGATAGATAGATAGATAGATAGATAGATAGATAGATAGGTAGGTAGGTACGTAGATAGATAGATAGATAGATAGATAGATAGATAGATAGATAGATAGATAGATAGATAGATAGATAGATAGATAGATAGATAGATAGATTAATTGGTGGAATTAATTTATGGTGTGGTCAGCTTTTTAAGATAGGCTAGTTTAGGAAATTAAATTGTGAAAGCTAATACTGCTTTTATAATAAGGTTACCATAACAGAATCTTGGAAGTCTGAATATACTTCTGCCTTTCCATCTTTTGCCTTCATGAGAATTAGAGAAGGCTGAGCCCGAGACACTTTCTCAAATTACATTTCTGCCTGGAAACCCTTTATCTTTTATCTAAACATTGTCCCTGTTCCTCCAGGTTATTCCTACAACCCATTATAGCTGCAGAGTAGAGTGGACCTTCCTTTTGGTTTTTTTTATTTTAATCCCATTTATATCCCGCCCTTCTCTGAAGACTCAGGGCGGCTTACAATCTAAGCACAAATCAAATGTGCTTAGCAATAGCCTTCATTCTATGTATATGCCTGCTTATTAGGGCTTTCGCCCCCCCCCCCCCAAGCAGCATTATTACAAAGTCAGCTTATTGCCCCCAACAATCTGGGTCCTCATTTTACCTACCTCGGAAGGATGGAAGGCTGAGTCAACCTTGAGCCTGGTGGGACTCGAACCTGCACTAATTGCAGGCAGCTGGTGTTACTTAAGGAGGCATTAGCCCACTGCTCCACCAAGGCTGTTTACGGAGTAGGTCCGTTTATTGAGTAGCTTTTAACTGCCAACTTTTTTATAATCTATGGGAGAGGCAGTGAGCGTTGCTGCTGTCTGACAAAACCCACGGAGCTGGGCAAAATCAAGACAGGAAGAAATACACAGAGTTCAGTAACGATAAAGTTAAGTTGTGTTCAGTTGTGTCCGACTCTAGGGGGTGGTGCTCATCTCTGTTTCCTAGCTTATGAAGCCAGCATTGTCCAAAGACATTTTCCATAGTCATATAGCCAGCATGACTCTATGTCAGGTGTCTTCAAACTTAGCCCTTTTATGACTTGTGGACTTCAACTCAGCATGTCTGGATGAAGAATTCTGGGAGTTGAAGTCCACGAGTCATAAAAGGGCCAAATTTGAAGACTCCTGCTGTAAGCCAAAGGTGCACGGAACAACCTTCCCTTCCCACCGAAGTGATACTTATTTATCTACTCGCATTCGCATGCTTTCAGATAGTGGCGGTGGAGGAGGAGATGGCAATGGCGATGACAGAATAGGCAGATGAATAAGAACAGTGGTGCAAAAGCGCTTCTTGATTCTAAATGAAATATGAGAACTATATTTTCTTGGCGTCAACCATCAGCAGCACGGTTACTGGTGGGACAATATTGGAAGAAGGATAGTTTGCCCACTATAGAAGAATGGGTGTTTAAAGTTTCGAATCTTGCAGAAATGTCTAAGATTTCTGCTTATTTGAAAGATCATTCACAGGAAAGATATATTTCAGTTTGGAGGAGATGGATAAATTATATTCAGAACAAATATGGGATTAAAAAGTTCCATTTAGCTTATGAGTAGATTTTAGTGGGATATTCTTATTAGCACGTTGTTTGTAGTTATATTAAAGGGGAGTTAAAGCACATTATGAATTTGGTTAACTGTATATTATGCATAATTTTTATTTAGAATATGATTATTGTAACTATAATCCTGTATTTAGCTCTGGGAAGTGGGGGGGGGAGTGGGGGGGTTTGGAGTGGGAGGGATTTGGGGATATATTGTAAAATTTTGTTTTTGTAAAACTCTTTAATAAAAAAAACATTTGCTTTCTTTCTTTAATGATTTTTAATATAAGCTCATCAACAACCTATCATGTCGTGCTTTATCTAGGTGAAGTACTTCAGTAATGTTAGCCTGGGCCAGTAGAGATGGGAAGGCCTGGGGGGGGGGACATGGGGAAAAATTGGAAAAAAAAACCCGTTTTCCCACAATTTTTTTCTAAATGTCTTTGGGGGGGGAAGGAAAACAACAACAACAAAACCCTGTTTTCCCCCCAATTTTTCTCTTCCCCCCCCTCCAGGCCTTCCCATCGCTGGTCTGGGGTAAAACCAGAAACTTGGAAACTGCAATTTCCCAGCCACAATTCATAGTGAAATCATTCTGAATTATTTGAAATGCTTTTTCCCAAGTTCCTGGCCACCTGGTTGAGTTGCCATCCATGAGAGAAACCGCCAAGCTGATTTGCTTTCTGACTCTTGATTGTTTTTGCCCCCTGTCCTTCCGATCCTTTCTCAGCCTCCCCACTAACTATCTCACACCATGCTGCTTCTGCTGCATGCTAATGTCTTTCCCTAAATGGATCTTCCGTATGCAAAAGAAGCATTTCTCCAGTTCCTTAAGGGACAACAGCCTGGACGCCTTCTGAATGGAGCTTTCTAAATTGCACGGAAGTCACTTCAAGGAAATTGGACACTGGGTCAGGTCGACTCTCAGCCTGATCCTGCAGAGCTCTTCTGATGTTAATCCAACAATTGAAAAGGAAAGCAAGATGCTATGGATGAAGAAACACTTAAAGCAGAAGGGAAAACATGCTGGGCTGCTTCTACTTCTCGTGGTTTACCTTTAGCTTTGTCGGTAGGAGATGAATATGGATGTCCGATTCCTTCCTTCCCAAATTGGGAAAAAAATAAATCTTTTCCTTTGGACTGAGACTGGCAACGCTTTTTGTTTTCTCCATTTTGTGTACTCTTAGTCTCAGTGAAGGGACGCGGTGGCTAAGTGGGTTAGGATGCTGAGCTTGTCGATCAGAAGGTCGGCAGTTTGGCGGGTCGAATCCCGAGTGCCGCGTAGCAGAGTGAGCGCCTGTTACTCATCCTAGCTTCTGCCAACCTAGCAGTTCAAAAGCACGTAAAAATGCAAGTAAAAAAATAGGGACCACTATGGTGGGAAGGTAACAGCGTTCCGTGCACCTTTGGCATCTAGTCATGCCGGCCACATGACCACGGAGACGTCCTCGGACAAGCGCTGGCTCTTCGGCTCTGAAACAGAGATGAGCACCGGCCCCTAGAGTCGGAAACGACTAGCACGCATGTGCAGGGGAACCTTTACCTTTACCTTTAGTCTAATGAAGAGAAGGATGAAGGGTGACATGATAGCAGTATTCCAATATCTCAGGGGCTGCCCCAAAGAAGATTAGATTCTTAACTTGCTTTGAACCCTAGGCGAGATCGCCAAGTGCTGTTCCCAACAAAGACCATGTCAAAGTTCTCCAATTTCATCAAAACCAGTATTGGAAAATAGAATTTTGCCATAAATGAACATTACAGGTGGGTCCTTCAACTTAAAACCATTTGTCTGATGACTGTTTGAAGCTACAACAGCACTGAGAAAAGTGACTTACGATTGTTTTCCACACTTACCACCGTTGCAGGATCCCCGTGGTCACATGATCAAAATTCAGAGGCTTGGCAACTGGCATGTACTTATGATGGTTGCAGTGTCCCGGGGTTCATGTGATCCCCTTTTGTGACCTTTTGACATGCAAAGTCAATGGGGAAGCCAGATTCTATTACAGAGAGTGTCCTCTCACACGGTATTGTGGTTTGGTATGCTGGCCTGACAGCCGCAGATAGGACAATATTACAGAGGGTGGTGAGCACAGCACAAGACATTGTGGGCTGTCCCCTGACACCACTGGATGACCTCGCCAGGGCTCGCTGACTTGGAAGAGTGAGGAAAATTCTCAGGGACGACTCACACCCTGGTCGGTACCTCTTTACTCTCCTACCATCGGGTAGGAGATATAGGAGTATAGCCAGCCGCACCAACAGGCTGAAGAACAGCTTTTATCCATGGGCTGTCAGGCTCCTGAAATGGGAACTAACTCTACGTTAGTCCCAATCGACTTGGGAGGCCGGTGTGTTGTGCAATTAGCTCACATGGTGTAACAAGTTGGTGGGTTTGTTGTCACTGTGAGTTGGGGAGGCACGAAGGGAGGCTCAGCCAATCTCACTGTACACGTGTTGTACTTTGATAATAAAGGTTGATTCATCTTTTACAACCGTGTTACTAACTTAACTGCAGTTGTTCGCTTAAGAATTGCAGCAAGATAAGTTGGAAAATGGGCAAAACTCGCTTAACAAGTGTGTTGCTTAGCAACATAAATTTAGGGCTCAACTGTGATCATAAATCAAGGAGTACTTTTAGAGGAGGTTGTTGTTAGCTGCGAAGTCTTGTTCGACCCATCACAACCGTATGGACAACATTCCTCCAGGCCTTCCTGTCCTCTACCATCTTCTGGAGTCCCTTTAAGCTCACGCCTACTGCTTCAGTGACTCCATCCAGCCACCTCATTCTCTGTTGTCCCCTTCTTCTCTTGTCCTCAACCTTTCCCAGCATTAGGCACTTCTCCAGTGAGTCCTTCCTTCTCATTAGGTGGCCAAAGTATTTGAGTTTCAACTTCAGGATCTGGCCTTCTAAAGAGCAGTCAGGGTTGATCTCCTCTAGGACTGACCGGTTTGATCGCCTTGCAGTCCAAGGGACTCGCAGGAGTCTTCTCCAGCACCAGAGTTCAAAGGCCTCAATTCTTTGGCGCTCAGCCTTTCTTATGGTCCAACTTTCACTGCCATACATTGCAACTGGGAAGACCATAGCCTTGACTATACACACTTTTGTTGACATGGTGATGTCTCTGCTTTTTAGTGTGCTGTCTAGATTTGCCATGGCTTTCCTCCCCAGGAGCAAGCGTCTTTTAATTTCTTGGCTACAGTCCCCATCTGCAGTGATCTTGGAGCCCAGGAAAATAAAATCTGTCACTACCTCCATTTCTTCCCCATCTATTTGCCAGGAATTGAGAGGGCCGGATGCCATGATCTTGGTTTTCTTAATGTTTAGTTTCAACCCAACTTTTGCACTCTCCTTCTTCACTCGCAACAAGAGACTCTTCAGTTCCTCTTCACTTTCTGCCATTAGAGGAGGAGTTCCTCCTAAATGCAAAGCTTCAAATGAGGAAAGGGCCATCAGAGCAAGGATCTGCTGCAGTCCTGACAGAAGAGTGACCCCAAATGGTATAATAACAATAACAATAACAATGTTGGAAGCGATCTTGGAGGTCATCTAGTCCAACCCACTGCTCAGGCAGGAAACCCTATACCATTTCAGACAAATAGCTGTCCAGTCTCTTCTTAAAAATCTCCAGTGTTGGAGCATTCACAACTTCTGGAGGCAGGTTGTTCCACTGGTTAATTGTTCTAACAGTCAAGAAGTTTCTCCTTAGTTCTAGGTTGCTTCTCTCCTTGATTAATTTCCATCCGTTGTTTCTTGTCCTGCCTTCAGGTGCTTTGGAGAATAGCTTGACTCCCTCTTCTTTGTGGCAGGCCCTGAGATATTGGAACACTGCTGTCATGTCCCCCCTCGTCCTTCTCTTCATTAAACTAGACATACCCAATTCCAGCAACCCTTCCTTATACGCTTTGGCCAACCAGTCCCCTGATCATCTTGAAAAAGAAAAGATTTAGATTTTTTACATTGTTGAGAGAGCAGCTCGAAGTGATCAGACAGTGCCACCAAGTGGCTAATGGAAGCATAGGCTGACATAAAAAATGCCAAGGTACCATGAGAAGAACTAAGGAATGTTTTCTCCCCAACCCCCAGTCCATGGACCAGTACCAGGCTGTGGCATGCCAGCAACTGGTCTGCACAAAGAAGAAAAGTCCCATCTGCGAGATGCAGGCAGACCACCTGCACATTGGTCTTTGTGGGTGTATCTATCTATATAGGCAGAAAATTGATATATAAAAAGTTAGAGCATCAAAATGCGCGTATACGAAAAAATAATAATCACCACCTTTAAAATGAAAACAAAAATCCATTCTTAATAGTCTTTTTGCACCTGAAGTGTTTCTAAGAGCTTTTTTATTATCAATACTGTATTAAAATAAACCAACAGCTAAAAGCTTTGTCTTGTAAACAAGAGATTCTGGTTCAAAGCTCAGCTGTAATGTGTGTTTTTATTTCCATTATTACCACTGACTTTCCTTCAGCCAGCCAGCAGGCTTTCCATTGCTAGCTAAAAGACTTTCTTTCTTGAAAGAATTGTTCAGGCCTTCTCCCCAAACTTGGTTAATACTGTACTAACCAAGTTTATAATGTGTTGAATTGCAGTTGCAAAGAGCTGGTTCAGTTAATGCAGCTATTAATCTGCCAAGAGTTATCTTAACAACAACAACAACAACAGCAACAGCAACAACAACAACAACAACAACAACAACAAAGTTGGAAATGACCTTGGAGGTCATCTAGTCCAACCCCCTGCTCAGGCAGGAAACCCTATAAAGCATTGAAGATTGTGAGAGAAGCAACCTAGAACTAAGGAGAAACTTCCTGACAGTTAGAACAATTAACCAGTGGAACAACCTGCCTCCAGAAGCTGTGAATGCTCCAACACTGGAAGTTTTTAAGAAGAGATTGGACAGCCATTTGTCTGAAATGGTATAGGGCACTGATGGTGAACCTTTTAGAGACCGAGTGCCCAAAACTGCAACCCAAAACCCACTTATGTATCATCGGGTGTTGGGTGGGCATGGCCCATTGGGTGATTATGGCCCTTTGGGTGGGCGTGGCCCATTGGGTGGGTGTGGCTGCAGGTGTTAATGGCAGACTGGGTGGGACTAAAAAGTTCAATCAATCAATTCCAACTCTGCGAGATATTTTTTTTCCTGTGCGAAGTACAAATTGATTGATTGATTGAATATTTTTTTTTGCACACGGCAGTGGAGGCCTAAAGTGAAAAGGTTTTATAAAGTCCAGCTGAAGGCCTAGGACTGGGGCAACGGTGCACGTGCCCATGGAGAGGGCTCTGTGTACCACCTGTGGCACCTGTGGCACGTGTACCATAGGTTTGCCACCATGGGTCTAGGACAATTTGGCATGGCCAGCTGGGGGAGGCTAGTTGGGGGCAGCCCCCTTGCTACTGCCAAGTTGCCACTACCAACTTAATGTTGCAGGACAACACAACATGGGCAATTTGCTACAGGGACAACTCTGTGACAGTGGTGGGCAGAGCGGGGGGGGGGGAGGAGGAGATGGCAGCCAAGGGCTTCTCATTTTACATCTTGCACTGGAAGCCCCTGGCCACCATCTCTTCCCCACCAGCCGCCCTACCACCACTTCAGCTGAATGGTCCAAACTCCAAATGGCCAGGAGCTCAGCATTGATACAACGGCGATGGAGGAATGTGAAAATGGGAAGCTCCTGGTCTCTGTCGCCACTGCTGTGCACTCAACCCACCTGCTTGCTTGCTCACTTGCCTGCCCACCCACCTGACTGTCCTTGCTTGCTTGCTCACCCACTCACCCCTGGTTCTCCATCCAGGCACCTGCCATGAGTTGTTCCCACAGCGAATTGTCCATGTTGAGTTGACCTGACAGCTTTAAGTTGGCAGAGGCAACTTGGTGGTGGATGGGGCCCCTCTCCCTTCAGCTAGCTGTGTTGAGTTGTCCCATTCCATTATGGAAGTGTGTGTTTTAAAAAAAATTATTAGGACAAAATATACATAAAAATGCAAAATACATCAATGGGGGAAATAGTATGCATACTGTCAAATATGCTTTCACAAATGTCCTTGACTGATTGATTGATTGATTGATTGATTGATTGATTGATTGATTGATTATCAAGTCATTTTCAATTCCTAGTGACCCCCCATGACAAACACAAGTCAATAAGTTGGGGAAAAACTGAAAATGTCTACCAATGTGGGTGCTGAAATTTTTCAGCTTTGATTGATAAAATGAGAAGCTTGGCAGGATTAACATTAACCGAGCTTCTCATATCTAATGTGCAAAACAAATAAGTAAATGAGCTGGAAGTTGGGAGACTTGTTGGGGCAAAACTCACTCAACTGTTTCATGTCGCAACATAAATTTTGGGCTCAGTTGTGGTCATAACTTGAGGACTAGACTACCTTTAATTTTATAAGGCTGTCAAAGCAATCCAGAAATCAAGACCGTTCTTGCCACTGGAGGGCACCAGATCACTATGAAATTTACAATATTACAGTACATTTCTCTTTCCTTCTGATGTCATGGCCTAAGGTCTTTAACTAACTTGAAATGTAAGGTATTTTAATCATTATTTACCTAGAAACCCTCACTCCTTACAGAGAAACATCCTTGTTAAGTTTAGCTTCGGGAAAGTGGCTTCTCAGAAAAGAAAGAATGCAGATTCAAACGTTGAAACATGTAAATATTTTGAATGACGCAAAAGCAGTAAAAAAAAACCAAAGCAAAACTAAGGCAATTTTGAAATTTAATTTTATTCAAAAATGGACAAATTCCTGATCGTTCATCTTGGGCGGGCCTGGAAATGAAATCCAAATGCTTCCTTTCTTAAAATCAGTGTTAACTTTCTGGCGATGCGCCTTGATCCTGTGTCACTCTGATTTCTGAAATTTGGGTTGTTGACATAAAAACCTTTATATCGACAAATGACTTGGAGGTAAACTAAGACTGGAACTTTCTAGAGTTGTCCATACAAGTCCTGTAGTATATTTTAGAAGCCACAATAACAATAATAATAGCAATAACAATACAGTTGGAAGGGGTCTTGGAGGTCATCTAGTCCAATCCCCCCCCCCCCCCGCTCAGGCAGGAAACCTTACATCATTTCAGAGTAATGGCTGTCCAGTCTCTTCTTAAAAACTTCCAGTGTTGGAGCATTCACTGCTTCTGGAGGCAGGTTGTTCCACTGGTTAATTGTTCTAACTGTCAGGAAGTTTCTCCTTAGTTCTAGGTTGTTTCTCTCTTTGATCAGTTTGCATCCATTGCTTCTTGTCCTGCCTTCAGATGCTTTGGAGAATAGCTTGACTCCCTCTTCTTTGTGGCAGGCCCTGAGATATTGGAACACTGCTGTCATGTCACGCCTAATCCTTCTCTTCATTAAACTAGCCAGGGTTAGGCAACCTTGGCTCTTTTATGACTCGTGGACTTCAACTCCCAGAATTCCTGAGCCAGCACGTCTCAGCTTGGAAACCTCTCCCTTTCCCCTCAGCATGGCTGGCTCAGGAATTCTGGGAGTTGAAGTCCACGAGTCATAAAAGTGCCAAGGTTGCCTACCCCTGAACTAGACATACCCAATTCCAGCAACCGTTCCTTATTGGCTGCAGAACCTCATCCGTCTAGAAAGAACGCCGAGAAGAGCAACAAAGATGAATCTGGAAGCTAACTGTATTATGAATGGTTGAGGAAATAAATACCTCTAGCCTATTGAAGAGAAGGATTAGAGGGAGACATGATAGCTGTCTTATAATTTTTGAGGGGCTGTCACAGAGGGGATTGACTTATTCTCCAAAGCATCTGTGGGCAGGACAAGAAGTAACAGGTGGAAGACCATTAAAGAGAAAACCAGCCTAGATTTAAGGAGAAATTTCCCGACTGTGAGAATAATTAACCAGTGGAACGACTTGCCACTGGAAGTTGTGAGTGCTCCATCACTGGAGGTTTTCAAGAAGAGACTGGACAGCTACTTTTCTGGAATGGTGTAAGGTCTCCTGTTTGAGCAGGATTGGACTAGAAGATCTCCCAGGTCCCTTCCAACCCTATTATTCTATGTCCTATGTAGTCTCTTGCAGGTCCATAGAGCATGCACAGATAGTCCTCAACTTATAACAGTTCATTTAATGACCATTCAAAGTTACATCACACACAAAAAAATGACTTGTGACCATTTTTCACACGACCATGGCAACATCCCCATGGTCATGTGACCAAAAATCAGATGCTTCACAAATGACTCATAGTATCCCGTGGTCATGTGATCCCCTTTTGTGACCTTCTTGCAAGCCAAAGTCAGTGGGGAAGCCCGATTCACTTAACTACCACGTTACTAATTTAACAACTGCAATGATTCACTTAACAACAGTGGCAAGGAAGGTCGTAAAACGGGGCAAAACTCACTTAACCAATGTCTCACTTAGCGTCAGAAATTTGGGGCTCAGTTGTGGCCGTAAGTCGAGAACTTTCTGTACCGAGGTCAGGTATTATCTGTGGATCCTGAAAGTGGCCAAATGAATGGAACCTGAAAACCCATTTATGGGGTCTTACCCTTTAGAGCAAGGGTGTCAAACTCAATTTCATTGAGGGCCGCATCAGCATTGTGGTTGCCCTCGGGGGGGCAGGGTGTGTGTGTGCCCATGGTGGGTGTGGCCTACTGGGTGGGTGTGGCTGGAGTGCGTGTGGCCTATTGTGTGGGCACGGCCAGCTCTACATCATTTGCGTCAAGGGTACCTATGGGGGCCTGGGCAGGAGTGGGACAGATCTGAGGGTCTCTGGCAGGAGATGGGACTGGGGCAAGTGCCAAGGCATGGTCCACTGGAGGAGCCTCACTGTTCCTCTCAGGCCATGTGGGGGAGGAGGGGGGAGCTGGAGGGTGGTGCGGAGGTCAAATGCCCAGCCCAGCCCTCAAGGACCCACGGCACTAAGTCCAGCCCCACTTCCCCAAGGGATGCCCAGCTGCACTTACCTCAAGGCTGCTGCTGCTGTGCTTGCTCTCCTTAGCCAGGATGCTCATGATGGGTACGAGGGCAAAGTCAGAGGGAGGCCCACTCCCTCTCCATGTAAGGAGACCCAGCTTTGTATCCAAAGCTTCCTTAGCAATAAGATGGGAGACACCCCAGGATAGGCCAGGAGGAAGGGGCAAGGGGATGGTGAAAGGGCAGCAGGGAAGGACTACCGTATTTTCTGGTGTATAAGATGACTTTTTAACGCATGAAAATCTTCTCAAAAGTTGGGGGTTGTCTTATACGCCCAGTCGCCTTATACGCCGGAAAATAGTAAATCCTTGGGAGCAGAGATGTTAATGGAAATGGACAAATCCAGCGCTCGAGAATGGCGAAAGACGGCCTCCTCATAAATAAACTGACCAGCCCAACCGAGGCTGAGGCTCCAGCTTACCGGCGTCCTAGGGCAGCAGACCCCTTTTTTTTTGGAAGGGAGCAGGAGTCAAGCGCGTGCCGAGCCGCCGGCGCTCGGCGAGCACGAGAGCTCAAGCGAGTGCGGGAAGCCAGGCGGAGGCCGACCTGACATGTTCGCGCGGAGCTGAGCTTCACCTGACCCTGGGAGTTCGACTTCAGGGCGTGGTGCCATGGCCAGACCTACAGCAACACCCGCCCGGGAAGGCGCAGCTCGGGAATTGCGACAGGCAGACCGCAGCAGAAAGCTGGCGCTGGGGCTTCAGCAACCCGCGGTCGCCCCTCCGCCCTGAAGTAGAAGGCAGCCTTTTGAAAAATGAATATTATAATATGTGCGGGGTTTTTTCCCCTTTATTTCTTTTTCCCCTTTCTGTATACTCCAGCGATAACTTATGCAAGTGAAAGGAGGAAAAAACCCGAGTTTGCATTTTCTTGGAAAACTTTAGAAAAGCACAGCAAAATGCAGGGGAGGGTAAACGGGCTTCTCGATCTCAGTGCCACGCAGGGCTCCTTCTGGTTTCTAGTTACTTGGAAACTCGGGGCTTTCTTTGAAGGAATCTCAACCTTGCGGCGCAGGGCTGAGCCCGTTTCTTTCACCACCACCACCCCCCGCCCTCCGCCGCCCTGTTAATTAACTAACCTATGGAAAGAACCTCCTTCTTTCAGACCTGGTGCCTTCCCGAAGTGTTGGGCCACAATGCTCGTCGCTCCTGGCCGAAACAGCCAGCGCGTGTGGCTGAAGTAGAAGGGGGCGCCAAGGCGAGAGGAGACGAGGTTTAGGCGAGGCAGAGCAAAGCTGATCTCGAGGCCAAAAGCTCTTGATAAACCTTCACCTAATTGAGAAGCAGCCCTGACTTCCTTCTTACCCGTATTTTCCGGCGTATAAGACTTTAACCCATGAAAATCATCTCAAAAGTTGGGGGTCGTCTTATACGCCCAGTCATCTTATACGCCAGAAAATACGGTAAGACAGGACTTACTTCCTTCCTTCCTTCCTTCCTTCCTTCCTTCCTTCCTTCCTTCCTTCCTTCCTTCCTTCCTTCCTTACGTCCTAAGAACAGAGTGGTGGGAAAATATTTGAGATGAGGGAGGGAGAAAAACAGGCAAGAAACACAGCTGGGGAAGTGTCATCCTTCGTGAGGAATGAAGAAATGCACCATCGCCTGGAAGTGGCCAGCACATGGCCCTCGCCTACTTCACATATCCAGCTTGGTGGGCTCTGGAGGAGGGGATGCTGTGAGCAGCATAAGAGTCGACGTTACCTGCGCAATGCTGCCCAGCCCCCAGCCTGCCCGGTTTTGGCAGGCAGTGGGGAGCTCTCCTCACATTGCTGAGAGGCTGAGCCGGGTGACATGAATCTGAAGAGAAGCGCAACGCTGCCCAGCCCCTAGCTTGCCCGAAGTAGGCAGGGCCATGTGCTGGCCACTTCCAGGCAATGGTGCATTTCTTCATTCCTTACAAAGGGTGATACCTCCCCAGCGCGTGACCAGTGGGCGTGTTCGACGTGGCAGGGGCTGGTCCCTCGCTGTTTCCATAATGGGTTCACGGGCCACATGAAACCACTTCGCAGGCCAAATCCGGCCCCCGGGCCTTGTGTTTCACATGTCTGCTTTAGAGATTCAAATAATATCCTACAGATTGATTTTTTTCCCCCTCTCCTTGTCCCCTCACAAAATTTTGCAAATCTTAGCACTTCAAATGCAACCATTCTAAATTTGAAATAACTCAGCTTCAATTAAGCAAGTCCTGCTTAGAGAGATCTGATCTGTGAAACCATTAAAAGCTTTTATGCAGTTAAGGGCCCAATCGTGATCAAGAATAGCTGAATGGAGGGGTATGCATGCTTTTGGCAAGATGCAAGAGATTTTGAGAAGCTCACATCCGAAACAAGACTTCCTGTATTTTATTTTAAATATTTTTAAAGACTGGGGTTGAAAAAATCCTTAAACTTCAGCATTACTCTCAACGGGTAGAATAAGCTCCATACAAGCAGAGAGAAATGAAACCCAGGCATTAGAGGATCATCATTTTTTTCATCTCATTCTTCTTCTTTTTTTTACATTTTTAAATTTTATTTCCAAAGTTAAAATGCAAAATAAGGAGGGGGGGGGGAGAAAGAAAACCCTAACAGGCATTCAACATTAACAATAAAAGTTAAAAAAAACCATTAAAAAACCCCCAAATAACAAATATACTGTACCATGAACAGTAAAATTAAACAAAATATCCACCCTGGCTGAATGCTGAAAAATATATTAAAAATATATGATAATCAATCAGAATAGAGCTGAAAAGGACCCTGGAGGTCATCTAGTCCAGAGGTCACCAACCTTTTGGGTACCAGGGACCGCTTACGTGGAGAGAGGTTTTTCCGTGGACTGGTGGGGGCGTGGTTTTGTGTGCTGCCTGCATTTCGCAGATGAGACCTTGCTTGTTTGTGCAGACCGGTTGCTGGCATGCCACGGCCCGGTACTTGTCCACAGACTGGGGGTTGGGGACCCCTGATCTAGTCCAACTGCTTGATCTAGCTCAAGCAGGAGACCCTATATCAGTGGTGGGTTTCAGCCAGTTCACACCACTTCAGCAGAACCGGTAGCTAATTTTTTTGTTACCCAGGCCCACAATGGACTTCCGTAAATGGCATCCACACAGAGAACCAGTTGTTCACATATTTGAATCCCATCACTGCCCTATACCATTTTAGAGAAGTCTGGGAATTGTAAACACCCGATGCCCTCAAAATCTCCTGTTTTTACTTGTGAAAAGGTTTACAATGTCTTCTACATTCACCTCCCCTTATATAACAGGTCTACAAGAAATTGTAAAGCTAAATTTAATAAAAAATACTACGTTACATAAAAAAAATGTCCCCGATGTAGAAATCTATTTATCTTATCAGTCAAATCAATCCAACACATTATTATTATTTTTTTTCATCTCATTCTCAAGTAATCCAAGAAGGCAATCTGCAACTGAGTCTTTCTAGGCTGATGGACACAATCTCACCATGGCTTCTGGAACTTGATCCTCAACTTCTCTTCTAGTCATTTTGACACTGCTCAGTTGCATGGGAAACAACCTTCTCGGGCAGATTAATTGCAGGTCACCTTTCTATCCGCATTCTCACGTCTGGTGGATGGCGGCACTGAAAAATTGTTATGTTTCATTTTTCAGAAATACCCTAGCAGAACTGGGTAGCCTAGACCAGGGGTCTTTAAACTTGGCCCTTTTGTGACTTGTGGACTTCAACTCCCAAAGTTCCTCAGCCAGGCATGCTGGCTGAGGAATTCTGGGAGTTGAAGTCCACAAGTCATAAAAGGGCCAGGTGTGAAGGGCCCTGGCCTAGATCTTGCTAAACACTTCTGGCAAGTCCTAACATGAAGTAAACCAGTAATGTACTCCCGCTGGTGGTCAATATGAGTTCAAATTAGGAGATACTAATGTCCTTCATTATAAAGATCAGATCAGGGCAGGGCAGGACAGAATAACAGAGTTGGAGGGGAGCTTGCAGGTCTTCTAGTCCAATCCCTATACCATATCAGACAAAGGACAGACATTTATTTCAGAAAGGTAAAAGGTAAAGGTTCCCCCGCACATGTGTGCTAGTCATTTCCGACTCTAGGGGCCGGTGCTCATCTCCGTTTCAAAGCCAAAGAGCCAGCGCTTGTCCGAGGACGTCTCTGTGGTCATGTGGCCGGCATGACTGGACGCCAAAGGCGCACAGAACGCTGTTACCTTCCCACCGTAATGGTCCCTATTTTCCTACTTGCATTTTTACCTGCTTTCGAACTGCTAGGTTGGCAGAAGCTGGGACGAGTAACAGGCGCTCACTCTGCTATGCAGCACTCGGGATTTGACCCGCCAAACAGCCAACCTTCTGATCGACAAGCTCAGCGTCCTAACCCACTGAGCCACCGCCTCCCTTTTATTTCAGAAATCTGTCCTTTAAATTTATTTATTTTTCAAGAATTCCCCTTTATCCTTTCTTTGAGATGTTTAACTTTTACCATGCAAATGTCACCACTCTTTACACAGTCTTTCACATGAATTCAGGAGAACTGAACTCTTTTAAAAGTAAATTTACATATACTGTTCGATTTTAGATATTGTGGGGGGGGGTGGGGGGTTGTAAAGGTTTTTTCTCGGTTTCGCTCTTGAACTGTCCTTTGTAAACTGAAGTAATAAACATAAAGAATTAAATATTTGAGGAGTCCTTGGTGTTCTCTGAGCTTGCTTGTTTTCCTGAGGGTGTTTCATTACTCAAACTAGGTAACATCATCGGTGCTAATTGAAAGATTAAATATTTTTTTATTTAACCTGAGATAGGCACAAATGATTTTGTTACTAGACTATTGTTTACCCAATCACCACGTTGCTTTCTAAACACTTTGATATTTTGATGTAAAATTGGAAAATTAATAAAATCTTTTTTTTTAAAAAAAAGAAAGATCAAATATTTTTATCCTTATGAACCTCTTTCAGGTGTGCCCCTTTTCAGGTTTGTCTTTTATGCTTTCCAAGAAAATCTGGTCACTGGAGAGATACACTACACAGGATACATACGTTGACTAAGTCCTCTAACTAGCTGGAAAATCACCTCAGGCTTAATTTTAAAGATGGCCCCAAACAAGATATTGTTCAAAATGTGGGAGGTCACACACACCACCACCCCAGAGAAGGAAATATTAAAAGGGCAGAAAAATACATTTTCTCAAAGGATTTTAAAGAGGCAGAAAAGCTTGCCCAGTTTTTTTTAATAGCCCCAAGTCTCCCTCCCCCAAGCAGAAACCAGCTCTGTAGAAATGCAGATGTAATAATCCATTCAGGAAGGTTGGAGGCCCCCAGCTAGAAGTTTAGGAAGACAAAGACACCTAAAATCTACATACCCCACCCAAACTCTAAAACAGGACATAATAGGATTAACCCACAGATACCAAAGGGGCACACTCAGATTCAGGTCAAAGTACATCACACAGGAAATACAAAGCCTCAAACAGGAACAGGAAACAACTCCAAACAAAAGGCTCCAGAGGGTATAAAAACCCACTCCCCACATGTGCTCTCTCTCTCTTTTCTTCCAGAGCCATCTTTCTGTCTGGCTCTCCTCTTCAATAAACTGCAACCTTCTTTCTAAAAGCAGTCGCCATGTTGTTTATTCCCGGCTTGTACTGGACCCTGATGAAGACTTTTTCTTCAACAAAAACAGGTTACATATGGGATGCAATGGATATAATTGCTCCACGCCATACAGTGATGAGCGCATGACGAATGCATGAGTCCTCAAGTTGCAACCACAACTGGGACCAGAATTTTGTTTGCTAAGCAAGATGGTTGTTCAGTGAATTGCACTCCATTTTGCAACTTTTTTTTTTGCCATGGCTGCTAAGAGAATCACCATAGTTCTTGAGTAAAACATGCAGTCATTAAGCAAATCCAGCTTCCCCCATTGACTTTGCTTGTTAGAAACCAGCTGGGAAGGTCACAAGTGGAGATCTCATGACCCTGGGACACTGCAACATCATCAATAACACGCCTGTTGCCAAGCGCCTGAATTTTGATCACCCGATCGTGGGGATGCTGCAATGGTTATAACTGTGAGGACCGGTCCAAAGTCACATTTTTCAGTTGTGACCTAACTCTGAATGGCCATTAAATGAATTGTAAGTTGAGAACTTCCTCTAATTTGCATATGACTAAGTTTTCAGCATAGGTTATACGTACTATCGAGCTTTGCCATCTTAATGTTTTGTTTGTCGTTTCTCTGCTTCAGTTTTCATTCTACTTTCCAGACCCCTGTTTTCTCCCCAGCAGCAGCTCAGAGTGATTAAAAACAGAGGAAAGGCCCTCTAAATCTCTGTGCAACCCATTCAAATGTCTCTTGGCCTCCTGCTGTCTGAAGCCCCCTTTGATTCCACACACAGACACACACAGACACACACACACACAGAGAGAGAGAGCCTTGCAAAATCTGAAATGTGTCTCCGGGGAACTTTCTGGAGAAAACTCTGAAATTACACTTGACATCTGCAACAGCTGCTTCTCCACTAGCTATTTCCATTGCCTCTGTCCTCCCCCTCTCTTCTACCTTTCCTGCAAATCCAGGAGATATTTTACCAAATGATTTGGTCTGAGTATCGGATTCCAGCGGGCTGTTTGCGCTTTGCACGGCCCCTTCTCTCCCTTCTGTAATGAGTCCCGTTTTGAAGCTGCTGGTTGCAGCTCGCTCGCCTCTTCGTGCCTCTTGAATTAAATCCTCTCTAAATCTGATCAGAGGTGGCGATGTTTTCACTGGCCTTTTATTCCCGCGCAGAAAATGTCTGTGTGTCTCCAAGGAAGCAATGCAGCTCAGCCTCCCTGATTGAAGATAACAATCTAGATTTTCATAGCATCTCTTTTTCCTCCTTCGCCTTTTTCCTTGTCCTTTTTTTCCCCCTCCCCAATTTTTCTTGGCTACTTGTAATAACAACAGTTGCTTTTTAAAAAAAAATAAAATAAAAAGCTTTCTAGCTGGCCCTTTCAAAGATATTTCTTTGTAAGCAACGACTGTAAGAGATTTAATAGACCTGGGTAACCCAGACTTCAGTAACAGCTGTTCCTTGTGTACTTGTATTTTCAACCAAGAACAAGAGTTGTGCTTTAAACATGCTTGGCTAACTTTTGCGGCACTTCTCTTTTACCCTCTTGAAAAAACAACAACGACACATACACAATTAAAAACAGGTATGGCAATTGCTGCTTCATTAAAATTCCATCTTGTTTTTGCACCAGGAATCCCTGTAGTTTTTAACTGCAAGGTTCCCAACAGATATCTTGCTCAAAAAAGTCAAGCTGATGGCAGTCATTACACAACTGAAGCCCCACCCCTATTTTACATACATGCAAATGCACATAAAAGTGAGGCAGAGCTTCAATTGTGCAGTTGTGTTTTTTTTTAATCTAAATGTGTATTGGTAATGTACTGAAATACAAAGAAAGAAGATATAAAGCAGAAATACAAAGAGGGGAAAAAGCTAATATTAAAATGCAAAGAAGTTTTTTAAAAAACACCAAGATGATAGAAAAAGATTGCCACATGAGAACTAAAAAGTGAAAAAAAAGAAAAGCATTACTTTTTAATGACAAATCCTTCCTTTCCCTTCCATTTCTTCCCCTAACACAAGCCACAGTTTTGATATTTGTGTATCAAACCTTAAAAATTGTCCTTACTTTCTATCTGAGTCTTAGAAACCATATTCCAGATGTCTGAATCTATCAAATCTTGTAACTGTTCTTGTACAGATTCAGGTAGGGCTAATTGTGAAATTAGGTATTAAAGTGGAATCAAAGCCCATTTCTCTTCTGCATCTTCCTACCACGGGATGCTAAAGGTCTTGTGTAGTTGGTTCGTTGCAGGCAATAAGCAAGACAAAGGTTCCAAACAGTAACATGCTTTATTGCAGTCAAGCAGAACAGAATTGAAACAGTGGCTGCTGTGCAGCTATTTATATAGTTGGCCACTAGGTGGCAGCCAACAGATTTGAAGGAAGCCATTCCCGCCCCAAATCTACCAATGATAGTCCTGGAGACAACAAGTCTGGCTTAGTCAGTAGCCGTTACACATACACACCAATGAACAACTGTTAATGCAGCATTTAAACAGACACGTGAATCAGTACAAGCAAAACCCCCAATACATTACAAATGGAATATTTTGTTTTCCAGCAAGGAACAAAAAAAAAGATACTCTCATCTCTATGGCTCTGCAGAAACAAGGATGTGGAATTTTCTTTCCTAGATCATAACCTTTTACCTCTAAAGAGCATGGAACACAACATTGTTGCAATGCAACATGCATTTTTTTCGGTGTTTTTGGAATTGGTTTGGGTTGTTCCCCCCCCCGCCGCCCCCCCCATATGATTTGCTTGAACGTCTGTTATGAGAACAAGATGGAAGGGATCCTGAACAGCTCTGCTCCCCTGGCAGATTTCTAAGAAGCATCTGATATACTTTCTTGAACTTAGCTTTGGGTATATTCAGTCCTGTCCTTTCGGTTTCAAAACAAAAAGAGGTTTGTAGGTTTGCAAAGGTTATTTACACCCCACAAATGCTATACTAAGATGAGGGTTAGATAGGGGGAAAAACGCTGGGGAAGGCAAAGGCACAGATGAAACCACAGTCCGCTCTTAGCTGAAGAAGGATTCCAGGGACCATTACAACTCGTAAAGCTTTATTTCCTTTGAAATACTTCAAAACGATTTTATTCAACAAGGAATGAAGTGGCCAAGTTATGTCCTTTTTCTTTTTAAATAGTTTTACGTAAGCTTAAAAAACTACAGAAATACTAAAAGAACAATGGGAAAAAAGGAAATAGAAGAGAATAAATGAAAGATAACAAAAGAGAAAGAAAAAAGAAAGATACCTAAAGAAATGACTTCTGATTTTCTTTGCTTGCAGTTACAAATTGCTGCTGTTGTTGTTCAGTTGCTAAGTCATGTCTGACTCTTCGTGACCCTGTGGACCATATTATGCCAGCCCCCCCTTCCACTGTCTCCCCTAGTTTGCCCAAATTCATGTTCATTGCATCAGTGACACTGTTTAACCAACTCATTTTCGGTCATTCACTCTCAGATTGCATAACATGGTACCCTTCTTCTCATAAACAAATCTTTTTAATCAATAAACCCCAAAATCACCAATAGACTTTTATCCACTTTCAGCAAAAAGTCCATAAAGGGTTTCCAGCCTTTTGTGAAAACAATTCTTGTCCTCTCATTAATCAAATAAATCAGTTCAGCCATTTCTGGAAATTCAGCCACATTCACCATCCATTCCTCCATTATGGGTATTTCTGTAGTATTCCATCTTTGGGCATACAATAATCTTGCTGCAGTTACCATATATAAAACCAACAGCTGTAAATAACCTTGAAGAAAAGGGGCATATGGTGGCTCACGTGGTTAGCATGCTGGTATAGAATAGACTAGAATAACAGAGCTGGAAGGGACCTAGTAGGTCCAACCCCCCACCCCCAAGCAGCAGACCCTACACCATTTCTGACAGATGGCAGTCCAGTCGCATCTTGAAAGCCTCCAGTGATGAAGCTCCCACAACATCTGTTCCATTGGTTGATCGTTCTCACTGTCAGAAAATTTATCCTTATTTCTAGGTTGAATCTCTCCTTGATCAGTTTCCATTCATTATTCCTTGTCTGGCCTTCAAGTGCTTCAGGTATGATGATCGGAAGGGTGGTGTTCGAGACCCAGTTGATACTGCAGGATGGGGTGAGCTCCTGTCATTCGCTCCAGCTCCTGCTGACCCAGCAGTTTGAAAGCGAGCAACCATGAGTAGGTAAATGGGTACCACTTCAGTGGGCAGCTTAGCAGGAACATGAAAGAAGCCCTCAACTGGATGTCCTCCAGGCAACGGTGATGTCACTGGCTAACCCTTTCAATCTGGAAGTGCTTTGGGGCTTCCAAAATGACTGCAGTTGTGGTCAAGTTACATTGATGAATTGAGGGGGAAAAAGGTGTCCAGAAATTACAAATTCTGTAGAATTAAGTATATATAATTCCGCTAGGAACATATGATGCAATATATGCCTATTAAATTGTGTGCAGATTGAGAATGTATGGCTACATATGTGTGTGTGGAAACTTTCCAAAATTACATAATAATGGTAGTCCTCAACTATTTGTTTAGTGACCCCTTGATGTTACAGCCAACTGAAAAAAGTGACTTACGACCATTCCTTGCATTTACAACCTTCATAGCCTCCCCAGGGTCATGTGATCAAAATTTGGGCAGTGGCACTTGGGGGGGTCATGTGATCGCCATTTGAGACCTTCCCAGCTGGCTTACGACAAGCAAATCAGTAGGAGAAGCTGGATTTGTTTAACGACTTCAAGATTTACTGAACAACCGCAGTGATTTGCTTAATATCTGTGCCAAAAAAGCTCATAAAATGAGGCACAATTCCCTTTCATTACCATTGTGTTTAACAATGGCAATTCAGTTGGACCAATTGTGGTCAAATGTTGAGGACTAACAAAAGGGAATGTGGAAGCCCTGATAATATGATTTTCTGAGGAAAAAAAACATTCACCCCCTCCACACACACACACACAAACAGAGGTGTATTAAGATAAAGCTGAAGAAATTTGTATAGCTCTAAGTTGCCATTAAAACAAAAAAGTCCAAGGTCCAAAAGAGGCTGGGGTTGGGGTGATGGAAGAAAGAAAGTTGCCGGAGTTGTAAGTAGATACATTACTGGAACATTTACATTCTCTGTTCAGATATGGGATTGGATTTTATTTTTGTGTATAGTAAACTGTGTCTGTTTACTGTCTGAGGCTCAGTGTATATATCTGAGTGACTATTATTTTTTGAAAAGCAAAAAGTCATGCTTTCATCATTGGGCAGCTAGTCACCAAATTTCAGCAGTGTTTTGGGAGATTACCAAAAGGTTTAGAGAAGGTCTCTCAACCTTGGCAACTTTAAGATATGTGGGCTTCAGGTCCACATGCTGGCTGGGGGAATTCTGGGAGTGGAAGTCCACATACCTTCCTTCCTTCCTTCCTTCCTTCCTTCCTTCCTTCCTTCCTTCCTTCCTTCCTTCCTTCCCTCCCTCCCTCTTTCTTCCTTCCTTCCTTCCTTCCTTCCATCCTTCCTTCCTTCCTTCCTTCCTTCCTTCCTTCCTTCCTTCCTTCCTTCCTTCCTTCCTTCCTTCCTTCCTTTCTTTCTTTCTTTCTTTCTTTCTTTCTTTCTTTCTTTCTTTCTTTCTCCTTCCCTCCCTTCCTCTTTCTTTCTTTCTTTCTTTCTTTCTTTCTTTCTTTCTTTCTTTCTTTCTTTCTTTCTTTCTTTCTTTCTCCCCCTCCCTCCTTTCTCCTTCCCTCCCTCCCCTCCTTCCTTCCTTCCTTCCTTCCTTCCTTCCCTCCCTCCCTCCCTCCCTCCCTCCCTCCTTCCTTCCTTCCTTCCTTCCTTCCTTCCTTCCTTCCTTCCTTCCTTCCTTCCTTCCTTCCTTTCTCTTTCTTTCTTTCTTTCTTTCTTTCTTTCTTTCTTTCTTTCTTTCTTTCTTTCTTTCTTTCTTCTTTCTCTTTCTCTCTCTCTCTCTCCTCCCCTCCCTCCCTCCCTCCCTCCCTTTTTTCTTCTTTTTTTTTCTCCAACATTTTTCTTCCCTCCAGCTGACTTTACCTTTATATAGGTACCTCCAAGGCTCAGGTGGGGTGGGAAACCACCTGGAGGGACTGCAATAGAAGAGTGTCCAGATTGAACAGGATAAGCTATTCTTCCTGGTCACTTGAGGCATCTGGTTTGCAACTTCAGTCTGCAAATTTGAAAAAAAACATCTTTCACGTCAGCTGTGATTCATATATCCATTTCAGATACTTGTCTGTTAGCAAGCAAGAGCTGTGATGGATTTTTGTTCCATTTTTTTAAAAGGCAGATAACTAAAATAAATAGGCTGGCCGTAATCTTTCCAGTACATCTTGCCCAAAACTATGCCTGCTCTTTAAGGTTATAGAGAACGGCGGATCACTGCTTGAAGTCATTCGAACAGCAAGTAGGAAAATTCTATGCAAATATAAGCAAATTGTGTTTGACATTTAGGCGGGAAAGGCAAATGTTTTGAGGAATGCTTATGTGAACTTTGTAACTTATGACTGTGGGAGACACGGAGTTCAAGTGAAACAAAGCAATGACGATAGGAGCTAGTGACATATTTTGATTTCTCTTTCGTATTAAGAAACTTTTAGAAGCTTAGAACTCTTTCTGACCTACCCTGCTTATTTTCCACTCTTGCTTGCTGAACAAAGGAAAAGGGGAGGCATCTTCAGGTAGCTTCAAGGGAGGTGCCTTGGAACTCTATGATTCTATGATTCTATTGCTGTGAAAGTTTCAGACTTCCAAATCCCATCCCAGAGTTATGTGCTACCCAGTCATGGTGGGTCTAGCAGTCTCCTGACCATAGCAGGACCATGAAATCCTGATGCCAAGTTTGGATAAAAACTTGAAGTGGCTGTTGTTTGTGGGGAGTTTCTACACCACGGGTGTCAAACTCAATCACGTCACGTGACGTATCGTGACGTATCGTAATGTTTTTTGCCTTTGTGGAGCCGGGGTGGGCGTGGCCTACCCACCCATGGGCCGCCAGTTTGACACCCCTGTTCTACACAGAACCTAGCATTAGGTACTGTGGAAATTGGCCACCGTTGGGCCTGTACTATCATCATTCAGGCAGCTTGTTAAGAGTTTTGGGCGTCATCTTGCTTCACATATATATGCCTTTTAGGTTATAGATTGAACTCTGAGAGGTCCTTGGTCCTCTCTGAGCTTGGTTGTTTTCTGGCTGATGAAAATTTTACAGCTGTAAACACCTTTGGGACAACCACGACCTGAATGATTGAAAATATCCATAGACAGTCTCCTAGTCATTACCCCGAAGTCACCCAGCCCGTTTTCATGCTTAAGGCAGGAGTAGAACTCACAGTGTCTTGGTGATTGGCTCAAAGTCACCCAGCTGGCTTTCATGCCTAAGGAAGGATTAGAACTCAGAGTCTCTGGTGATTGGCCCAAACAATAAATGACTTGTTAACAGGGTGGTTTCAGGAATAACAAGAGAAGGTTGAAGGTCAACTTGGTAAGTCTTTAAGTACACACCTATAGGTCTGGTTTAAGTATGAATGGATTTGGATGCCATCCACTAAATCTGGCATTTGAACTCTCCTGTTGAGATCCCATTTCTATCAGCTGAAAGCTATTCTTCAATGGTATTCAAGAAAGAGGGGCCCCTGGCTGTCCTTCACATTGTGGTTTGGGCTGCCTATTATTTCTTTACTTCCTGCCTACCCTCTTCATTCATTCCAGGCAGCTAGCTAGGATGTGGAAATTCAAAGCTAACAGATGAAAAACACCACAGAAAATAACAGAATTCCATTAAGAAAAGAAACCTAGCTCACAGTGACTCACCTGCCTCCGAGGTCTGCTTGGATCAAAATGCAAAATGGCAATATTGTGCATATCTCACTGGAACCTTGCAACCCTATAGAACAGGGGTCTTCAAACTTGGCCCTTTGGTGACTCGTGGACTTCAACTTCCAGAATTCCTCAGCCAGATACGCTAGCTGAGGAATTCTGGGAGTTGAAGTCCACAAGACATAAAAGGGCCAAGTTTGAAGACCCCTGCTATAGAAGTCCATGCTGAAATAACCTTCATTAAAGGGAATGGGACTTACTCCCAAGGAAGTGTCCATTGGATTGCAGTTGGAATGCCAGTTTGGTCTAGTGGTTAAGGCACTGGGATAGAAAGCAAAAGACTATGAGTTCAAGTTCCAACTTAGCCATGAAAGCCAACTGGGTGACTTTTGGGCCAATCACCAGGAGATGGTGAGTTCTAGTCCCGCCTTAGCCATGAAAGCCAACTGGGTGACTTTTGGGCCAATCACCAGGAGATGGTGAGTTCTAGTCCCGCCTTAGCCATGAAAGCCAACTGGGTGACTTTGGGCCAATCACCAGGAGATGCTGAGTTCTCGTCCTGCTGGGTGACTTTGGGCCAGTCACACACTCTTAGCCCAACTCACCTGTTGTTGTGGAGAAAATAGGAGAAGGAAAGTGTGTTGGATATATTCATCACCTGCAGCTATTTGTAAAGATAATAAACAAACCAATAAATATGAGGCTTGTTGAAAGCATTCCGACCAAAGGCATCAAACCTATAGCTATAAAATGAGTTGGAGGAGAAGGAGAATTTGCCTTTGAGGCTCTGAAATGCAACTTATTTTAACATCCAGCCCAGAAGGGATCTTTAAAAGTTCAACACACACTTTTTTTGCCCCCACTCCAAACCGTGAACTCACCCTCCTGTCAACCTCATAGGATACCCACGAGGCTAAATGGCATATTTGACTTGACTTATAATCAATCACTTAATAACAGCTGCCTTTTAAAAAAAACACCCTGTGCCGGTTTCTCTAAATGCCCCACTTCCATATATTTTGGTTGTAATTTATGCATGGCCTCTCTGAATCTGATCGGTAGCCGCAATCCGTTGGCGTATTGACCTTGCGAGTCATTACTGGGGACATACGTCAATGTATCTGACAGGGGAAAAATTCCCATCATGTTTAACTGCCAAATTTTTGCCTCCTGGCTTTTTGTTGTCTTGCTGATCAATACACACGTGGACATTCTTGGACTCTGCTATTACTTAAACATTTAAGGCCTCTTGAGAACCTGTCAGTGGCAGGGAACAAATGAATAAACTTGGCCTCCCTTGGGGTAGAGAAACAGGAAGACCAAAAGAAAGGAAGTCAAATATTTAACACCTGTCCTCACCTTCATTCAGACCACTCATGAATCATCACATGAGGGCAGAGTTCTAGGCATATTTGGTTGTTTTGTCTTTTTTTCAAAGTTGAGTCCAGAAGCCTTGTTCTTCCTCACCATCCTGACATGTATCCATGGGATGGCTGGGAGGAGACCAATAGAATAGAATAGAATAGAATAGAATAGAATAGAATAGAATAGAATAGAATAGAATAGAATAGAATAGAATAGAATAGAATAGAATAGAATAGAATAGAATAGAATAGAATAGAATAACAGAGTTGGAAGGGACCTTGGAGGTCTTCAAGTCCAAACCCTTGCTCAGGCAGGAAACCCTACACCATTTCAGAAAAATGGTTGTCCAACTCTTCTTGAAAACTTCCAGTGTTGAAGCATTCACAATTTCTGGAGGCAAGTTGTTCCACTGATTGTTCTAACTGTCTGGAAATTTCTCCTTAATTCTAGGTTGCTTCTCTCCTTGATTAGTTTCCATCCATTGGTTCTTGTCCTGCCCTCAGATGCTTTGGAGAATAACTTGACTCCCTCTTCTTTGTGGCAACCCCTGAGATATTGGAAGACTGCTATCTTGTCACCCCTAGTCCTCCTTTCATTAAGCTAAACCAGGAGTAGCCAACCTTGGCTCTTTTATGACTTGTGGACTTCAACTCCCAGAATGATGACTGCCCAGATTATTCTCTGCAATCTTCTTGGCAGTTTGGTCTAGTGGTTAAGATGCTGGTTGTAAATTTTAATCCTGCTTTAAGCATAAAAGCTAGCTGGATGATGTTGGGCCAGTCACTAGGAGACTGTGTGTTCTAGTCCTGCCTTACGCATGAAAGCCAGTGGGTGACTTTGGGCCAATCACCAGGAGACTGTAAGTTCTAGTCCCACCTTAGGCATAAAAGCCAGTGGGTGACTTTGGGCCAATCACCAGGAGACACTGAGTTCTAGTCTGGCCTTAGGCATGAAAGCCAGTGGGTGACTTTGAGCCAATCACTCTCTCAGCCCAATCTATCAATCAGGCTTCCAGTTGTGGGAACAATAGAGAAGCAGCAATATTAGGCACATTTACTACTTTGAGAGTTAGAACGAGATCAAACAGAAGTGGTAGAATAATAATAATAATAATAATAATAATAATAATAATAATAATAATAATAATAATAATAATAATAATAATAATAATAATAATAATAATAATATGGTACTTAAAAATGCAAAACGATGAAAAAAAAATCTTCACAGAGGTAGACTCCCAGAAATTTAAAGGAGGAAACTCTCTCTACACAGTCCTCCACGATGTAAAGTGGGGCAGGTTCCTCCTTTTTTCTCGGGAAGTCTAACACCATCTCTTTCGTCTTGCCGATGTTTAGGTGCAAGTTGTTACTACACCATATGGATAGTTTTTGTACCTCTGCCCTATATGCTGTCTCATCCCCACCTGTAATAAGACCCACCACAGTTGTATCATCTGCGAACTTGATTATCGCAGTGGATGGGTTATATCACAGGTCGGCAACCCACGGCTCCCAGCCGCCCGGTGCGTGAGCACCTCTTCGAACGGGCAGTGGTGCGTGCGCACCTCTCCAAATGGAGAGTGGCACCGCCCGTTTGGAGAGGTGCGCGCGCACCTCTCCGAATGGACAGAGGTGCATGTGCACCTCCCCAAACCTTTGGAGAGGTGCGCGCACACCTCTGCGCGAACGGGCAGTGGTGCCGCTTGTTGGGAAAGCTGCCGTGGCATGTTTGCAGGCTACCAAAAGTGGCAGCTCTGTAAACAGGCCGCGGCAGCTTTCCCAACAAGCGGCGCCACTGCCCATTCTGAGAGGTGCGCGCGCACCTCTCCGAACGAGCGGAGGTGCGCGCGCACCTCTCCGAACGAGCGGAGGTGCGCGCGCACCTCTCCGAAAGAGCGGAGGTGCGCACGCACCTCTCCGAACGAGCGGAGGTGCGCGCGGACCTCCGGGCGAACGGGCAGCCCCACCACTCTTTGGGAAAGCTGTTGCGTCACGTTTGCAGGCTGCCGAAGGCGGTAGCTCTGCAAACATGCCGTCGCCATCGCGCAACCGGGAACCGGTTCCATCACACATAAAACAAATGGCAACTGTGCGCGTCCACGCATGCACAAGAAAAACCCATTTTGTGCATGCACAAAACATTTTTTTGTGCATGTGCGTGCATGGTTGCACGCACGCGGCTCCCACTTTTTTTATATGTGATGGAACCGGTTCCCAGTGGCTCTTTTCCTTTTTCAGGTTGCCGACCCCTGGGTTAGTCCCACCTTAGGCATAAAAGCCAGTGGGTGACTTTGGGCCAATCACCAGGAGACACTGAGTTCTAGTCTGGCGGAGGTGCGCGCGCACCTCTCCGAATGAGCGGAGGTGCGCGCGCACCTCTCCGAACGAGCGGAGGTGCGCGCGGACCTCCGCGCGAACGGGCAGCCGCACCACTCTTTGGGAAAGCTGTTGCGTCACGTTTGCAGGCTGCCGAAGGCGGTAGCTCTGCAAACAGGCCGTCGCCATCGCGCAACCGGGAACCGGTTCCATCACACATAAAACAAATGGCAACCATGCGCGTCCACGCATGCACAAGAAAAACCTATTTTGTGCATGCACAAAACATTTTTTTGTGCATGTGCGTGCATGGACGCACGCACGCGGCTCCCACTTTTTTTATATGTGATGGAACCGGTTCCCAGTGGCTCTTTTCCTTTTTCAGGTTGCCGACCCCTGGGTTAGATGATACACAATCATAAGTGTATAAAGAGTTCAGGTAGGGGCTAAGCACACAGCCCTGTGGCGTGCCGGTGCAAAGCTTCAGGGGGGTGGACAAAGCAGACCTGACCCTCACTGTTTGTAACCAATCCCTAAGAAAGTCTTCAATCCAATCGCAGATGGTGGGGGAGAATTTCAAGTCAGTCAGCTTCTCGATGAGAATGCTCGGCAAAATGGTGTTGAAAGCCGAGCTGTAGTCAACAAAAAGCATCCTGACATAACTTCCAGGTTTCTCGAGATGACTTGCTACAGAGTGTAAAGCAGTAGCTATAGCATCGTCTGTCGACCTATTTCCCCTGTAGGCAAATTGATGTTTATCAAAGTCCAGTGGGAGGCATGTCCTAAGATGTTGGAGAACCAATCTTTCGAAGCATTTCATGACTACAGACGTTAATGCAATAGGTCTGTAGTCGTTCAGGCACTCAACTGCGGTTTTCTTGGGGACCGGGACAATGGTAGCTGCTTTCAAGCATGATGGTACACATGCCGTTTGCAAGGAGATGTTGATTGATCAGCACAATTCCTGACCACTATCCCCAGCACCCCATCTGGGCCTGCGGCTTTGCTGGGATTCACAGCCTTCAATACAGCTCTCACTTGGTGTTCACACAGGGTGAGTGGCTGAGAGTCAGAAGGCCGGCCAGCAAAGGCTACGGTGTCTGGTCTTTTAACCTCGTAGTGGGTGAAGAAGATATTCAGCTCCTCAGCCAATGAGGCATTGGTGTTTGCCATGCTCCTTGTGCTGCCCTTATAGTTGGTTAAGTGCTGCAGTCCCTGCCATACTTGCCTTGGATCGTTGTTCACTAAATGGTTCTCCACCTTTTGTTTGTATTGTTGTTTTGCCATCCTAATGCCTCTTCTGAGATTTGCCCTGGCCTCTCTGTATCTGTCCCTGTCCCCTGCCTTAAAGGCAGAATCCCGGGCTCTCAGGAGTGTTCGTATCTCTGCAGTCATCCAGGGTTTACAGTTCCTGTAAACTCTAATGCACTTATCCGTTGTTACACTATCAGTGCATGTTCTAATATAAGAGAGTATGGCATCTGTATATGAATTTAGATCTTGTTCTAATTGTTGATACGCTACCCAGCTGGAATTATCCACTGGACTTTATCTGAATTGGAACACCTAGACCGGAAAACGCATAAACTTTTGAATATGCACCATGATCTACATCCACGAAGTGACATCGACAGGTTGTATCTGCCAAGAAGAGTAGGGGGCAGAGGGCTACTGCAAATCCAACAAACTGTAGAAGAAGAAAGACGAAGTTTGAATAACTATGTAAATCAAAGTACAGAAAAATTGCTGCAGGCTGTGAAAACAGAGAGCATTATAAAAATAACAGAAACAAAAGCAGAATATAAGGAAAAACGGCGGGATGTCAGATTAAATAGATGGAAAACCAAACTTTGCATGGACAGCATTTGAAAAACATTGAAGGAAAATGTGAACTTGACATGGGCTTGGCTTAAGACGGGAACCATCAAGAAAGAAACAGAAGGCTTAATACTGGCTGCTCAAGAACAAGCACTACAAACTAATGCCATGAAAGCGAAGATACAAAAATCTACTGACAATCCAAATTGCTGACTTTGCAATGACAAAGTTGAAACTGTTTCACATTTAATATGTTTCTGAAGCAAAATTGCGCAAACTGATTACAAAGCTAGACATGACCGAGTTGCTAAACTAATCCACTGGGCATTGTGTTAAAAAATATGACTTGCCTGTGTCCAAAAAGTCGTGGGAACATAGGGTGGAAAAAGTTGTTGAGAATGAGAGGGTGAAGATCTTGTGAAACTTCTGAATACAGACAGATTGCCATTTGGAACACAACACGCCAGATATTGCAGTTGTAGAGAACCGAAGCGTACAGTTGATTGATATCGTTGTACCAGGAGATGCCAGAGGTGAAGAAAAAGAACTGGAAAAAATTACGAAATACCGCGACCTGGCCATCGAAACTATGCGATTATGGATGAAATGCGTAACAGTGATACCCATTGTCATTGGGGCACTGGGAACTATGTCCAAAAACTTTGCAAAACACATCAAGAAATTGCAGCTTCCTGCAATAACTCCAGCAAAGCTACAAAAGACTGCGCTACTCGGAACATCTTACATTTTAAGGAGATACCTGGTTGATACCTAGGATGCTGGCAGCAACCCATGTCAACCATTAGTGCCAGTCAATTTGAGTGTTCAGTTGACTGAGTTTCATGTTTTATGAATAAAAGTTTATTATTATTATTATTATTATTATTATTATTATTATTATTATTATTATTATTATTATTATTATTATTATTATTATTATTATTATTATTATTATTAGTGTTTGCCCTTGCAGTCTTCCAAGGCTGAAAAATTGGGAATGGCCTAAAGTCAGCTATCTGGCTTTGTGCCTAAGGCAGAACTAAAACTCATGGCTACCTGGAGTTCTAGTCCAGTGTCTTTAAGAATAGAATAGAGCTGGAAGGGACTTTGGAGATCTTCTAGTCCAGCCCCCTGCTCAAGCAGGAAAACCTATACCATTTCAAGCAAACCACAAGACCAAACTGGCTTTCAGTGTGGGTCTGTGTATATGTAAATTTCTGGTAGCAATAGCTAGTAAGCACTTTGATGGAAGATTGCTGGAAAATGCAAAGTCTGTTAATCCTAAACTGGGAAATTAAAGAAGTTCTTATGGGTGAAGTCAGTGACAAATTGGCACTAGATAAGAGTTAACAGAATTCAAGATGGGTTGAACTTAGACTGCTTGTGGAAACGTAATGACTCCAGGCTGATTCCTCTCTTGATTCCACCCCCAGGCTCTGCCTGTCCTTCTACTATGTGCTTGTGATGGAACTTTATCATTGTAACTGTCCAGAGTCCATATTGTGCCATCAAGGGCCCAGCCAAGGAGGACAGCCAAGGAGAGAATTAGCAAACCAGAGTTTTAATTGCTTAGGCATCTGGATTTCTTAGGAAGAGCCTCCATTAAGATTATGTCGCTTGTGGAAACACAAATCAAAAGCCCTAGGGGATCTTTGAAGGAAACTGTTTATGCCTTTATCTTGTTGTTGGAAGCCAGAACTAGGTAAAAGGAGGATATAGAGTGGAATTTACCACTATCTTTCTCCTGGTGGTGTGTGTATGTGTGTGTGTATGAC
The DNA here is from genome assembly GCF_947247035.1 of Vipera ursinii. Classification (NCBI taxonomy): domain Eukaryota; kingdom Metazoa; phylum Chordata; class Lepidosauria; order Squamata; family Viperidae; genus Vipera; species Vipera ursinii. The sequence goes on from NC_139516.1 coordinate 201,447,708, forward strand.
ATGGTAGACACAACAGTTCTAATGGCCAGGAAAGTGTGCCAAAGTAATCAAAGGTAAGTCAGACTTGTTTATCCAGTTTCATTCACTTTTGTCAAGTAATATTATTGAGTTTTCTCACTGTTGTTGATTTTGACAAGTCCCTTCAAGCTATTTTTGCTATTTTTTGTGGGTGTCCTAGTTGTGGAGGATTGCTCTCAGAGAATATTGTGTGGGAAACAGTAGAGATGGTAAACTAAGAGGCTGTCCAAAAATGAAGTCACTTGCCACAGTGGGGTTTCTCAGCTTTAGCAACTTTAAATTGAGTGGACATCAACTCCCAGAATTCCCCACCCAGCAATTCTGGGAATCAACCAATCAATTAATTTTCAATAGCAGCCCATCTCAGTCAATGACCCTGGACAGCTTACAATTCAAAAATATTTGAAGTCTAAACAATTTCCAAGTTTCTGTAGTTGAGGGACACTGGGGATTCTGGGAGTTGAAGTCCACACAGCTTAAAGCAGGGGTCTTCAAACTTGGCCCTTTTATGACTTGTGGACTTCAACTCCCAGAATTCCTCAGCCAGGCATGCTGGCTGAGGAATTCTGGGAGTTGAAGCCCACAAGGCATAAAAGGGCCAAGTTTGAAGACCCCTGGCTTAAAGTTTTATACTTGACAAACCTTGAAGATTCTGGGAGTTGACGTCCACACAACCAAAGCTCCTGAGGTTGAAAAACATCACACTAAAGGATTTCTGTCATCTACTACTAAACATTATTGGCTCTTCAAAAGAAACCTGGTATTTCAAATAGGGGATCACAAGGGCAAATGTGGAGTCATGGATTTTTAGCAAAGTCCTGCATGATGCTGTGTTATGATCGAGGGTGTACAGAAGGACAAAGGGCACCATCCAAGAGCCAAAGTTCATCATAGTATTTGTGATATTGTATTTATATTTTAGGGACGTGGTGGCTCAGTGGGTTAGGACGCTGAGCCTGTCGATGAGAAGGTCGGCAGTTTGGCGGGTCGAATCCCGAGTGCCGCGTAGCAGAGTGAGTGCCTGTTACTCGTCCCAGCTTCTGCCAACCTAGCAGTTCGAAAGCACGTAAAAAATGCAAGTAGAAAAATAGGGACCACTCCGGTGGGAAGGTAACAGCGTTCCGTGCGCCTTTGGCGTCTAGTCATGCCGGCCACATGACCACGGAGACGTCCTCGGACAAGCGCTGGCTCTTCGGCTTTGAAACGGAGATGAGCACCGGCCCCTAGAGTCGGAAACGACTAGCACGCATGTGCGGGGGAACCTTTACCTTTACCTTTACCTTATTTATATTTTATAAATTATACAATTTTATTTTTAATATTCTAAGCTTCCCAGAATTACTGTGTGGGCAGCTAATATGGATTTATCAGTACTCATAATATTATGAAGTTATACCAGCATTATGCAAGACTGTGACCTCAATTGCCCATTGTCTGCAAGAATCAGTAAGAAATTACAATAAAGTAGAAATCCCTGTACAATTTGTAATTGTAGTTGAGAAAGTATACATCTAATCAAATGCATCTGTATACAAGTATATTTTACAGTGAGGAAACAAATATCAGAAAATGGACAAGGTGTTAACTCCCCCCCCCCACAAGCTATGGTTTGATGAATTGTTGAAGGAAAAGTTTTTATCAGGTTATTTTTAATTTTTGCACACAATCTTTGTAGCAGAGACCAATGAACGGTGTCCTCCTGCAGAAGCCCAGATGGTACAATAATCCTCTCTATATTTTGAAAATTCCTCCAAATTCTTACATATGTAAAATCACTCCGGACGTCGCTTTAAAAAGAATCGAGAAACAAGCTGTGTCACAATATCAAAAATGGAGGAAAACTTGTGCAAATTGCATTCTCATTTATGCTTTGAAAATTGAAACGGACAAACATGAGCAGCAACTTCCCCCATGGCGGGCAACTCTTTTGTGTCTGGAAAGAACACAATCATGCTCCAATCGTATCACAAGGGCACAATTGGAAAAATGGACCTATAGCAAACTTAGTCAACCACCAAATATTTACAAACATAATTCTTTCTATTTTTTTCCCCTTCCTGGAATTCCTGTCGGCACTGAATGAACATAATATTCACGGAGATTGAGAGCCGAGACTGGTAAATTTGATGTTTCCTGATAGTTGGCTTCTGTTTGGGTGGCTTGCTGAGTTCTCCCAGGTTTGTCCATCTTTGCTGGCCTTTCCCACGCGACTCCCAATCTCCCTTGATCTGAAGAAAAGCCAGATACACTTCAATTAACCTGATGGTTTTAGAGCAATTTTCCCCTCCTGTGGTTTTTCCATCAGCTTAGATTCATTTGCCCCTCAGCTATTCAAGTTTGAACTTTCACCTACTGGAAAGTTCTTCCTTCTTCCATGTTGTCCTTGCTTCTTGCAACCATGAGATGGCAGTATTAGCATTCCCATCAGGCCCTGGGGGGGGGAAATGGATGGACACTTTTCTGCAGCTCCTTGACAGACTGCAGTTTCCTCACTCAGTTATGCAAAAGACCAATTTACTTCTCAAAGCCATTTATTTCCTAGGTTGAGATGTTTTTTCGGTGGTGGAAATGTAAGGCAGGAAAGAAGCTGGTTGCCGAGGGTGTATCACTGTCTGCACTGTGAGAAGCAAAAAAATGTAGAGATTACTAAAGTGGATTCTAAATCTGGGAGAGATTTTGGACAATTGCCTGCTGGTGAAGCTACTTTTCCATTCCCTGGTGATCTTCTCAACCAACAGAAGTCTAATTAACGTTCTGATGCAACCTTCTCCCATAAGAACATCAGAAGAGCTAGGGCTGAGGCAAAGATCTATCAGGTCCACCATTTTGTCCCCCTCATGACTGATTCAGGGGATTAAGAAGGTCTCAAACTAAAGTCTCTCTTCCATCATGGCACTTCAACAGCTACTATTTAAGGCACGTTGCATATGATTTGAGAACTATCTTTGTCACCCAACAGCACAAACATTTGTGTGACCACTGAACTTGGATCCAAAGTCAAACTCAGTGGATTGAATGTAATATTCTAATTTCTTGATTTCCAAGGTTGATTTATTCTAGCAATGACCAAGAAGAACATACTTCTTGAATAATTATCAACTTATTTCAGAGTATACCCCAACCTCCCAATAAGCATGTTGGACAGTTGCAGCAGTCTCCAAAACCTTTAAGAAATCCACACACTTTTACCATTGTTGCACTTTTTTTTTTTTACAATGAACCATCATTGTAGTTAGATGCAATTGAAAAAATAATAATATTTTACTGACAGATAAAATGTGAGTTCACACAAAACTTTAAACTTAGAAAGCATGGTTTGGGGGTTCACGGAAGAGGTTAAGCCAAAACAAATAAGCCTTACGGTGATGGCTTAGTTCACACAATATATACTAAGACAATGTCCGATTTTCTCACAACGTGCTGATCTACCATCTACATCAGGGGTGTTAGACTGCCGGCCCGTGGGCCGGATGCATCACGCGGAAGCCGCGCCCACCCCATTGCCGGCAATGGCAAAACAGTCCTGATACGTCGCACGACATCACGTGACATCGTGAGTTTGACATGTCTGATCTACATAATCCTAGCCTAGCAGGTGGTGAGAAGCCAATTTAAGAACTGAATTCAGAATTAGTCATGCTCACAACCGACTTACTGAAATGAATCAGACTTTTCTTCCATTAATTTCAGTGGGTGTAGTCTGGCCTGGATCCAACCCATAATTAAATGTGCCAATGCCAAATGGCACAGGGGAGGATAAGAGAAGTATCAATGTAGTGTGTAAGTTAGAATCTCTAAAGAACTCAGGAGAAAAATCTATATATCCATATCCCCTCAACCTACAGGCTGCTGCTGTAATAGAATGCAAGTTACTCCTTTCCCAACTGCTCATGCTTAAGAAATCTGAAGGCAAATGATCTTCTATTTCTACAATGCTCGCGTAGAATTCAGGGAAAAATTCAAGTTGATTGGGTGCAATTCTGATGTTCTTTGGAAGGACAGTTAATGCTAGATAATAGCCAACATTCCAGAAGATAGGCTGAAGAAAGAGGAAGATCTTGAAAGACTTGAACACGGGACCCTATCTAACAAAATGATGGGAAAGGTAAGAGTCGACTTTTAGGCACGTAAAACCAAATACACAGATACAGAATAGGTGGGACATGGCTCAATGGTAATAACTGGGAGAGGAATCTTGGAGTCTTAGTGGACAATCACTTAAATATGAGCCAGATGTGTGCTGCAGCTGCCAAAAGAGCCACACACTCCTAGGCTCTATTAACAGAGGGATAAAATCAATATCTCATGAAGTGTAAATACCACTTTACAATCCCTTGGTAAGGCCACACTTGGAATACTGCATCCAGTTTTGGTCACCACGATGTAAAAAAGATGTTGAGACTCTAGAAAGAGTAGAGAAGAGCAACAAAGATGATTGGGGGACTGGAAGCTAAAACATATAGGGAACGGTTGCTGGAATTGGGAATGTATAGTTTAATGAAGAGAAGGGTGAGGGGTGACATGATAGCAGTGTTCCAATATCTCAGGGGCTGCCACAAAGAAGACGGAGTCAAGCTATTCTCCACAACCTGAAGGCAGGACAAGAAGCAACGGATGGAAACTAGTCAAGGAGAGAAGCAACCTAGAACTAAGGAGAAACTTCCTGACAGTCAGAACAATTAACCAGTGGAACAACCTGCCACCCACCCCATTGCGGGCTATGGCAAAAACGTTGCGATACGTTGCAACACATCATGTAACGTTGCAAGTTTGACACCCCTGGTGTAGAAAGGCCAGACTTCATAATTGTCTCCAAGCACAAAGTATTGTGCAATGAACAGGAATCCAGTTGCAGAACCTCACAGATGATGTTCATGGAACATGGTCCCTACACTTAGAACAGTGAAAAGCCCCCACAGGCCTTTGTTGCTAATGGGTCCATCCTTAAGAGTCATCAGCTGGTGAAAAATACGTGAAATACATTCATCGGCTTTGTACGGACATGCCCCAAGGAGGGAAAAGTGATTTGTCACACTGCAGCTTGAATATCATCGTGAAATGAAAAGATAATTGCTCTTAAATTTCTCTCTCCCCTTTCTTTTAAGAATCATGAATGTAAAATGTTGTAAAATACACTCGCGGATCAGATTTCATATGTATAGAATAGCTGTTGCGACTATGAGATCCACCCAGTAATTATGATAATATTTCTTCTGCTATTTTTTCCCCCACTCCAATGCGGTTCTTCCTTTCCTCGTATTGCCCCAAGGATGTTGCTTTAAATTGGCTGGAAAAAAAGTTGGTTTGACAGATTTCACATTGTCCCGTGTATTTATTTATTTATTTTCCCCTATAAAGCAGGGGAAATCCTTTGCAGGAAAGACTGAAAAAATCAGACCTTTATGTTTTCCGAATGCCACAAAGAATAGGGTTAGAATAAATATCATGCATACAGAACGCAGCTGCGCACATTTCAAAGCACCCTCTTGCCCGGGGGTGAGGGTGATCAGATCCCTGAGTTTAGGCTGGTTTATTTCAACGCCAGATCCGTTGTTAACAAGGCTCCCCTCATTCGTGACTTGATCGAGGAGGAATGCGCGGATCTGGCGTGCATTACGGAAACTTGGGTGGGCTCGGAGGGAGGGGTCCCTATGACTGAATTATGTCCCCCAGGTTTCCGTGTGCTACACCGGCCGCAGGCTCAGGGCAGGGGTGGAGGGGTGGCGGTGGTTATCAGGGAGACTTTATGTCCGCAGGAGACCACCATTGTCCAGACTGGCAGGAGTGAGACCCTCCTCCTGAGATGTGGCCCTCAGGTTCAGATGGGCTTGTTGCTCACATACCTGGTGCCCAGCTGTGTGGCAACAGCCCTGCCCGAGCTGCTCGACACCCTCTCAGGGTTGGTGGTGGAGTTTCCCAGGCTTATGGTACTGGGTGACTTCAACCTGCCTTCACTGGGAGGGTCGTCTGAGTTGGCTCGGGAGTTCATGGCTTCCATGACAGCCGTGGGCCTGACCCAAGTAATTCAGGGCCCGACTCATGCGGTGGGTCACACTCTCAACCTGGTGTTCCTGTCCAGACAGTGGTTGGATGATCTAGGAGGGGGTTCACCGGTCATTGTTCCCCTGTCATGGTCCGACCATTATCTCCTGCGGCTGGTCTTCCGTTATGCTACCCCCCACTGCTGGGCGGCGGAACCGACCAGGTGGTTCCGCCCCAGGTGCCTAATGGACCCAGAACAGTTCCAGATGGTGCTTGGGTCTATACCAATCGCCCTCACCCACAGCCCAGTTGAAGACTTGGTTGATGCCTGGGATAAGGCAGCCGCTGAGGCACTCGACTGTGTTGTACCCTTGCGACCCCTGACCCAGCGCAGATCTGGTTGGGCACCATGGTTTTCTGTGGAGCTCCGGGAGATGGAGCATCGGAGACGGGGTCTAGAAAGCTGTTGGAGATCCACCTGATCTGAATCTGACCGATTGCATTTAAGAACCTTTATAAGGTCTTATCTTGTGGCGATGAGGATGGCGAAGGCTCATTACTTCGCTGCCCTTATCGCGTCCGCAGATAATCGCCCAGCCGCCCTGTTTAGGGTGACTCGCTCCCTCCTTAACCAGGAGGTGAGGGAGGATCCCTTGCAGGGGCGGGCCGAGGAGTTTAGTCATCATCTGACGGACAAAATTGCTCAGATCCGGGCCGGTTTGGACTCTGACTGGGCAGAGTCTGACGTGGAGGAATCGGATGGTCTTGAGCATGTTATCTGGACTGAGTTCGATCCTGTTTCCCCTGATGATGTGGACAGGATGAGGAGGAGGCTGAGCTCCACCACCTGTTTGTTGGACCCGTGCCCCTCCTGGCTGGTTTATGCGGCTCAGGAGGAGACACGAGGCTGGTTCCAGGCAGTAATAACTGCTTCCTTGAAGGAGGGTGTCTTCCCCGCCTCCCTGAAGGAGGCAGTGGTGAGACCCCCTCCTCAAGAAGCCTGCCCTGGACCCAGCTGTTTTAAATAACTATCGTTCGGTCTCCAACCTCCGCTTTCTGGTGAAGGTTGTTGAGAGTGTGGTGGCCCATCAGCTTCCTCTGTTCCTGGATGAAACTGATTATCTGGACCCGTACCAATCGGGTTTCAGGCCTGGGCACAGCACGGAGACGGCATTGGTCAAGCTGGTGAATGATCTCTGGCGGGCTCGGGACAGGGGTTGTTCCTCTGTCCTAGTCCTATTAGATCTCTCAGTGGCTTTCGATACCATCGACCATGGTATCCTACTGCGGCATCTCAGGGGGTTGGGAGTGGGAGGCACTGTTTTGCGGTGGTTCTCCTCCTACCTCCGGGGCCGCTCGCAGTCAGTGTTGACAGGAGGGCAGAGGTCCGCCCCGAGGCCTCTTGTTTGTGGAGTTCCTCAGGGGTCGGTTCTCTTGCCCCTCCTGTTCAACATCTATATGAAGCCACTGGGCGAGATCATTCATGGTTTTGGGGTGGGGTACACTGATGATACCCAACTTTTTTTTCCACCCCAAACGAACCCAGCGATGCCCTCGCCGTGATGTCCCGTTGCCTGGAAGCGGTCCGGGTCTGGATGGGGAGAAACAGGCTTCGTCTCAATCCTGCCAAGACTGAGTGGCTATGCATACCGGCATCTCGGGTCAACCAGACTATTCCATCTCTAATGATGGGGGGTGAGGTGTTACCCCCCGTTGATAGGGCTCACAACTTGGGCGTCCTCCTGGATTCACAGCTCACTTTTGAAGACCATATAGGAGCCGTGACCAGGGGGGCTTTTGCCCAGGTTCGCCTGGTGCGCCAGTTGCGACCCTACCTGGACCGAGATGCCCTACGCACAGTCACTCATGCGCTCGTTACCTCCCGTTTAGACTACTGCAATGCTCTCTACATGGGGCTGCCCTTGAGGACCACCCGGAGGCTTCAGCTGGTGCAGAATGCAGCCGCGCGAGTCGTGATGGGGGTCTCCTGAGACTCCCATGTAACACCTCTACTCCGCGAGCTGCATTGGCTTCTGGTTGCCCTTCGGGTGAGTTTCAAGGTGCTGGTGATGACCTATAAAGCCCTAAATGGCGAGGGTCCAGGATATTTGAGGGAACACCTGCTGCCAGCATCAAGCTCCCTTCGTCCAGTGCGCTCCCACAGGGAGGGTCTTCTCAGGGTGCCGCCGGTTAAAGATTGCCGGCGGGTAACACCCAGGGGTAGGGCCTTCTCAGTGGGCATGCCTGCCCTGTGGAACCAGCTGCCTGCGGAGCTTAGGACTGCCCCTGACCTTTGCTCATTCCGCCGGGACCTGAAGACCTGGCTCTTCGAGCTCTCTGGCCCAGGCTGAGAATTTTAATTTTAATTTTAATTTTAACTGGGTTTTTATTTTTCTCAGGGTTTTATTTAATCTTTTTAAATTTGTTTTAACGTTTGTATTGACTTTCTTTTAAATGCCCTGTAAACCGCCCTGAGTCCTTCGGGAAAGGGCGGTATATAAATCTAAATAAATAAAATAAATAAATAAATAAAACCTGAAGGCTCTGGCATTTGGAGAATTTCAAGGCTCAGTGCGCTTGCCTTTTGAATGGGAAGGAAAAGGATCCAACTCAACTGTTGAAAGTTTGAATGGCTGTGGATATTTGAAACACCTACCTTTTCCATTTATAACCCCAGATGGAATTGAATTTTCCCCCATTCAGCACTGGCGCACTCTTGAAGTCCCAGTTCCTGCTCCAGGGGTAGTTGGCAACGATGGTCAGAATGCTTTTTTTTGCACAGATTCATTTTGATACATCCAAAAAGCCCTCCCCATAGTCACTCCTGCTTTGGTCACCTTGCATGTGGGCTATTGCAATGCATTCTTTATAGGACTGCCCTTGAACAGCCCTTGGAAGCTTCAGTTGGTTCAGAATGAAGTGACATAAGCCGTTATGGGCGTACAAAGTGATGCTCAGGTAACACCACTGCTCCATGAGCTACAATGAATAGAATAGAATAGAATAGAATAGAATAGAATAGAATAGAATAGAATAGAATAGAATAGAATAGAATAGAATAGAATAGAATAGAATAGAATAGAATAGAATAGAATAGAATAGAATAGAATAGAATAACAGAGTTGGAAGTCACCTTGTAGGTCATCTAGTCCAACCCCCCCCCCATTTATACCATTTCTGACAGATGGCAGTCCAGTCTCTTCTTGAAACCCTCCAGTGATGAAGCTCCTACAACTTCAGAAGGCAATTTTTTTCCATTGGTTGAGTGTTCTCACTGTCAGAAAATTTCTCCTTATTTCTAGGTCGAATCTCTCCTTTGATCAGTTTCCATACGTTATTCCTTCAGGTGCTTTGGAAAATAGGTTTTTTTTTAAAAAAAAAAAATTCCATTTATATCCCACCCTTCTCCGAAGACTCAGGGCGGCTTACAAGCTTAGCAGTAGCCTTCATTCTATGTATATGCCTGCTTATTAGGGCTTTTGTCCCCCCCAAGCGGCAAGGTTGATCATCTCCTCTCTGTAACAGCCCCTCAGATATTGGAACACTACTATCATGTCTCCCCTGGTCCTTCTCTTCACTAGACTAGCCATGCCCTGTAACCGTCCTTCATATGCTTTAGCCTCCAGACCCCGAATCCTCTTTGTTGCTCTTCTTTGCACTTTTTCTAGAGTCTCAATATCCTTTTTTATGGTGACCAGAACTGGTTGCAGTATTCTAGGTGTGGTCTTACTAAGGCTTTATAGAGTGGTATTAGTACCTCACGCGATGATCACTAGTAGGCTTCCAGTTGCAATTTAAAATGTCATTATCACCCATAAAGGCTTCATGGCCTACAGCCCAGCTATTTGAAGGACTATCTATCTTCTATAAAGTCTGTCCATCTTGTACAATTGGACAGAATCGGCTTACTTTTGGTCTCATTGATTAAACATTGATGGAGCCAAGGAAATGGGTCTTCTCTTTTGCGATAACTGCCCTCTGGTTCAGCAACCCTCCAGAGATTTAAATGAGTCCTACACTTACCTCATTTAGATAAGCCTTGAAGACCTGACTCTTCCCCCAGGTGCTGAGCTAAACGTATTGCAGGCTTTCTATTGCTCAGTCTGGGCATTTGTCATTTTCTTATGGAATACAATTTAACCATAATCAGAGAGAATATAATGGGAAAGAATGGATCTTGCTATGGTTTAGGACAGTGATGGCAAATCTTTTAGAGACCGAGTGCCCAAACTGCAACCCAAAACCCACTTATGTATCATCGGGTGCTGGGTGGTCATGGCCCATTGGGTGCATGTAGCCCTTTGGGTGGGTGTGGCTGCAGTGGTAATGGCAGACTGGGTGGGACTAAAAAGTTCAATCAATCAATTCCAACTTTGCGAGATCTGTTCCCCCCTCCCGTGAGAAGTTGAAATTGATTGATTGATTGAACCTTTTTTTTTTTGCACAGGGCAGTGGAGGCCTAAAGTGAAAAGGTTTTATAAAACCCAGCTGAAGGCCTAGGACTGGGGCGATGGCGCATGTGCCCACAGAAGAGGGCTCTGCGTGCCACCTGTGGCACGCATGCCATAAGTTCGCCACCACGGTTTTAGGAGATAAACTTTGCCACCCTTGAAAATGTTGTTTCAGTAAACTGAGAACTTTCTTCAGATCATTTATTATTATTATTATTATTATTATTATTATTATTATTATTATTATTATTAATTTTATTTGTATACCGCCCTTCTCCCGAAGGACTCAGGGCGGTGAACAGGGCAATCCTCATCCTCAAAAGATGTTGCAGAATCTGAAATGTATATGGATTAGAAGCAGAAAAATTTAAATAATTAATATTAACTGTAGCAAGCACCTGAAAGTGGAACAAAATGCAAAGTAATGAAACTTATCACGGAAAGAACCAGCCTAGGAGTAAGGAGAAGTTTTCTGGCAGAGAACAAATAATCAGTGGAATGGCTTGCCTTCAGAAGTTGTGGGTGCTCCATCACTGGAAGTTTTTTTAAGAAAAGATTGGACAACCATTTGTCTGAGATGGTATAGGACAGGGGTAGGCAACCTCGGCTCTTTTATGACTCATGGACTTCAACTCCCAGAAGCATAGCTGACTCAGGAATTCTGGGAGTTGAAATCCATAAGTCATAAAAGAGCCGAGGTTGCCTACCCCTGGTATAGGATTATCTGCTTGAGCAAGGGTTGGACTAGAAGATCTTGTAAATCCCTCCCAACTCAGTTATTCTGTTAAGCAATTTTTAATTAAACTTGCATTTCAGAAAAATCAGATCAAACTTTGTCTCAACCTGATGGTCTTACCGAACTGCCTGTTGACATGCAAAAGTTTAAATTATAGCATATATCATCTATCGCTCTTTCTCTTTCATACACAACTTTGCTTTTGAATTAAATCTGAATCCAGATATCCCTACTTTGCAGATATGCATTATCCCTTGACCTCCATATATAGTCCATCTCTCTCTAGACAGATCAAAGAAACAGTTTGGGAATAATTTGTTTTGTAGCCTTGAAGGAGTACACAATTTTGATTTTTCATCTAATTGTAAGCCCTCTGGAGATCATAGTGCTTTTATACTTATATGTCATCTAAGAAATATTGTTGGCATCAACTGCTATTAATAGAAGCAGCAAGAGTCACCCAGGACTAAACTGAGGGCTGGCTCTTAGGAATTTGATGTGAAAGCCTCCACTGTTTCATTTTTTTCTACATTTTTTTTAATACTGCAGGAAATGGTCCCTGAGGGATAATAAATTTTAAAACCTGCTGCACCTTTCTCGAAAACAAAGCAAAACCAACAATTGTGGTTTGAAAAGAAAACTTGAAATGGTTCCCACCTAAGTGGATATACTATGTAACAAGGTAGAGTATGTTGCGTGCAAGTTTTGGATTTAAAAAAAATAGGATGTCAATCATGGCAGTAGGTAACTTTGCTTCTCCTGCCTGCTGTGACTCGTTTGTTACACACAATATAAATAATATGAGGAATGTAGGCTTACTCATCATTTGTCATAAGTAGGAAATGAAAAGGCAAGTAAAATGTATACAATACACACAATTTATAACCCAACCAAAGCATTCATGGCCCAACAACTATCTATAGTAGCTAGGCAGCTGTTTAACCCCACACTGTCTCCACCTTGTTAGGTGACAAATGATGAATTGGCCTTCTTTTGGAAATGTTAGCCCGTAAAGAACAAGGCAGAAGAATTGGACTTAGCATAACAGTTTGATTACTGTCACATCATTGAATAATAAGAATTAAGCATTAATTTAGTTTCTGTCTTTACCTCGCCTAATCTTATTCCTCAGAACGTTATTCTGTTGAAACAATCCGCTTGCTTTGCTTGACATATACATTTCATACAGGATATAATCTACTTGTTAGGACATGTCAGCGGCTTTCCTGTTTAAGGTGTTGGTGGTTAAACTTTGCTTTCAGAAGTCTGTTGATTAGCTACTCCTATGGGCGCAAAGGCTCAGCAGTTAAAGATGCTGAGCTTGTCATCTAGAAAGCTGACAGCCCAGGTTCAAGACCTGAGCACTATGCAATGGGGTGAGCTCCTGTCCCTTGCTGCAGCTCCTGCCCACCTAGCAGTCCGAAAACATGCAAATGCGAGTAGATAAATAGGTACCACTTCGATGGGAAGGTAACAGCGTTCCCTGCACCTTTGGCCAGATGACCATGGAAATTGTCTTTGGACAATGCTGACTCCCTCGGCCAAGAAACAGAAGTGAGCATCTTGCCCTAGATCAGGGGTGTCAAATTGCCAGCCCCTGGGCTGAATGCTGTTGTTATTCCATGCCAGCCTATGATCCTGGCAGCTGAGTCTGGGGAATCAGAGGAGGAGGAGGGGCCTGGGGAGCCATCAGAGGAAGGCTCTGTTGAGCTATTGGACTTACAAAGTGAGGAAGAACCTGGCCCCTCCACTCATGATCAAGCTGAGACCCAGCTGTGCTGGGAGGCTGAATCAGACTCGGAAAAAGCACAGCTGGAAGACCTCAGAGATGCTCGTAAATGCAGACAGGTCACACGAGTAGGTAAGAGGGAGGCAAATGAGGAGCCTTGCTGGAGCAGTGGGCTAATGCCTCCTTAAGTAACACCAGCTGCCTGCAATTAGTGCAGGTTTGAGTCCCACCAGGCTCAAGGTTGACTCAGCCTTCCATCCTTCCGAGGTAGGTAAAATGGAGGACCCAGATTGTTGGGGGCAATTAAGCTGACTTTGTAATAATGCCGCTTGGGGGGCCCCAAAAGCCCTAATAAGCAGGCATATACATAGAATGAAGGCTATTGCTAAGCACATTGGTTTGTGCTTAAATTGTAAGCCGCCCTGAGTCTTCGGAGAAGGGCGGGATATAAATGGGATTAAAAAAAAAATGGGCGACTCCAGTGGAGAAGGACAAAGCAGTGAGAAGCCACGCCTTGGGGGCTGTGTAACAAAAAGAGAATGTGTGGGCAGGGCTGGTTCCTGGAGTTAACCGTTTGCAAAGAACTTCAGTGTCAAAGAGATCATGGTCTGTTTATTTTGCCTGTAAGTTATTTCCTGTTTGACTCGTGCTCCGTTTTGCTTTTGGACAAGGTGTCCATTGGAAAAGTGTTCTGTTGCTTTTGTTTTCTGGGACAATTATCAGGTCTGTAACTCAAATAAAAAGGGTTTATTTTTCCAGTCTACTGTTAAAAGAGGGGCTGTCTTTGTGAAGTAACAAGGATGCACTTAGGCTGGGACAGAACAGATGCATCGTAGCAAAACTGCACCCACCCCATTGCAGGCAATGGCAAAAAAGTCACGATATGTCACGATATGTCACAACACGTCACGTGACGTTGCGAGCTTGACACCCCTGCCCTAGAGTCAGACACAATAGACAGGGAAAACTTTACCTTTTTACATTAGTCCCAAGGGAATTATTTTCACTCCTCTCTTTATATATATTTGAAAACACTCCTCTTCATCCAAGCCATTTAAAGGTTGATCATTCCAGGACAGGGGTAGGCAACCTCGGCATAGCTGACTCAGCATAGCTGACTCAGGAATTCTGGGAGTTGAAGTCCATGAGTCATAAAAGAGCCGAGGTTGCCTACCCCTGTTCTAGGACATGCAAATTTTACCTTGGTGTTTTTTTAATTATTGTGCTTGCAATGCTTGTTTTGTTTTGTTTTCCGTATATTTTTAAAAAAATATTAGCCACCGTGAGCATGCTGTGAACGAAAAAAGTAGCATAGAAATGAAATAAATAAATGTGGATTCCTGGAGTTAACCGTTTGCAAAGAACTTCAGTGTCAAAGAGATCATGGTCTGTTTATTTTGCGTGTAGGTTATTTCCTGTTTGACTCGTGCTCCGCTTTGCTTTCTTTGCTTTTTTTTTTGCTTTCCTTTAATTTCTCACATCTCTGGGGAAAAAAGATTTATTTATTTATTTATTTATTTATTTAAAAATAAAGCTTTGCAAATGGTCCATGTGCCGTAGAGTTTATGCCAAATCTTGAATTTGCAAATGTTGGGTGAAGGAGGAAGATAAGACATGGGGTTTTTTTCCCCCTCTTTTAAACAAGCACGCTTTTCTAAGCATAGAGGGCCAAAGAAATCCCAAATACGATTGCTACACCATATGTTGACTCTTGCTATTCACTATTTAGTTAATTATAGTAGTGTGGAGTCCCTGTTGGATTTGATAGTAGTTGTCATCTTCCGGGAAAACAAGTAGCCCCAGCTGTTACAACGCATATTATTTATTTAGCCCAACCTTATGCAGTTCAGTGAAATCTAATTTACTGAGTGCCGAGTACATCATGCTGAAGAGCTTGTAGAAATCCCAAATGCAGCATTTCAGTTTAACAAGGGTCTGCCCCTTAGAATCTTCTACGTAGGATTTCATTAGTCCTGGACATGGGGCGGGGGCTCGCTTATTTGCTTGCATGCTTAGATGTAGTATGTAATAATATGATTATGAAACAGATCTTATGCTTATGATGGGGAGAAATATGAAGGAGGGCTGTGTTTATAATGATTTGCATAAACAATGAGAATCATACAAGTGCCATTGATTTTCTGGGTTCCTCCATCAATGATCTGTGTGCACCTTCAGGTTTTTCATGGGGAGGCTGAAGGCTAGAACATACGTAGAATGCTTACAGAAGTCGGATAGATCTAATCTGATGAAAGGAAGGACTAGGGGAGACATGATAGCTGTGTTCCAAAATTTGAGGGGCTGTTACAGAAAAAAGAGGGTCATCCCATTGTCTAAATGACCAAAAGGCAAAACAATAAACAATGGATGGAAACTAGTCAAGGAGAGAAGCAACCTAGAACTAAGGAGAAACTTCCTGACAGTTAGAGCAACTAACCAGTGGAACAACCTGCCTCCAGAAGTGGTGAATGCTCCAACACTGGAAGTTTTTAAGAAGAGACTGGACAGCCATTTGCCTGAAATGGTATAAGGTTTCCTGCCTTAGCAGAGGGTTGGACTAGATGACCTCCAAGGTCCCTTCCAACTTCTTCTTCTTCTTCTTCTTCTTCTTCTTCTTCTTCTTCTTCTTCTTCTTCTTCTTCTTCTTCTTCTTCTTCTTCTTCTTCTTCTTCTTCTTCTTCTTCATTATTATTATTATTATTATTATTATTATTATTATTATTATTATTATTATTATTATTATTATTATTATTATTATTATTATTATTAACCAAGGAGAGAAGCGACCTGGAATTAAGAAGAAACTTCCTAGTGAAATGGCTTGCCTTCAGAGGTTGAGGGTGCTCCATCACTGGAGGCTTTCAAAAAGAGACTGGATAACCATTTGTCTGAAATGCTATAGTCTCCTACTTGAGCAGGGGGTTGCACTAGAAGACTCCCTCCCTTCCAACTCTATTAGTCTATGTTCTATGAATATCTATCTAGTTTAAGGTACTCTTTGCTCAGTGGAAATCTGTTCATAGCTTTAGATGCAAGATAGGATTTAACAGTGTTGCAATCAGAACAGACTTACATCGCCTTACGGGATTGTTCTTGAACTTCAAACATTGGAAACAAAATTGAAATAGAGTTTTTTTACTTGAAGACTAAAATATAATAAACATTTCCTCCAAATTTTGTGTAGAAAAGGATGACACTGTGAATAAAACAGTGCTTTGACACTAATAATTGTTCAAATCTTCCTTCCTTCCTTCCTTCCTTCCTTCCTTCCTTCCTTCCTTCCTTCCTTCCTTCCTTCCTTCCTTCCTTCCTCCCTTCCTTCCTCCCTTCCCTTCCCTTCCCTTCTTCCTTCCTGTTGCCATTAAGGTCAAGGCATAAAGCTTTGTAGTAAATCTGGAATTTGCTGAGTGAGGAAATGAAGATTTATACAAAGCTAACTTGAACAAATGGTGAATAATTGATTTAACTGACCTGACAGCTCATACTATGCTAGTAAATAATACATAATGTCTCCTTCTTCCTTTACTATGTGGATAATTTAGTATTCTTTTATTTCTTCCAATAAGATACTTCAGGGATTAAATGATTCCTGACCACTGTCTCCCAAAAATCATATTTGACACTCGAATCATACTATTCCTTTTCTTTATCCTCTAAGTTGTAGGCTATTGATGGCCATTTCTGCTGTTCTTGAGGGTCATCTAAATACTAACATTGTACTCTCTGGTACCTGCTTTTTCTTCAACTTTTTTTAACATAATGACCCTCCATATTACAGAATTCCAAGGTCTTAAGATACAATTGCCACTCACCACTCACCATTTCAACTTACATGGCATAACAAAAAAAGTGTAATACAATTTATTACTGAAATAGTAGCACATTATCACATGCTGCCTTTTAAGGGGGACTTTAGGTAAAGGTAAAGGTTTCTCTGTCCAGTTGTCCTTGACTCTAGGGCAGTTCTCCAACCTTTCCGAGCTCGCGGCTTGGAGGGGAGAGCAGCTTGCAATTTACTGCATGTACGTGCACGTACATGCACGCAAACGGTGCCATGGCCACTGGTGCAGTACTAGTGGCTGTGTTTGCGCATGTGGCATGCACTGGTGCCGTGCAGCCCCCGTGGTGGCTAGCGCCCATTCCTGCATGCATGAATGGGCTGCACACACACACACACACACACACACACACACGCTAGCAGCCCGTTCGCACATGCACAAATGGGGTGTGCATGCCCCCTGCGCTATCATTCCCATTTGTGGCTGTGCACATGCACAATCGGCATGGGCGCTAGCACGAGTGAAGGGGATGCACATCCATGCGTGCGCGCCCTGGCCAGCCATTTAT
Source organism: Vipera ursinii (assembly GCF_947247035.1). NCBI lineage: Eukaryota > Metazoa > Chordata > Lepidosauria > Squamata > Viperidae > Vipera > Vipera ursinii. The sequence goes on from NC_139516.1 coordinate 201,464,971, forward strand.
GTGGTCTTCTGGCCAAGAGCCCATGGCCCATAGGTTGGGGACCCCTGTTCTAGGGCACAGTGTTTCTTGGCTGAGGGAACCAACTTTATCTGGAGACATTTTCCATGATCATATGGCCAGCATGAGTATACACCAAAGGAGCACAGAACACTGTTACCTTCCCACCAAAGTAGTACCTATGTGTCTACTTGCATGTACATGCTTTCAAACTGCTAGTTGGACAAGAGCTGGGGCAATGAACGGGAGCTCACCCTGTTGTGTGGCGCTTGGGTCTTGAACCTGAGCCGTCCAGCTCCAAGCTCAGCATATTTAACCACTGAGCCATCGTGCCCCCAAGGGGGCCTTTATAAAAAACATAAATATTTTGGAAACATTGCAGTTTTACATACATGGACTGGATGTCTTTCATGACCCTGACCAGTTTTATATTACTTTGACTGCTTAATGGAGTTTGCACACTTTTGTAATCTGCAGTGAAGGTAGTTCCTGGATTGCACAAAAAGGCTGAGTACATCTCTTGGAACAAAAAAAGCTGCTCATTGCTGCACAGTGGATTAGACCCAGATTTATTGATGCTGTGAAGAAACCCATTTAAATATATGGGACAGCTTAGTCAAGACTAATTTAAATTCCCTACCTTCAATCACTTCCTCCAAGTCTTAGCAACCCCTGATCTAATCCATAATTTCTACCCCAAAAAAGTCTAATTTCCAGTAAGAGGGTACTATACCATCATGATGATGATGATAGACATATAAATAAGATTGTCCCTATAACTATTCTAGACACGGGCAAATAAATCTCACCTAATTAGGTATTTGTTTTATATACTGATCACAGTTTTACTAGGGCAGATTTTTAGTGTTCGCAGTGGCTTGTTTGTTTGCTTCTTTATTTGTAATTTTAAAAATAAGGCTCCCAAGGCACTCATACCTTAGCTTTTGTCTGCTTTTGGACCATAACAAACTTTATTATAGTTATTATTCAATTAAGCAGTTGCATCAGAAAATAAGTTTTTTAAGGCACAAAAAAGCTGCAGTGGTCAAACCAGAGATACGATCAGGAATAGTGTCGCTGCCAAAATTCAAAATTAATCAGCTCATACATCAAGTTTGGTAGTTTCATAATTCTCTTAGGAATAGTAAAACCTCTCTTTGGTTCATGAAGCTTATATATTTTCATAATTCAGACCAAGATTGATTAAGAGTTAATTTACATGTTCTACAGCTCAATAAGACTGCATTGTTGGCTCAGCTAAGCAACTCGCCATTACCATCCCATCTTTTACAGGAGTCACAATATATCAAACCCTGCAATAAACAACGTTTCGTTCTTGTTGTGCATCTTCTCTCCCATCACCCTAATCTGGTAAACCAAATGCATTTAATAGTCAGGAAAGGAATGCATCATTGTATACAGAACGGAAAGAACCAACATATGACTAATATAACATTCCTGTGCTGCTATGCTGTGATATGCATGCAACTATATGATAATAGGCATATAGTTAAGGACTTATTTAGTGATGTGCATGGACTGAAATCTCACAAATGACTTATTTTGTCCATATCTGTCAACAATGGAGAAAGGCAGCATGGCTGATAGCTCTGTGTTTTATTTCACATTGAGAGACATGTGGTTGAACTCAGTCCTTTCACGTTTATATTTCCTCCAGTCTTCTTAACCCCTATGTGCTGCTTCCTTTGTTGAAGAAAGGCAGAGTGTCAACCCCACATTGTGAAAATCAATGCTTTTTATTCAGTCTAATGTATGCTCTCTGGACCCATGTTGGATGATTCTTAATTTAATGGATAAGCCCTCTATTTAATAGACAGCGTCTGATTTAACAGACAATACTTCATTAAATGGGAATGGGTATCTGATTGTAAAATGCATTTGATACATTTGCCAATTGCAGGAATAAAGGATCAACATACAATTCATATTTTCCAGTTAACATTGTCTTTACAAAGTATGAGCAAAATTATTTAATTCATTAAATAGTAATTCTGAGCTGAATATCAACGTGCCGTCTGTTAATACTAAAATTACTTCTTATTAAATCAAGAAGGGGTGTTCCACTATTCCAAGGAGAGGTAGGAAAGCCCCTTAGGCAATTCCCACATAAAATGCTAGGCAGCATGCAACACCGAGAAAATAAAGCATAGATAAAGAAAGCAGAAAACAAATCCAGAGCTTAAAGAATGGATTGCCAGATTGGAAGGCATTAAAGTTCAACCATGGGTCCTGACTGGTTTAAGCATTCCATAGGCAGCTGTGAGCATCAGAAGGTGAGCAAGGAACTAGGATCCACGAGGAAAAACCAACAACCATCACCAAACCACAGGGCAAGGCAAGAACCATGTCAGAAAGGAAGACATGAACCAGGTCCAAAGAGGAATTAAGGGTATACTCAAGTTCAAAATGATCTCTCCCCCCCCTCAAACAGGACTCATTGGAGGAAGATGTCTTGTGTATTTCTTCCACTTCAAATAGCTGGTACTCTTCTGGGATGAATAATATCGATTCAGGCTGAGGATATCTCATAGAGAGGATGCTATTTGCAGTTTGATCATGGACTACTTGGAACAGCCATCCACAATTTCAAGAGTTCCCAACAATCAGGTACCACCACTTAGGCTCCTCCCTTAGTTGTCCTCTTCTTCTCCTTCAGTGGAAACGAGTGAAGGGCATCATATAAAGGAGAACAACAACAATCTCTATAGGACTGTGCAGGAATGTAGTGAGGAGATGTGTCCTCAGGAGAGAGGTAGTGCAACTAGGCAACTAAGCCCAGATATCATATGTGAGAGAAAGGGGATGAGGACAGTCCCTCCTTAATAGTTCACAGACTATATTGTAGATGCAGATGGTGGAATCCTCAGCCTGACAAGATTTTGTCTATGGGTGTGAAAGGTCTCAGTTTGGGAGAATCACGACTTGTCATTCTTGGTTTGGGGCCTGACAAAGAGGATGCATTCAGAAACTTCAACTGTGTAGGTTGTGGTTACTTGGGATTATATAGGTAATGAGTGCTTCTGGGCTAGTTGTCAAGAAAAACAGACAGAGCTCTTTCAGAAAAATAAGTAAACAACATGCATTCTACACGAGCCACACTAGGTCCTAGTATATCTTATGCTAGTCTTGACTTTTTTATACTTTAAATATTATTGTACTGAAGGACAGCCTAAACCAGCCTTTCCCAATCTTTCTACTATGGACTAGAGGAATCCTTTTCAGCTCTCATGGCGTAAAAATGGCAAAACAGTACAAAAATGTTGCAGTTCACTTCTAACCTACACAAGCCATGTTTTACAACATTTGCAACAACCACAGAATGGCAGGCCAGCCACTGAGACTGCAGTGCATGTGAAAATTCCCACCATTATAAGCTCATGCATGGTGTAGTGTGCAAAGTTCAAAACGTGATTAATCAGTCACAATCTTTTGTAGAACCTCAGTGACCACCTGGGGATCCCCAGTGGAGAAAGACTTGCCTAAGTCCTTCTAAAGTCATCTTTCATCTTTGCCTAGGTGTCTAGTACTAGAGATAATGTGTTCCTGGTGGTAGGCTCTGCCATATGGAGTTTCTTCTCAAAAGAAATGCAGCTGGCTCCTTCTGCTTTTGTTAAAGATACATTGTTTCTTTCAGTGTATTCCATTTCTCTGACTTTTAGCTGTAAGCTTGTTAGTTTTACATCATGTGCTGCACTGATGGCTTAATTTTCTGATTAGGTTTAAATTTGCTTTATGATTTATGTTGCCATCATATTGATGTGGACTGCATGTTTTATATAGTGAGCTGGCTTGGGGAGATTGTGGTCTCAAACAGAGGCAATGAAATGTATTATAATCAATTAAATGGTCTTGCTGGATGCTTAAAGGCAATTTTTAAACACTGTTCTCCCAGGCCTATAATGTAATTTAGGGCTGTGCAATGCTTTGGATTTGATTTGGAGGAGATTCTTTCAAATACGTATGTGCAAGAACAAAGCACCTATTGTGACTCATTAAAGCAGCTGTGTCTTTAGACTACTTCTGAATCAAATCTGAAGCATTGCACAGCCCTATCAGAAAGGGAGATGATCGGAGTTTTTCTTTCAGATAGTTTAAAATTGGAGATGCAAACAACCTTGCTACTGGGTTTTTTGGGGGAGGGGTTTTGTGTGTGCGTGTGTGTGTGTGTGTGTGTGAAAGAGATGAAAGGATTTTTGTTTCCATCTCTTTCTCCACCTTTTTAAGTCAACAGAAGTGAAGATCATTATCGATGACCTTGAAATGATTTCTGAGTGGCGACAGCAGCAGCAGCAGATTTGAATTGACGGAGAATATGGTAATAAAAGCAAATGGTAATAAGAGGATTTTCCCCTCTAATATTTATTTTGATAGAAGAGATTTATTAGATTTAGAGTCACTTGTCTTTGGGTAAATATTGCTTTATGATATATAGGTACTTCAGAGATCTTTTCAGACTCCTGTAAGATATTCAAGTGTTCAATGTCAGTTCCTCCAACTGATCGAAATTTGGTACCGTGTCTTGTTGAAAGTACTTACCTCACTTTCTGTAAGAGAAGAAGAAAAAAAACGAGCTGGAAGGTGGAGCTAAACATGCCATCAGTTTAGAGTCACTGCATTGCCACAAGAGACTCAAGTCCAGCCCCCCCAAGAATTCCACTAACCCTTATCTAGTGTCAATTTAGCTTTTACTGTTGGTTGACTAGATTCTTGTGTATAAGTAGCAAAAATAAACACGTCTGTGCTTTGAACTCAACAAATGCTTCTGGTTATTTGTGCCTAATGCTTTCCCAACATTTGCTCAACTGAACAATCTTTTTTTTAAAAGAAATGTATGTTTGTGTGTGCTTTCAAGTCAGTGTTGACACCTAGCAAATGCCTGGATCAGTCTGTGAAGTTTTCTGGCAAGATTTTTGAAAGTGATTGGCTCTGGCTTTCTAGGACTGAGAGAGAGAGAGGCTGGTTCAAGCTGGCTTCGTGCCTAATGTGGCACTAGAACTCACTGTATGATAGTGTTGGGCACATGTCCAAACCAGTTTTCACAGGTTCTTACGGTGGAATGCCCTTTTGGTTGTATCTCCTTCAATATCAGTCATCACTGGGGACCAATAGGTAAAGGTAAAGTTTCCCCCGCACATGCATGCTAGTCATTTCCGACTCTAGGGGCCGGTGCTCATCTCCGTTTCAAAGCCGAAGAGCCAGCGCTTGTCCGAGGATGTCTCCGTGGTCATGTGGCCGGCATGACTAGACGCCAAAGACACACGGAACGCTGTTACCTTCCCACCATAGTGGTCCCTGCTTTTCTACTTGCATTTTTACGTGCTTTCAAACTGCTAGGTTGGCAGAAGCTGGGACGAGTAACAGGCGCTCACTCTGTTATGCGGCACTCGGGATTCGACCCGCCAAACTGCCGACCTTCTGATCGACAAGCTCAGCGTGGAAATGACAGGGAGTTTTTGATTTGGTGGGAAGCAACTGTTTCTCTTGCCACAATTAAAAATTGAGAGTCCAAACTCCTTTCCCAGGTCCTGCAAATTGGTCTGAAATCCAGCCATAAATCAGGGTTTATCATTTGCCCAGCCCTGACCTACTTCATAAACTCCAACGTGTGCTTTGTTCAGATGGTACCTCTACTCACAGCTTCATTTCACCTCTCAACCTGCCGAATGGGGTTCTTCATGGCTGAAAAAAATGTCTATTGCTTCTTACCAATAAAGGAGAATATTTGTAGCTCAGGGTTTATATATAGAATACAGCTAGAAGGGACCTTGGAGATCTTCTAGTCCAGCCCCCTGCTCAAGCAGGAGAACTTATACCATCTCAGACAGGTGAATGTCAAGTCTCTTCTTGAAAATCTTCAGTGTTGGAGCATCCATGATTTCTGGAGGCAAGCTGTTCCACTGGTTGATTGTCCTCACTATCAGGAAGTTTCTTCTTAATTTGAGGTTACTTCTCTCTTTGATCAGTTTCCAACCATTGTTTCTCATCCTTCCCTCTGGTGCTCTGGTGAACAACCTGGCCCCCTCTCCCTTGTGGCAGCCCCTCAGATAGTGGAACACTGCTATCATGTCTCCCCTATTTTTTCTCTTCTTTAGACTAGCCAAACCCAAGTCCCACAGCCATTCTTCATATGTTTTAGTCTCCAGGCCTTGGATCATTGTTGAAATGGGTTGAAATGAGAGGTCCTTGGAGCTCTCTGAACTTATTGTTTCCTTGCACACATTTCATTACCCAAACTAGATAACATGGTTAGTGCTGGTCACTAGTGCCTAGTTTGGGTAATGAAACATCTGCAAGAAAACAACCAAGTTCAGAGAGCTCCAAGAACCCCTATTGCTTCTTGTCCCTTAGACTGTATCATATCCCATTCCATGTTGGGAAAATAAAATTAACCTGGTTAGAGAAATATCAGATCAGAGGATATATTGCAGGTCAAAAGAAAGAAAGAGGTAATTTAAGCATTCTACCTATTTAAATCGAATGAGTCCTGCCATGTAATCCTCTAGATGTCCTTTTAGAAGTAAAGCATCGATCTTAAATAAATACAGGCAGGCCTCAACTTATGACCACAATGGAGCCCAGAACTTACGTTGCTGAGTGCGAAATTTACTAAATGAATTTTGCCCCATTTTAGGACTTTCCTTGCCACAATTGTGTTAAGTGAATCACTGCAGCAGTGAAATTAGCCACACGGTTGTTAAGTGAATCCGGCTTCCCCATTGACTTTGCTTGTCAGGAGGTCGCAAAAGGGGATCACATGACCCCCCCTAGGACACCGCACCCGTCATAAATGTGAACCAGTTGTCAAGTATCCAAATGTAAATCACATGACCGTGGGGATGCTGCAACAGTTGTAAGCGTGAAAAATGGGCATAAGTCACTTTTTTCTTCCGTTGTGACCTTGAACGGTCCCTAAATGAACTGTTGTAAGTCAAGGATTACCTGTAAATAGATATTAACAAATTAAATAAAGAAAAGATAGAAAGAAAAATAAGCATTCGAGTCCCATCTCCTGCCCCTTGTATTTCAGCTTTATTTACTTGTTCCTGGCTGGATTTTCAAACAGAGTTGGGTGAGCTTGGGGGCTGAAGGCCCGTTTCCTTGCCAAAGCCCATTCTTCCTCTTAATAGCCCCCTTTCTCCATTATCAATCCAGCTATTTTCTAACTTCCTGTCATCCTGTCATCTGGCTTTGCTTTCCTGATTGGGACAAAATGCGGATATCCACACGCTGCTTGGACACTGGCGGGATTTATGGCATGATAAAAGAGGGTGGATTTATGGGGCACAAAGTTGTCTATCATTCGTGTCTCTGGCAAGAACTGGATGTTATGGCCTCTTATTTATTCTCTGGGATGGGGAGGGGGAGGAGGTGCTGGTGATTCCTGACATTTAGGTCATTTCCCTGCTTCTTGGCACTGCACTCGCCCCCCCCCCCACTCAAATAAAATTTAGCCTATTTTTAGAACAGAGTGTTAAGGCTAGGAAACCCCAGCAGAGCAGATGCGGTGGTAGAAGGTGGTAGAAGAACAGAAGCATTATTTGGGATTCATTTATTCCATATAAAAATTATACAGTTGGAAAGCATGACAGAGGTCATAGAGTTCAAACTCCTGCTTAGTACATGGATTTCAGCTGAGTTTTATGGAATGCTAAGGTTTGTTTGCAATGTATGGCTGTGATTGCAGTGTATGGCTGTGAAAGTTGAACCATAAGAAAGGCTGAGCGCCAAAGAATTGAGGCCTTTGAACTCTGGTGCTGGAGAAGACTCCTGCGAGTCCCTTGGACTGCAAGGCGATCAAACCGGTCAGTCCTAGAGGAGATCAACCCTGACTGCTCTTTAGAAGGCCAGATCCTGAAGTTGAAACTTTGGCCACCTAATGAGAAGGAAGGACTCACTGGAGAAGAGCCTAATGCTGGGAAAGATTGAGGGCAAGAGAAGAAAGGGACAACAGACAATGAGGTGGCTGGATGGAGTCACTGAAGCAGTAGGTGTGAGCTTAAATGGACTCCAGAAGATGGTAGAGGACAGGAAGGCCTGGAGGAACATTGTCCATGGGGTCGCGATGGGTTGGACATGACTTTACAACTAACAACAACAACAACAAGGTCTAACAAGAAGAAAGAAAGTGCAAGAACATTAATGAGAGATCCAGCCTAGCACCAAAGAGAAATTTCCGGACAATGAGAACAATTAATCAATGGAATAACTTCCCTCCGGAAGTTGTGGGTGCTCCATCACTGGAGCTTTTCAAGAAGAGACTGGACCACCATATGTCCAGAATGGAATAGAGCATGGGTGTCAAACTCACTGCATCACGTGAAGTGTCATGATGCATCTTGACTTTTTTTTTTTTTTTTTTGCATTGCTGGAGCTGGGGTGGGCACGGCCTCCATGAGATGCAACCGGCTTGTGGGCTGGCAGTTTGACACCCCTTATATAAAGTCTCCTACTGGAAAAGGAGGTTGGACTAGAAGACCTTTAATGTCACTTCCAGCCCTATTATTCTGTTTCTAAGAATTCCATGAGATCTGTAATGAAAAGTTCTTGCGAGATGAAGTGGACAAGCATCCCTAGGGAACAATCAAATAAGAGACAGCATTGCCCATAATTGCATAATGGGAGACTTGGAAGGGACCCTTTCTAGATTCTTTGTGCTGTAAAGTTAACAGCATGAGAATTGTATTTTCAGACTTTCAAGGTTCTGTTAATATAACTTTACAATGTAATAACATTTAGTTTATCTACTTGTGTTTCCTGTCTGGTCCACCTGATAAGGCCGACAGGTTCCATGAGAAACCAAGGAAAGGGAATAGGTTTCCTTCAATGTAGTCAGGGTGTCCATAACAACTTTTCTTCTGGACAGAAAAAAGTGTGGATTATAGCGGTCTTGTCAGCTGATATTCAGAAACCCCACCAGCTGGGGATGTTTGTGCTCATGATGACTCCTGGCCTTGTATCTTGATCAGAATGTCTGGGAAATTGGCTTTGTTTTCGTTTCGTTTTTTATTTGTTTATTAGTTTTTCATTCCATTTTTATTAATGTATAAGTAACTCAAGGTGGCGAACATATATAATATTCCTATCTCCTTTTTTTCCTCCACAACAATATGTCTGTGAGGTAGTTTGAGCTGAGAGAGAGTGAATACCCCAAGGTCACCCAGTCAACTTTCATGGCTAAGACATGATTAGAATTTACAGTTTCCTGGTGATTGGCCCAGAGTCACCCAAAAGGCTTTTATTCCTAAAGTGGGACTAGAACTTGTTGGCCCAAATTCACCCAAAAGTAGTGCTGGAATTCAGCCGGTTCGCACCACTTTGGCAGAACCAGTAGCTAATTTTTTGTTGCCCAGGCCCAGAATGGACTTCCGGAAGCAGCATCCACACAGAGAACTGGTTGTTCACATATTTGAATCCCACCACTGCCCAACAGGCTTTTATTCCTAACGTGGGACTAGAATTCACTGTCTCTTGGTGATTGACCCAAGATCACCCAGCCGGCTTTTATGCCTAAGGCATGTTAAGAATTCCCAGTCTCTTGGACTCTAGCCTAGTGCTTTAACCGCTATACCAAACTGTCTTTCTGAATACCCTGGAGGTTTGTTGTTGTTTTTTTTTTTGAAGATTGCTAAATTAAAGTTGTGACTACAGGAGGATTCCTTAGATATCTTATAGGACTGGAAATTCCCTTAACTATCTTTTTTGTTAGCAGGCTTGCAATGTTTCGCTGCAACTGGGAGCTGTATTTGATATAGGGTGGTGTTGTAATGGTTAAGGCTTGTTTTTGGAAACTGCACAACTAGACTTTGGCAGCAAAGTCATTGGCTCTTGCAAAAGTTAAAAAAGGGGTGTCTGAACCCACTTAGAACTTTACACCTGCAGGTTGCGTAGATCCAGTTCAACCCTCTGCAGATATTCTTTGCCACAGCATCCAATCTAGGTGGCTGTCCATCCACTACCCCAAACAATTTCAGTTAAGATATATGCTACCCACTTCCACAGGAGAAAGTGAACTTCACCTATTGCCAAAGAAGACTATTCTACCATCAAACAACTTGCATTTTTGGAAACTGCCCCCTAAGGCTAAGCCAAATCCTTTTGATTGGATTAGAATTGGCTGGTTCAAGCTTTGCAACTAGAGAGAACAAATCTTCTTGTGCATCTCTGTGACAGACCAGTAATTTGAAATTTTATTTACCTTATATACTTGTGCATAAGCCCATCCACAGATAAGCCAAAGCTTCCAATGTTAAACTAAGATGCGATGAAAAATGTACCACCTATGGATAAGCCAACCCACATTTTTCATGGCATTTTGCTAAAAATTAAAGGGTCTCCTTATCTGTGGATGGGCTTAGATAAAATATATACTGGAAACACGGGTACTTTGAAAAGAAGTATTACCGTATATACTTGTGGAGAAGCCCATCTGAAGATAATTCAAGTCCAATTTTTAGGGTGTATTTTGGCACCTAAAATTCCCAGCTTCTCCAAAGAATAGAGGGTGTTAGTTAATTTGTTAGTTTTATATAGTCACCCATCTCACATATATGACTCTGGTTAGCTTACAGAGTTTAAAACACAAACAAATATTTAAAAATAATCAAAATCATAACAACAACAAAAAACATTAAAATAATAATAAAAACTATTAAAACCATAACAACCATAATCTGCAGGAGAATATTATTCATTTTCCTACAGTACAATCACTTAGCATGCTCTCCACCAATGTCACAAGTTCTCCAGGCCAGATGGCAAAGCCATGTCTTCAAGCTCTTCTGGAAGACCAACAAGATTGGGTCCCATCTAACCTCAGGGGGATGATCCAGAAGGAGGACACTGGCACAAAAGGCTATCCTGCTGGGTCCTAGGGACAACAGAATAACTGAATAACAGAGTTGGAAGGGACCTTGGAGGTCTTCTAGTCCAACCCTATACTATTCCAGACAAATGGCTATCCAATCTCTTCTTAAAGACCTCCAGTTTTGGAGCACCCGCAACTTCTGGCGGCAAGTTGTTCCACTGATTAATTGTTCTCACTGTCAGAAAACCTAGCCTTAGTTCTAGGTTGCATAATTAGTTTCCATCCATTGTTTCTTGTCCTGCCTTCAGGTGCTTTGGAGAATAGGTTGAGTCCCTCTTCTTTGTGGCAGCCCCTGAGATATTGGAACACTTCTATATGACATTCCTTATTGGATAAGATCCACAATATGCCTTTCCTGCTGGACCTAATAAGACAGGTAGATGTGATTGAGGAGTTGGTTACATGCCACTGAATTACTTCAGAGAACCACCAATTTTTTCATTTGTACCCAAGGTCCTCAAGACAGCTAAACTATGCATTAGAATCCATCCATGAGATTAGCAGAATTTAAGACTTGAAAAAGTTCTTTCCATCAAAAAGATGTGTTCCTAAAATACTCACCCCAGGCTGTTTTCCTTACACCGACTTTCTTCAGTTTTGGGCTCCAGGCAACACATTTTTTTGTTATTGTTTATACTAGTTAATACCTAAGTAATTGATTTATCTACATTTGTTCTTCTGAAAATGAATCAGAGAGTTTTGTTTTGAAAGCTTCCTCATTCAGTAGGTGCAGAACAGTTGAAAGCTTTGATTGATATTCTATAGACTTTCACATTCCAACAAGTTGATTTCTCAATTTGTTAGCAAAAGACAGGAAGTTAATAATAGCAAAAAAATTCACGACACTAACCAGACTGGCTTCTATGCCACCTGTCCAAGCTCTGTGTAGAAATAAATACCTTTTAGAATGCTCAGAGCAGAGTTTCTCATAAGCACCACACGGTCTTCCTCGATTTTAAAGAGAATCTTTCAAAGCTGACAAAATGAAGCTTGAATCTGGACAAGGCTCACATTATAAGCACTTATATGTGCTTAGAGCTCAAAGCATTTTTAGAAACCCCACACACCCACTTTAGGGTCTGTTTCTGTTGCTCCCTTCTGGGAGGAGGTTTTGAAGTATTTCGAGCAGGACTACCTGATTCTGTAACAGCTTTGTTCCCTATGCCATCCGTCTGGTAAACTCGCAAGATTCGTTTTTCTCACCATGCACATGTATACATAACCCAAACTAGACTGTTGTTTCTCTGTGTCATATAATATATGAGGGTATATACATAATTCTGAATTTATTTATGTTTGTCATATTCATGTAGTGTACTTTGGAGGTGGTGACGCTTTCAGAGCTGTATGCAGCAAAATTTCATTTTAATGTATGCTGATGAGTGTACATTCAAAGTGACAGTAAAGTTATTATTCTATTCTATTCTATTCTATTCTATTCTATTCTATTCTATTCTATTCTATTCTATTCTATTCTATTCTATTCTATTCTATTCTATTCTATTCTATTCTATTCTATTCTATATTCCAATATCTATTCTATTCTATTCTATTCTATTCTATTCTATTCTATTCTATTCTATTCTATTCTATTCTATTCTATTCTATTCTATTCTATTCTATTCTATTCTATTCTATTCTATATTCCAATATCTATTCTATTCTATTCTATTCTATTCTATTCTATTCTATTCTATTCTATTCTATTCTATTCTATTCTATTCTATTCTATTCTATTCTATTCTATTCTATTCTATTCTATTCTATTCTATTCTGATAGTCCTTGACTTACCATTTGTTTAGTGACTGTTTGAAGTTACAATGGCACTGAAAAAAGTGACTTACGACCTTTTTTCACACTTATGACCATTGCAGCATCCGCACATGATCAAAATTCATGTGATCAAAATTCAGATGCTTGGAAAATGGTTCGTATTCATGATGGTTTCAGTGTCCCTGGGTCATGAGATTCCCTTTTTTTGACCTGACAAGCAACATCAATGGTTAAGCCAAATTCGCTTAACAGTCATGTCGCTCACTTAACAACCGCCAATATTCCATTAACCAGGGTGGCAAGAAAGGCCATAAAATGGGATCAAACTCACTTAACAACTGTTTCACTTAGCAAGAGAAATGCCGGGCTTGATTGGGGTCTTAAGTCGAGAAGAACCTGTTCACTTTTCGGTTTGCAAAGAGGAGACGAACCACATGATATCAAAGTTAAATGAAATGCAGAAATTATATGCAGTCGCGGTCACTACCCCCATACCAATCCATTCATTAGTTCTGTGTTAAAGCTTCACAATTGTTTTGTAAATTGTGGCTGTCGAGGAGGTTGAGGAGGCATGATTGGAATGTTTTGTCTTTGTTAATCCACAGGGTAGAGACCTAAAGGTCTTCATGACCTCCACATCAGCTGTTTGGCGATGGCTGGGTGCCATTTTGTCACTCAAAGACAGACATTGAAGTTAGTTTCATGGTTTAAGGATCAATTAGTCATCATCTCTTAGCCACGTGCAGAAGAAAAATAGCTCTGAACATCAAAAGGTGGAGATATCAGACAAGATAAGAGCTGGATGCATTTAGTTGTGGAAACTGAGGGGCATCTGGCTAGCTAGTCTTCAGGATGAGTTCAACCTCAGATGATTGAAGCCATATGACCATGTAGAGGTTATAGGGACCCTACACAGAAAGAAATATATACAATGCATGCATGCAAAAAAAAAACCTTTGAGAAGCACATAACAAGTAAATGTATGTTTGTTTGTAATGATCTGTATTCTATAAGCTGCCGAGCATTGCAATCATGATTGAGGTGGTTTTATAAACTTGATTAAACAAGCAAACAAAGGAATAAAGTAAAGCCAAAAATTAAAATTCCTTTTATTTGAGGTGAGGGACAGCCAGAAGAAATCTAGGTCCCATGTTTCACCCTTTTGTAAAAATCTCTGGATTCCAACAAGCTTTCTGCATGTCAGCTGTACAATTTAACCTGAGGGCTGCTGCTCCAGTTAAAGAGCTGGGAGCCAGAAACCCTTGCAAATTAGCACATCTGGATTTAGCGTCTGACACTTTTAGGCACTGCTGTATAATTTACCATTTTTCTATTCTATAGAAGTGAAGGTTTACAATCAATGTAGGATCTGTAGAGGGTAGCAAGGTTCCAACACCTGAGGAGCTATCACAGAGGGCACGGCAAGAAGCAGCAGATGGAAGCTTATAAGAGAGAGATCCAAGCTAGAACTAAGGAGAATTTCCTAACAAGGAGAACAATTAATCAACAGAATAGCTTGCCTCCCAGTGCTCCATTACTGAAGGTTTTCAAGAAAAGATTGGACAACCATTTGTTTGGGATGATATAAGATCTCCTGCCTTGGGCAAAGGATTGGACTAGAAGACCCCACCCCCACCCCAAGGCCCCTTCCAGGTCTATGATTCTAAGGAAAAGATGCCTTAAGGAAACAGCTACTAATACCAGCAAGTGTTGTTGGTCTCTTCTTGATTACAATATTAGACTGGGAGTTACTGTTAACTTCTTTTGAGGATAAGGGAAATCCCTCTAATTCAGACATGTCAAACACAAGGCCCGGGGGCCGGATCCGGCCCGCGAAGTGGTTTCATGCGGCCCGCGAAGCCATCCTGGAAACAGTGAGGGAACGGCCCCCACTGACTTGGCCCTGGCCCAGAGACCCTCCTTCTGCCAGAGACCCTCAGATCTGTCCCACTTCTGCCCAGGCCCCCATAGGCACCCTTGATGCGAATGATGGAAAGCTGGCCACGCCCACCCAGTAGGCCATACGCACTCTAGCCATGCCCACCCAGTAGGCCATGCCCACCCTGGCCATACCCACCCAGCCTCCTGAGGGCAACCGCAAGGCTGATGCGGCCCTCAGTGAAATTGAGTTTGACACCCCTGCTCTAATTAAACAAGCAAATTGGAGCTGGGGCAGACACAGACTCTGCATTAAAGTAGACCCTAAATAGGCTAAGAAATAATTCCAAAATTATTGTAAGGGGGAAGCTGGACTTTCTAGTTTAGTTAACTAACTCTTTTGGTGATCTGCAACACGTTATTTATGAAGACCAACATCCAGAAATGTTTATAAACTGAACAAGAGGCAACAGTCAAGTTCTGACCGATAGAAGGAACTGTATCAGCAAATAAGGTCATCACTTTTGTCTTTGATACATAACAATTCCGTAAGAGGTTGAGGTTGGAATTGTTGTTATTCAGTCACTACGTCATGTCATGGACAATAGCATGCAAAGCCCCTCAACTTCTACTGTCTCCTGGAGTTTGTCCAAACTCATGCTCATTGTCTCAATGACACAATCTAACCATCTCCTCTTCTGCCATCCCCTTCTCCTTTGGCCTTCCATCTTTCACAACAATCAGGGTCTTCTCCAAGGAGTCCTCTCTTCTCACTTGGTGGCCAAATTATTTGAGCTCTAGCTTCAGTCTCTGTCCCTCCAAAGAGCAATCAGAGTTGGTTTCCTTTAGGGTTGACTGATTGGATCTCCTTGTGGTCCAAGGGACTTTCAAGGTCTTCTCCAAGATCACAATTCAAAAGCATCAATTCTTTAGCTCTCAACCTTCCTTATGGTCCAGCTCTAACAGCCATACGTTACTATTGGGAAAACCATAGCTATGCTTATACGGACCTTTGTGGGCAAGGTGATCTCTCTGCTTTTTAATAGTCTGTCTATGTTTGCCATAGCTAGGGATGGGATGGGTAATTAAAATCACACATATAGTTTATGCTGTTGACTACCATGTGTTTTGTGTCTTCATAGTGTTTGCATGCAGTTCACGAACTCCTTTTGTTCAGGATTATTATGGGATTGTTGATGATTACGCTATCAGTGCTGAAATCCAACACCTTTGGAAAGAGCGAGTTAAGAGGCTGGGCTTTATAGGAAGCTGTTTTCCTAGGTCAAACTGTTTGCCTCTCTAGCAATTCTACATTTCCTTGTATTGGCCCCCCGTAGGGTAAAGGAAATTGCAAGCTGACTGTGGCACACCATTAGCTCTAAAGGGAAAACTCTACTATTTCCTGCAGGCTATAATTTAATTCGTTCATTTATTGTTACTAGCAGCAAATTGGTGTTCAATAATTGGCTTAACCACAAATGGTCCCAGGTCAGAATGTGGCCTTTTCTGAGCAACTGAATCATTTGGTATTATCCATCTGTCTTCTTAAACTCTGCCATCTTCCCATCTGCCACTGCAAATATTCCTCTTATAGTTATTCTCTCCCAGCAGTTCACTCCTTCAAAGAAACATTTTGGATTAGCCTCTGGTGAGTGAATGATTTTGTTTGGAGAACAAAGACTTTTACGTTCCTGCCAATCTATCTGGAGTTCCCTGGCATTGCCAATTTTTGATCCCTGCCGATTCTGGATATCAGTTAGGTTGCCAACGTTGCACACAAAGTGGGCTATAGATGTTAATATGACTGAGCCACATGAATTCAGACCAGAACACAATTCAGCAGCAAATACTTGTTGCTTTAACAGAGTCAGAATTAAGCATGCTGTTTTAATATCTTAATCTGAGGTATGGAAAATCAAACTGGACATGTCTCAGTCTAGTTCTTAAATCAATTAAATCTGATGAATCTCTAATCATTCCATATCTAGCTTGATACAGCTAGATGGTTTAACTCTCACAACCATACATTACTACTGATACACTTATGTAGAGGAGTCATTCAAAGTAGACACAGTAGTTGGAAACATCCCAGATTGGAGATGGTCTGTAGCTCAGTGATGCAACATCTGCTTTATAGGTAAGAAGCAGTGTGCTGCAGCTGCCAAAAAAGCCAACACAGTGCTAGGCTGCATTAACAGAGGGATAGAATCAAGATCACATGAAGTATTAATACCACTTTACAATGCCTTGGTAAGGCCACACTTGGAATACTGCATCCAGTTTTGGTCACCACGATGTAAAAAAAAAGGTCGAGACTCTAGAAAGAGTACAGAGAAGAGCAACAAAGATGATTGGGGGACTGGAGGCTAAAACATATAAGGAATGGTTGCTGGAATTGGGTATGTGTAGTTTAATGAAGAGAAGGGTGAGGGGTGACATGATAGCAGTGTTCCAGTATCTCAGGGGCTGCCACAAAGAAGAGGGAGTCAAGCTATTCTCCAAGGCGCCTGAAGGCAGGACAAGAAGCAACGGATGGAAACTAATCAAGGAGAGAAGCAACCTAGAACTAAGGAGAAACTTCCTGACAGTTAGAACAATTAACCAGTGGAACAATTAGACAGTTAGAACAATTAACCAATTCACTGCCTCCAGAAGCAGTGAATGCTCCAACACTGGAAGTTTTTAAGAAGAGACTGGACAGCCATTTGTCTGAAATGGTATAGGGTGTCCTGTCTGAGCAAGGGGTTGAACTAGATGACCTCCAAGGTCCCTTCCAACTTTATTATTATTATTATCTACCTTCTCATCACCTCCGTACAGTTGTTAAGTCAGTAACATGCTTATTTTCATGTATATGATCATGATTACCACTATTACTTGTATGTACACTGAGAGCTTATGCACCGGAAACAAATTCCTTGTGTGTCCAACCAAACTTGGCCAATAAAGAATTCTATTCTATTCTATTCTATTCTATTCTATTCTATTCTATTCTATTCTATTCTATTCTATTCTATTCTATTCTATTCTATTCTATTCTATTCTATTCTATTCTATTCTATTCTATTCTATTCTATTCTATTCTATTCTATTCTGAATTTGGCTTCCCCATTTACTTTGCTTGTCAGAAGTTCGCAAAAAGTGATCACATGAACCCGGGACGCTGCAACTGTCATAAATGTGAGTCAGTTACCAAACATCTGAATTTTGATCACATGACAATGGGGATGTTGCAATGGTTGTAACTATCAAAAACAGTCATAAGTCACTTTTTTCAGTGCTTCGTATCTCATACTTCGTACTTCATACTTTTTTCTCTAGCTCTGAATATTTATTATACAAACTTTTGTAAGCTGAGGACTATCTGTATGGTATCTGTATGCAGACTGGCTTAACAGATCTCACATGGAAGGGGATCTATTTCACAGCTCCTGTGTTGAGCCTGTGCTTTTCAGAATGGGATGAGGGCCACAAGAGGAGTTGAATCAGAGGAGAGAGGAGTATTTCTGAGCAGATGACTACAAGGGAGAGAACAACATTTTGTCATTCTGACTAAGCCAGTGGCTTTCAGGAAAAAAAACTGTCACCAATGGAGACAGGTTCCAAAAGAAGATGTGTGTTAATTTGTTCTCTTGTCATGAGAGGCCTGAGGTAAATATGACGAAAGATGAAATCAGCTGGAACACATCGCTCAGGGAAAACAGATGGTTTAATATAAGCACAAAAAAGGGAAAGCAACACAATTGACTGATTTCCGCTTCCCATTCTGAACATGGACCAGACACAATAAATAGTAAACAGTAAATAAATAGATGTGAGTCATGTGGGAGGAAAGAGCTCAGAGTTGTCCTAGCCACTTGTCACTGGGACTTGCCTAGGTACACATTTTTTGAAATCTTCTGGAGAAGAATGGCTGTTCAGAAACAAAACAATAATATTTTGCTTGTCTCCTTGGAAGTATGTATGTATGTATGTATGTATGTATGTATGTATGTATGTATTTATTATGTGGACTTATATGCCGCCCTATCTCCTGAAGGACTCAGGGCAGCTAACAACAATAAAACACAATAATGCAAATGTAAAAAAAAGATTAAACTAACAAGCCCCAGTGATAAAATATTAAAAACATTTTTTTTAAAAAAAACACCCTATCGTCAGTCCAGGTCAGCCTGATGGAAAAGAAATGTTTTGAGGTCGCGACGAAAGGACTGGAGATCCGGGGCCATCCGGAGCTCAAGGGGAAGCTGGTTCCACAGGGCAGGCGCTCCCACAGAGAAGGCCCTTCCCCTGGGGGTCGCCAGCTGACATTGTCTAGCCGACGGCACCCTGAGGAGGCCCTCCCTGTGTGAGCGCACTGGGCGATGGGAGGTCGTTCCTGGCAGCAGACGGTCCTGCAAATATCCCGGGCCTAAGCCATGTAGGGCTTTATAGGTAAGTAGCCATCTACCCTCCAGTATCTGGCTGGTGATATGAGACAATCCACAGGCTGGCTCTCCAAATATTCAGGTTGTCTGCTGGAGTCTCAGTAGTCCAGAAGAAATGCACATTATGAGGACCAATGGTGAGGGCGAGGGTATGTTATTCTCCACAAAGAGTTTTCCCATAGCTTGAATTGTCCCTGGTACCTGGTTCCTGAACTGCCAAACAGTAGCTAAAGCCAAAGTGAGGCCTTCATTTTTCTGCCTGAAGACTTCTGCAGCGATAAAGCAAACATCTGGCCATAGTGACCTCTTCCAGAATATATAGTGGTTCTGGATCAGGAAGAGAAAAGGAGATATTAATAAAGTAAGGCATAAAAAGAAAGATAAAGTGGTTCTCTCCACTTTTGACTTTGGCCTTTTCTTACTATGTGTTTCAACTTCATCCACCACATTGTAACCTATGGGAAATTAACCTCAAGGAAGTGAGACCTTTCTCAGAAAAAGGAAGGTAAGAAAGTTTGCAGAACGTGGCTTCTGAAATTCTTTCCAGCCATAAATAATAAGTCTATTATAATAGGATTGTTTTTTCTCTGGAGACCCCAGCTAGATCTAGCCCATTTTCTAACTTGCTATATCTTTCGTATTGTTCTCTGTTATGCATCAACTCTGGGGCTGTTCAGTTCAGTTTTCAGAGAGTTATTGTTCTGATGGCCAGACTTACAGAACTTCAATCTTCTTCAGATAATTAAATTAAATTGGGCTGGAAGGAATAACAAGGTAGACCAAATGCCGATGAAGATTCTCAGTCATCCAGGTAGAGTTGTCTAAACGTTGAGTCATGGCAACTGGGCTTCTTTACTTTTGTGGTTTGAATTGTTTCCCTGCTTATCCAAGTAGATAAGACTGAAGAAGCCTCTTGGATAAGCAGTGAAATGTTTCAAACCAGAAAAGAAGAGTAAGACCAGTTTGGGTCATCATATTACAAAAAAGATGTTGAGTCTCTGGAAAGAGTGCAGAAAAGAGAAACAAAGATGATTAGAGGGCTGGAGGCTAAAACATATGAAGAATGGTTACAGGAATTGGGTATGTCTAGTCTAGTGAAAAGTAGGACTAGGGGTGACATGATAGCAGTGTTCAGGTATTTGAGGGGCTTCCACAAAGAAGAGGAGAGAAACAACCTAGAACTGAGGAGAAATTTCCTAACAATGAGAACAATTAACCAGTGGAACGGCTTGCCTCCAGAAATTGTGGGTGCTCCATCACTGGAGGTTTTTAAGAAGCGATTGGACAACCATTTGTCTGAAAAGGTACAGGGTTTCCTGTTTGAGGAGGGGGTTGGACTAGAAGACCTCCAAGATCCCTTGCAACTTTCTTACTCTGTTATTCATTCACTTACCTACCCAACACTTTGGTCTAACGTGCATCCATCCCTTTTTGGAAAAAGAAAGCCACATGCTACTGAGAGAGAAACCTACAGTTGCTCCCACTTATTTTTTTTTATTTTAATTCCATTTATATCCCACCCTTCTCTGAAGACTCAGGGCGGCTTACAAGCTTAGCAGTAGCCTTCATTCTATGTATATGCCTGCTTATTAGGGCTTTCACACACACACACCCAAGCGGCATTATTACAAAGTCAGCTTAATTGCCCCCCACAATCTGGGTCCTCATTTTACCTACCTTGGAAGGATGGAAGGCTGAGTCAACCTTGAGCCTGGTTGGATGCGAACCTGCACTAATTGCAGGCAGCTGGTGTTACTTAAGGAGGGATTAGCCCACTGCTCCACCAAGGCTCAACTTACCATATTAGCAGAGCCATATTAAAATAGATCACCTCAAAATAGACTATTAGTCCTGCTGGATGTAAACCTTACCCAACTGGCAGTGAATTCCTCAGTAAACAGGTGACAAAACAGCAATCTGTCTTCATGCTTGCACTCGTACATAGACACATTCACATGAATACCCATTGCCAACATTCGAATTTGGACATTTTTGGCTGATGGCCATCTGCACACACATTCAAGTTATGATTAATATTGCAGGTCACCATGCCCAGTTTATTTCTGGAAAAGCATATGTTCATAAACTGATGCATGTGTTTGTGTTCCTTTATAGGAGCGGTAAACTTTTCACCTGACAGTTAGTAGTAGACTATTAAGAACAGCCTACTATTTCTCCAGCAAAAGAGAAAAACATGGTTTCCTCAAACAAAGGTTATCTCTTGATCAAGCCCCTTCTTCTGCTCCATTGACTTCGAGAAATTAAGAGCAGGTGAAAGAAAGACTGAAAGTTTACTGATAATATCAAAACACACCAACAAATGCAAAATAAAAATAAAAGTCAGTTGCTGGTTTCTTTAACAACAGCTCTGTTTTCACCTAATTTGGCCAGAGTCAAAACACAGGTCTTGCCAAGAGTAGCAGCCTGGCCCAGTTAATACAGTCATTAAAATGACTCTGTTTGAATTGCAAACTGGAACAGGGAGCAATGAATTATCTGTCGTTTCGGCTTGTCCTCTGTTATGGTATTTTAACAGTATACAGTAAAGTCTCTGGCCAGTTTACTGTATGAAATTTGATCTCATTTTGGACAGCTCTGGAGATCTTGGTAAATTGCATTCTGCAAATTCTGCAAATGATTGGAGATCAGACCTATAGAAGGCTTACATGGGAAAAATATATTTCTCTTGTTAGTTTAGTGATGTTGCCTTTGTTACAGTCTTTGCATTCATCTTTATTTGGGACATTGATGGTACGAGGGAGAATAGAATGGCCAATAGTCAACAACATTTGGGGGGAAAAATGGGTTTACCAGCAGAAGCATGGGTATAGGGGTTAAAGCATCAGGTTAGAGGTTGAGAGACCATGAAAGGCAGCTGGTTGACCCTGGGCTACTCAATTTCTCTCTCAGCCCTAGGATAATGGCAAAACACCTCCAAAATTATAAAACGTTTTCTTTCCCATTTTAAACCTTCCTGGAATGCTGTGCCTGGAAATTTTTAAAGTGACTTCTTGTCTCGTTAGTCTCCTCAAACTTCCTAATCTTGTTGACAGTATTTCTAATCACCGCATTTAGAATTTGGCAGGACAATTACTACAGGAAACTCTTGAAGTTTATAACATGCAATGCTTTACCAGAATATTTATTTATGTAATTTACAAGCTGCTGAATTTGGAAAGGCTTGTAGCAGCTACCTGTATCATACTATGGCTGTTGAATTAACTACTTGCACCACAGGGGGAAAAAAATCCTAGAGGTAAGAGCCATTTAATATGGAATTAACTCTTACTTGATGGGATATTTGAGGGAACACCTGCTGCCAGCATCAAGTTCCCTTCGTCCAGTGCGCTCACAGAGGGAGGGTCTTCTCAGGGTGCCGCCGGTAAAAGATTGCCAGCGGATAACACCCAGGGAGAGGGCCTTTTCTGTGGGTGCGCCTGCCCTCTGGAACCAGCTGCCCGTAGAGCTCAGGACTGCCCCTGACCTGCGTTCATTCCGCCGGGACCTGAAGACTTGGCTCTTTGAGCTCTCTGACCCAGGCTGAGAATTTTAACTGGGGTTTTATTTTCAGGGATAATTTAATCTTTTAATTCTCTTTTAACTTTGTATTTTATATTGATGTGATTTTAAAATGCCCTGTAAACCGCCCTGAGTCCTCCGGGAAAGGGCGGTATATAAATCAAATCAAATCAAATCAAATTTAAACAGAGGTTAGATTATCATGTATTGGGCATATAGTAGCATTGATTTTCTGTGTTGGGCAGGAGTTAGACTAGAAGATCTCTACAATTCCTGCCATTCTGTGCTTCTGTGATTGATTGGATAACAATAGTTTTATAATTTTGTAATTTATTGTATTGCAACAATTAAACCTGTCTGTTACCAACATGTTCAATGTTGCTAGTAGGAAAATCATTGGAAATGTTGGATCTGTCCCAAATAATGCGCAGACACCATACTTGAATAATTTCTCCCTAAATTTCCCCTTTCAAAGGCCGTTATTAAAAACAATATAAAATGGCAACCAGTGCAATAGAGAACAATATTTTCTTTGGAGTAGCAGGGGGTAGATGGCTGAAGGCAACATCAACTATTAAGAAAATTCTGATCAATTTCAGATCCAAAATTCAGAGACCCTTCCGCCCAAAATGACTTTCTCGTAAACCCTAATTTCTATCAGTGTTTTTAGAACTATTACGGTGACTCAACCTTTACAAACTGACACAAATGAGGATTTCGGGGAAGGTCATAACTGGCCTAATATTACCTAATTCATATATTTACTTTTAGAAATATGATTGGGAGGGAGCCTTGCTGCAGATGAAGAAAACAGAGGAAATACCTTGAATGATATCCTGCCTTATCTTAAATGCATAATTGCTAAAACCAGGAAATACTTCTTGTTCCACGGCTTCAGGGTTTTTTTTTTTTAACAGAGTCTATCCACTCATTAAGGAGTCATTTATTGTCTTCTTGAGGAAGGAGTTTAATTTTAAAAATAATAGTAAAAACTTTGGCAATGAAATCCAGTTTGCTATGCTACAGAATGTGATGCAATGAACACAGAATAATAGAGTTGGAATTAACCAGTGGAACAGCTTGCCTTCAGAGGTTGTGAGGGCTCCAACACTGGAGGCTTTTAAGAAAAGACTGGACAGCCACTTATCTGGAATGATAGTGAGCAGGAGGTTGGACTAGAAGGCCTTTCGACTCTGTTATTCGGTTATTATTATTATTTTTTTACAATGAAAAAATAAACTTTGGAATGTGCTATCATGAGATATGATGCCTGCTGCCATCTTGACTGGCTTCAGAAAGGGTTGCACCAGTTCACAGAAGTCATGGGAATTAATGGCTGTTAGACTTGATGGTGGTGTGATTGTCTCTGTGACCATCTGCTGGGAGACTAGTGGGCTTCCTTGTGCAGATGGTTGGGCATTGTGAGAACAGACTGCTGGACTAGATTGGCCAGGAGTCCCATCCTGCAGGGCAGTGCTTATATTCTTATGTAGAGAACCTTGGAAAGCATTGGTGTATACTCCCTTACTGACATACGATATTGAGCTATAGTATATGGGCGGGAAGCTTTACTCACGTTATCCGGAAATGAAGAGAAGGGTGAGGGGTGAGATGATAGCAGTGTTCCAATATCTCAGGGGCTGCCACAAAGAAGAGGGAGCCAAGCTATTCTCCAAAGCACCCGAAAGCAGGACAAGAAGCAATGGATGGAAACTAGTCAAGGAGAGAAGCAACCTAGAACTAAGGAGAAACTTCCTGACAGCTAGAACAATTAACCAGTGGAACAACCTGCCTCCAGAAGCCGTGAATGCTCCAACACTTGAGGTTTTTAAGAAGAGACTGGACAGCCATTTGCCTGAAATGGTATAGGGTTTCCTGCCTGAGAAGGGGGTTGGACTAGATGACCTCCAAGGTCCCTTCCAACTACTTCTTCTTCTTCTTCTTCTTCTTCTTCTTATTATTATTATTATTATTATTATTATTATTATTATTATTATTATTAGTAACACATAAATTTAGGACTTTCCACATAAGCTTTATTTATTCATCAAACTTGTATGCCGCCTCTCATGCCAAAGCCAACTCTATCGATGAGCTGTAGTCCTGCTCGCTGGAATTAAGGAGATACTTCATAACAGTGATAACAATTAACCAGTGGAACAGCTTGTCTTCAGAAGTTGTGGGTGCTCCATCACCACAACTTTAAGAAAAGACTGGACAACCACTTGTCTGGAATGGTATAGGGCAGGGGTGTCAAACTGCCAGCCCGCAGGTCAGATCCATCATAGTGAAACCGCACCCACCCCATTGCCGGCAATAGAAAAAAAGTCACGCTACGTCACGACACGTCACGTGACGTTGCGAGTTTGACACCCCTGGTATAGGGTCTCCTGCTTGAGCAGGGGGCTGGACTAGAAACCTCTAAGGTCCTTTTCAGATTCTATTCTATTCTATTCTATTCTATTCTATTCTATTCTATTCTATTCTATTCTATTCTATTCTATTCTATTCTATTCTATTCTATTCTATTCTATTCTATCTAGCATGTGGGATAAGTAACATGGGCCTTTGATCTAATCAGGCAGGAATTGTTCTTCTATTCTTAAATTGGCTGTTCCTGCTCAATTGAATGGTTATGCAGATATATTCAAGGCAGTATAGAAGAACTGATGATTTAAGGCTGCTGTAGATAAATAGATGTCAACCTTTCTATCAGCACAAAGGTTGATTTTTAATATATGCTGAAGACAGCTGACATTGTATAGGCAACTTTTCTCGGATCCTAGTCATCACATTGATTGAGAAGCCTAGTAAATGTTATACATCACTGAGTTATAAGAATGTGCATTAAATGGATATAAAAAAACAACGAAGCCCCACAATTTCCACACGTCAGAAAAGCGTGCAGTTATTATACTGCTATCTACAGTTTCAAAAAAGAAGGATAAATTAGTGCTGAAACAAAATGCAATGGATGCATTTCTGCTTTGGGTCAAAAGTATGATAGCACTAAGGCAAAATTCTCTCCTTCCAACCTACAGTAAGTACTCAGAATACATAAATATCTAAGGGGGTGCCACAAAGAAGGCAGTACAAGAAGAAATGGGGGGAAACTAATCAAGGGGAGAAGCAACCTAGAACTAAGGAAAAATTTCCTGACAGTGAGAACAATTAACCAGTGAAACAACCTGCCTCCAGAAGCTGTGCATGCTCCAACACTGGAAGTTTTTAAGAAGAGACTGGACAGCCATTTGTCTGAAATGGTATAGGGTTTCCTGCCTGAGCAGGGGGTTGGACTAGATGACCTCCAAGGTCCCTTCCAACTCTGTTATTCTGTAATTCTAATGCTATTCTATTAGTCTGTTGTTAAGTATTCATGTGTATTGACAAAATATCTTTAGTGTGCTCGTTTTAAAATAATTGATAAATAATAATAATATTAAAAAATAATTTCTCCAATATTCTAAGCAAAACATTGAGGAATTGGTTTTGATCTTTGCATAGAGCACAATTCAGATTAAAGGTATTCCAAACCAATCCAATACGTGAAATGTTTCAGATCCAGTTTAGAAATCTGTCAGGTAAGACGTGATCTGTTTAGCGTATAAATAATTGTCTAGCCTGGGAATGACAAACATGAAATTTTAACGAGTGCATAAAAGCCAAATATCTATGGGGGATCTTGAAGTGTGTGCTTTAGGTGCGTGCACACACACACACACACGCACACTCTCTTTGGAGAAAGAGAAAAGAGAACAAACCTTGGGATGGAATCAAAGTAAAGGAGTGTTTTTATGGAACAAGAGCAGGAAGTTCCTATCCAGATATTTAACTACTTACTAGACCCTTTACAAGCATGAATTCATTTTATGGTTTTTGAAACATAACAGAGTGGGAGGGGAAAGTAAATATTGGCTGGTGTTAAATAGCTGTTGCATCAAATATCTGAAAAATGCATTAGGAAAAATGTTTGTCATGGTTACTTTCTCATCCCCAATTTTTCCTGAAATATAAACTCCTATCATAGCGGAAAAGTTTTTCTTCACTTCTAACCTTCAAGAATTCCATGGGCTTTCCAAAAGAATAACCAAATTTCCCTATATACCGTACCTTAAGAGAATAAATATGTGGGGAAGGGAATTATCAAGCAAGGTGAAATGGGTGAGGGACGTAGGCAAGCAGAAGGGGACGCGGTGGCTCAGTGGGTTAGGACGCTGAGCTTGTCGATCAGAAGGTCAGCAGTTTGGCGGGTCGAATCCCGAGTGCCACGTAACAGAGTGAGCGCCTGTTACTCATCCTAGCTTCTGCCAACCTAGCAGTTCGAAAGCACATAAAAATGCAAGTAGAAAAATAGGGACCACTACGGTGGGAAGGTAACAGCGTTCCGTGCACCTTTGGCGTCTAGTCATGCCGGCCACATGACCACAGAGACATCCTCGGACAAGCGCTGGCTCTTCGGCTTTGAAACGGAGATGAGCACTGGCCCCTAGAGTCAGAAACGACTAGCACGCATGTGCGGGGGAACCTTTACCTTTACCTTTTTAATAGAGAGCTTAGATGGAGCCTGGATAGGAGAAAAATCAATTGGGGTCTGGGATCCCGGTCATTTTCTTCACTGTTTTTTTTATGTTTATTTCCATTTTTAAATTGAGGATTTATTTTCTTGCTTAAATGCTTAAATATTTTTTTCTTATTTTCTTGATTAAATGCTTAATTAAATAAATGCTTATTTTTTTAAGTTATTCATGGAGATACCTAGTTTCTGGAGATGCTTTTCTAAGGGTTACGGACTGCAGTGGAGATTAAAAACATCTACCTGGGGACCTTTTTTTTAGGATGCCGAAGACCACGAACATAGCACACACACCCTTCAATATATTTAAAACCAAAATACTTCAAAAGTAGAGATCTACCTAAGAAGTAAATCACCTCCCAAATTCCTGTAAACACAGATTAAATGGGTTTGATGGTTTGCCTAAATCAATTCAGCTACCTTTGCTTTCCTTTGCACCTCTGCTGATAATAATATTATCTGATAATAAAGAATTTTAAAATGTGGCTAACCTTATCGGGGTTAGAACCAGACTACACACATACTTCCTCCAACCTATTGCAGATACTATCTCTACTACATTCCCCTCCCCAAACAGTATTTTTTTTTATCAAAGGAATCTGAAGTTATCAGACAACAAGCAAATGGCTGTAGGTGAATTTGAGCATTCTCCTAAATATGAGGGCGTGGAATCCACTTTCCAAACTGGTTCTTCTCCTTATCAGCAGTGTTTGAAATAAAAACCCAAATGGCACACTCTCCTGCCACTATCACTTCCACAAAATAAAGAAATAAAATGCAAATCCTGACATTTTGGACAGCACATATTTTTTTCTGTTCTACTAAAGATAACAGACCAGCCACCATCAAAGTGTTTCTGTTTATTACATGGCAGAACCTGGCTTTGTTGAGCCTATAGTAAATAAATTACTTCAGCGAGAGACCATTCCTTTGTTTGTTGTAGTAGTGAATCTAGTTTTATTATTGCTCAGTGATGTATCACAAGTGTTGTTGAACTTTGGAAAACTACAGTTCTCTGTACAGTTTTTTTTAAATGTACTTGATGATATTTGTGGACAGTTAGCTTTAATGTTTAAACCCAAAACAATGGAACTTATTTTTAAAAATAAAAATGTACTATATCTTGTCACCCCACCCTGAGATTAACTTGGTAATCTTGGTAATCTAAATCACATTTCACCCTAGGGAGTAAATCTACTCAGGTTATCATTGTATACACACTTACCCATGGTTAACCAAATCATGGTTTAGGTTAATCTACTTTTCTGAGTTTGTGGAGCACACTAAACCCTCACGAATAACAAAAGTTATTTGCTGGCACAGCCTATCATACAAGTACAATCTCAAGGATTGATGATATTTGATGATATTTGTGGACAGTTAGCTTTAATGTTTAAACCCAAAACAATGGAACTTATTTTTAAAAATAAAAATGTACTATATCTTGTCACCCCACCCTGAGATTAACTTGGTAATCTTGGTAATCTAAATCACATTTCACCCTAGGGAGTAAATCTACTCAGGTTATCATTGTATACACACTTACCCATGGTTAACCAAATCATGGTTTAGGTTAATCTACTTTTCTGAGTTTGTGGAGCACACTAAACCCTCACGAATAACAAAAGTTATTTGCTGGCACAGCCTATCATACAAGTACAATCTCAAGGACTTCCAACTCTGTTATTCTATAATTCTAATGCTATCATGAAACCTTATCATTCGTTGATACAATGGCTCAGGAGATACTAAATGATTTTCATGTAATGAGAGTGAATATGTATTGCCAGAATGATTGGTAAATTCTGAATGATTAGCAGCTGACAAGCTAAGCATCTTCTGGGGACAGAGTCTGTTACTACAACTTGAAGCATACTTCCAATGATTGCTGGAGGATTTACTCTTTGGTAAACTATGGATTGCATGATTTCTTAGACAATAAAAAAAAAATCAAGCGTGCCTCCTTTTTAATCCATTGGAAAATTGATTTCAGTCACCAAGCCTTTCATCATCTCTCTCTTGTGTTCCCCACATCTCTCTTGTAAATCCAGCCCTTTATAACCTCTGTGGCTAAGCTATAGACTAATTCTGGTTTAATTGCACTGTACTCACAAGGAAGCCATAAAGAAGCTACCGCACATTTCCTAGTGGAGCAAAAATTTAAAAAATGACAAGAAGCTGCACAAATCATGCCACTACAAAGGATATTTCCCTTGCTACTTGTAACATGCACACTTGCCAGCAAGCTTATTTGATTCTGGAACAGACCAGCAGTGAGTGTCTACTTGTCCCAACTCAATGGGCTAATTTCTCCAGGCAGAAGAAAGGAACTCTCCATGACATCCATTCAGCAAATTAGATGAGAAATTTAACCTTTCTGCATATGATGAAGAGTTATACTTAAAAGTCTGAGGGTTGGTTATGTGTGTTTTAATCTCCCATGGTGTCCTCTCAATGTTATCTTGCTAACTGGGATTGCTTGAAATTATGGTCACATAAATTCAGAGCATACTAGGTCATAGAAAGGTGGGCGGTTATCATAAAGCTTGACTGAAAGAGATGTTATGCTCCCAAATCAGTGCCATTATTATACAGTAGCTCCAGTGGTGGGATTCAGCTGGTTTGCACCACTTTGGCAGAACTGGTAGCTATTTTTTTTGTTGCCCAGGCCCAGAATGGACTTCCGGAAGCAGCATCCACACAGAGAACCGGTTGTTCACATATTTGAATCCCACCACTGAGTAGCTCATTCTAGTACAATAGTGGAGCAGTCTATCGATAAAGAGACATGTAACCTAGAAGTAAGGAGACATTTTCTGACAGTGAGAACAATTTGTTAATAGAATAAGGTGCTCCATCAGTGGAGGTTTTCAAAAATAAATGGGAGAACCATTTGACTGGAATGGAATAAGATATGGTATATAAGGTATAGTAAAGGTAAAGGTAAAGGTTCCCCCACACACGTGTGCTAGTCGTTTCCGACTCTAGGGGCCGGTGCTCATCTCCGTTTCAAAGCAGAAGAGCCAGTGCTTGTCTGAGGACGTCTCCGTGGTCATGTGGCCGGCATGACTAGATGCCAAAGGCGCACAGAACGCTGTTACCTTCCCACCGTAGTGGTCCCTATTTTTCTACTTGCATTTTTACGTGCTTTCGAACTGCTAGGTTGGCAGAAGCTGGGACGAGTAACAGGTGCTCACTCTGTTACGCGGCACTCAGGATTTGACCCGCCAAACTGCTGACCTTCTGATCGACAAGCTCAGCATCCTAACCCACTGAGCCACCGTGTCCCTTCAAGGTATAATAGGATGATATAATTCAAGCAGTCGGGTTGGGCTAGAGGACCTGCAAGGTGCCTTTCAGCTCTATGGTTCTAGGTACTCTGTTCTATGGAGGTTGTAGGTTCTCCATCTCTGGAGGCTTTTAAGAAGAGGCTGAACAATCGCACCTTATGGATGGTTTTTTATTGGATTTGCAGATCCTTGTGTTCCATTTCAACTCTAACATTGCATGATTTCTCTGTCCTCTCCTTTTTGGCTCAGTCCAAGTCCACCCAAGTGGAGAACAAATGCAGCTGGCCATACAGTGACACCAAAGAGATCACAACAGCAGATATGTACTGTAAGTATAGGGATCAACAGTGGATTTACTTAAACGTATCCATGGATAAAAAGGGACGCGGTGGCTCAGTGGGTTAGGATGCTGAGCTTGTTGATCAGAAGGTCGGCAGTTTGGCAGGTTGAATCCCGAGTGCCGCGCAACAGAGTGAGCGCCTGTTGCTCATCCCAGCTTCTGCCAACCTAGCAGTTCGAAAGCACGTAAAAATGCAAGTAGAAAAATAGGGACCACTATGGTGGGAAGGTAACAGCGTTCCGTGCACCTTTGGCGTCCAGTCATGCCGGCCACATGACCAGGGAGATGTCCTCGGACAAGCGCTGGCTCTTCGGCTTTGAAACAGAGATGAGCACCGGCCCCTAGAGTTGGAAACGACTAGCACGCATGTACGGGGGAAACTTTACCTTTACTTTACCTTTATCCATGGATACTAACCAGGTTCATAACAGTTTCCAATGTAAAAGAACTGAGAACTAAAGATAATCTCTTTTTTTTGGGATCTATAGTAATCAGAAAACCTGGAAAAGAGCATTTGTGGAAGAAATGGAAACAATAGCAAAAAAGAGTCTGATTGCACTGCATCCACTTCTTTAATTAGAAAGTATTTTATTGAAATTTGCTTTCCATTTTTAGCTCCATTAACAAAGTCTTTCATAACCTTCAGCTAAACAAATGTCTTTTAGAGTAGAATTATTTAATGTGAAAGTTTAATTTATGTATTTTTATCTCTCAGATTGTATGTGTATTTTCCAGTTGTTTTCATTTTGTTTCTTGTTTTTCCCCCTTCTTTTTATTACGTATTTTTCATTTTCAGTGTTATGCTAATGTTCTGTTTGTTTCAATAAAGAGGCAATTATCCACGCACGCAAACACAAACTCTTCCTTGAAAGTGTTCTGATTTCAAATAGATTGGAAGATTTCAACCATGAAATCTTTTGTGCACCTCCCAACATCTGTATCTTTGAATCTTTATTTCCTTGGGGCAACTTTATGTCTGCTGTTAGGGAAGAAAGAGTGCCAAGGCTTTCCTTGACTAAACCTCAATCCTCAACATGTATCCTTGAGGATATGATAACTGTCAAGGTTCTGATGGACAAGACCAAACAAATCAGAACTCTGAGACTTGAAACTTTCTCAAAGAACATGTTTATTGGTTACATCAGGGGTCTTCAAACTTAGCCAATTTAAGACTTGTGGACTTCAACTCCCAGAATTCCTCAGCCAGTGTGCCTGGCTGAGTAATTTTAGGAGTTGAAGTCCACAAGACTTAGATTGGCCAAGTTTGAAGACCCCTGGGTTACATAGTATTGGCATGGTCAAAAGTGAAACCAAGTCTGAAATTCCCTTCAAAGAGAGACGGGTAAACTTCCCACCCCTAAGCTAGGCAATCAGCTACATTCCCCAATAGAACAGTTTGCCCCCATCTAACAGGCAGAAATGACCTTGGTTCCCATGGGACAGTAAAATGTTTAGACTAGTAGAAATCCTCCACACACCCCTCCCATTCTTATGCCAACCTAGAACAAGCAAAATGGCTGCAGCCAGGTTCATTCTAGAGTTGACAATAACCTTCCTGCATATGGATATTTCCAATCAAAAATCTAATGATTAAAGATTGTCCCTTACCTGTTCTATATGGAAGTGGGAAATATATTAAAAGATAGTCCTCAACATACCATCATTCTTTCAGCAACCATTCAACCTTATAAAGACATTACAACTGTTCCTCATACTTATGACTAGGGGTCTTCAAACTTGGCCCTTTTATGACTTGTGGACTTCAACTCCCAGAATTCCTCAGCCAGCATGACTGGCTGAGGAATTCTGGGAGTTGAAGTCCACAAGTCATAAAAGGGCCAGGTTTGAAGACCCCTGCTTATGGCCATTGCAGCACCACCACCCCTATGATCATGTGATCAACAATTGGGAGCTTGGTAACCAGAATGTTTTTACAATGGTTGTGGCATCCTGGTGTCTTGTGATCTCCATTTGCTATCTTCCCAGGGGGATTTTTAAAAGCAAAGCCCATGGGGGGAAGATGGATTCACTTACAACCATCTGATTTTCTTAACAACTGCACTGATTCACTTAACAACCATAGCAAAAAAAAGTCATAAAACCAGAGTGACTCCATTAAAATCTTGCTTAGCAATGAAAATTCTGGTCCCAGTTGTGATGGATCACCCATTAAGAAGCAATACAGCCCCATCTTAGAAAGGAATAAAAAATTAGAAGAATGGAACTGTGTGATGTGTCAGTTAGAGATGAAGGAAATGTAACAACACATATTTAGAAATAGATAGGAAGTTACAAGATTTGACAACAAGAAGATGAGCAGCAGAAACCCAAGTAGGGATGAAGGACACGTATAGCTTAAGCAAGATGTAACTCTACAGGGGCAGAATGAGATGTAAGCTCAGGCGTGGTGGAACTCCATGGACAAATGGACGCAGAGACTAAAAGCGAGGTAGAACTCCAAAAAAGGTAATAGCTTTGTGAAATGTTGCTTCCCTATTTCTGGAAATCAACTGGATAAAAGGTCTGGTGTCCTGTCATTCAGGGTCTCAGCTCCCAAACTGGACTGGGATCCTTTTGCTGAAGCACTTCAATAAAAGTTTTGCAAAAGTCTGTCTCCTGTGTCTGTCTCTGATTGGCTTCTGTGCTAGGCTGAACCAATTTTTGGACAACAGTTGTGATGAAAACTTGAGAACTGCTTGCATTTGGGTATTTATGATCTTGAGATCTCCAATTAGAGAGAAAACTTTTCCTAGAGGGATAAAAAGTCCCAGGGGATGTGATACACAGATCCACAAGCATGGTGTCTGTAGACATCAGATCTAGAATGATTTTCTTTATTCCTCTCTTTCTTTTACAGTGCCAGCACTTATGAATCAGCACCAAACAGGTCACAGCAGTTCTTCTGCCATGAACCTTCCATTTGTCCTCCTTGCTACCTGGCAACACCTTTGTCAAAAGCTCATGGCAGCAAAACCAGCCTCAGCGACGTCAACCTAGGTGTTAAAAGATTAAATCCTCTGTAGGCGTCTGAATGCCCTTTAGCTACCAAACAGCCTGGGAAACAGGCTGTTCTTTTGGATACTGATTTCAAGTCTGCACAGCTTCAGGTCATTACATAATATGAACTTATGGGAACAAAATGTAAATTGGAAAGGGGTGGAGAGAGGGGAGGGGGAAGGAAAGATTGGGATGTTCCCACTAAGAATCGTAGGGGGGATGATCTGTCTTACACCCAGCTCAACGTCAACATCAGCTTTATTTCTGAAGCCTACTCAGTGATTTGGAAGAGGTACAGGTTGTTCTGGATTCTTCTTTTTAAATAGGTTTAAATATCTCCATGACACTTGGATAGAGAAGTCAACAAGCCTAATTGTACAATTTCTACTCAGAAGACCCTCTTTGGGTGACAAAGTACGGTGACAGCAGTGTATGATGTAAGCATAGTAAAGAAAGAGACTTGGAATTCTTAGGAAAACCCTCCTTCTGGCTATAATTCCTGGAAATATTAGTCAAAACCAACATTAAAAGGTGCTGTCTTTGGACATGGGTTGATATCTTCAGTCCAGCATGGATCCATTGTCAAGCTGTCAAAGTCCAGAGCTAGCTGTTGCTATTATTGATACTTGTCATCTGGAAGCAATCAAGCTGTGTGACAGAGATATTCTCTCTTTTGATAGCTGTGGACAAAGAATAAGCCAGGAAAAAAAAACCAGCACACACAAATGGGCATTAGGATTGTAGCAAGGAAGATGGTGAAGTAATGAAGATGGTCCCTTGCTAGAATACATAAAGATAGCTTTCTGAAAGGTTTACAAAAAACTACATTTTGCACAGGCAGATGACAGACTTGTGCATTACAGAAGGCCATATACATAGAATGAAGGCTACTGCTAAGCTTGTAAGCCACCCTGAGTCTTCGGACAAGGGCGGGATATAAATGGGATAAAAAAAAATCCTTAAATGGACTACTCCTCCTCCTCCTCCCCTTTTTCTTTCTCTACTTGGCAACTGCCACTCCCTTCCAACACTGATGGGTCAGTGACACCTAGTTGGGTCAGGAAACGTCTCCAAGAAAATCTTAGAGTACCAAGGACCCCACAATCTCCTCCTCCTCCTCCTCCTCCTCCTCCTCCTCCTCCTCCTCCTCCTCCTCCTCCTCCTCCTCCTCCTCCTCCTCCTCCTCTCCAGCAGTGTGCTATGGCTGCCCAAAGCACTACTGCAGTCCTAGGCTGCATCAAGAAAGGGATCGGAGAGACTGGACAACCATTTGTCCAGAATGATATAGGGTTGGAGGTTGGACTAGAAGACCTCCAAGGTCCCTTCCAACTCTATCATTCTATGTTCTAAATAGGTCTGCTAAGGGTACCACTTGGATCATGGCTTTCCCTTGAAGCAATCTCTTTATTGGTTCCTCCTGGCTTTATTCTCACCAAAAATATACACGCTTCTGATTACTAAGTCACCACACCCTTGGAGTGAAGGCTGCTTGCCCACTTGCTGGAGGCAATGGAGAAGTTAAGCTTTCTCCCCTCCCTCCTACCCCCTTTTCAAAAGAAACATTTCCCGTAAGGTTTGGGTTGCCAATGTGCGCTGGAAACAAACCAAATCTGTTACCTGCTTCAAATGATTTGCGTGTTAAAAGTTGGAACAGTGGCAAAGACAGAGGAATTTTCATTTTTGCTGATCTACGCAAGATCTTCTCTTCTTCTATCACTTACCGGATAGCTAATTCTTAGGAATCAGCAAAAAAATTGGCAGCCTGAGTTCTGTTGCAGTGTTTCTTTTGGGATACACAAGAAGGTGGTTTCCCTTTCAAATGGGTTACCTCTTGTAGGAGGAGAAATCTAGCCATGACTCAGGACCCTGTAATGTGGAAAGGGAACAAGAGCATTGATAATTAAAATATAATCTCAAAGATAATTAGATGTGCCATAACAGGAATATGGAACAAAAGGGATCCCAAATTACATGCAGTTTCACAATCAAATTCCTTTTTTTTTTGCTACAATCTGTTTTTATGTTAATACAGGAGAGTGTTGTTGGCATTTTAGCAAACGATATGCAGACCGTCCTCCAGTTACAAGCATTCCTTTAGTGACTGTTCAAAGTTACAACATTATTTGTCACTAGCGTCTTTGTTTCCTAACCAAAAGGCAGAAAATGAAGATCTGAAAATAATATATTTTATGGCAAGTTATGTCCAGACAAAGCAGCGTTACAAAATAGAATGAGAGGAAGAATTGGCATATCCAAAATGTAGATTTAAGTAGCCTATCTGAAGATAAATTTATGAAAATGAAAACATGATCATTCACATTAAAAAAAAACACAAGCATTTTATTTCAACAGATATCTAAATCGTAGAAGCAGAAGCATGCACATATAAGTGACTGTGGATATATTTCTACTATCTTCGGCAGATTCTTTTAAAGACCTTTATTTTAAAAAGTCTTTGAAAGAATCTGCAGAACATAGTACTTTTCATTTTTGTTGAGCCACTGAATGTTGGTCCACTCTCCTCCCTTTTACCCCCTCCCCCTAGAATGGGATTTACTGGCGTTATAATTGGTAGCCAAGATTAGCAATGAATGAGTTAAAACTTTAGGTGCACGATAAAATTCTGTTTGAGAATTCTGAACAGCTAAGCAGATATTTAGCTTATGAGATATTGAATAGGGTTGTGCAGAAATGACTTGATTCGCTTTGAAGACTATTAAAACAGTCTTTCTCAGTGTTGGCAACTTCAAGATGTGTGGACTTCAAGTCCCAGAATTCCCCAGCCAGCCATGCTGGCTGAGGAGTTCTGGGAGTTGACATCTTAAAGTTGTCATGCTTGAGAAACATTGCTTTAAAGGAATGAATAACGGGCCTTGGAGAAGGAATGAATGAATGATTAAGGAAGGAAAGCATCAACCATAAAGAGGAGACTTGCAGAAAAGCATGAAACAGAAATTCAAAATAACCCCACCGTGATTTTGTTAAGTATAAGATAGAATATAGAGGAACTTGAACAGGTTTTCATGATTATGTTCTTTACTTTATTACGGTAGAGGATATTCATAGATTGTCTGCCATACTCATTTCTTGACCTGGCCTGTCCCAAAGGGCTAATATAACCAGATCCAGACCTTCAATAGTAGCTTGATGGACCTTAAAGCAATCCAGGGTCAATCCAATCTGACTTTGTAATAAGAAGCAAGACAGAAAATAGAAAAGTGAAGCTTTGTTTTCTCTGTGAGTTTTGTAACTTGCAACACATCTGTTGTGAGGAATAGAAGAGAAGTCAAGACTACAGGTAGTCCTCAACTTACGACCACAATTGAGCCTCAAATTTCTGTTGTTAAGTGAGACATTGGTTAAGTGAGTTTTGCCCCATTTTACCACCTTGTTGCCACAATTGTTAGGTGGATCGCTGCAGTTGGTAAGTAAGTCACCCGGTTGTTAAATGAATCTGGCTTCCCCATTGGCTTTGCTTGTCAGAAAGTCAGGACCTTGGGACACAGCAACGGTCATAAGTATGAACCAGTCGGCGAGCCTCTGAATTTTGATCACGTGATCATGGAGAGCCTTGGTGGAGCAGTGGGATAATGCCTCCTTAAGTAACAACAGCTGCCTGCAATTAGTGCAGGTTCGAGTCCCACCAGGCTCAAGGTTGACTCAGCCTTCCATCCTTCCGAGGTAGGTAAAATGAGGACCCAGATTGTTGGGGGCAATAAGCTGACTTTGTAATAATGCCGCTTGTGGGGGGGGGAAAGCCCTAATAAGCAGGCATATACATAGAATGAAGGCTATTGCTAAGCACATTTAATTTGTGCTTTAGATTGTAAGCTGCCCTGAGTCTTCAGAGAAGGGCGGGATATAAATGGGAATAATAATAATAAAAAAAGGTCGGAACTGTGAAATACGGTCATACGTCATTCATTTCAGTGCCACTGTAAATTTGAACAGTTACTAAATGAACTGTTGTAAGTTGAGGGCCACCTGTATGGCAATAAAAAAACCCAGCCGAAAAGACAAGTTTTTCTCTTCTCTAATATATTAAGTATACATGCAAACAAACCCACCGAATGAAAGAGGCAAATGCTGCTGATGAAGACAAAGAATAAGGAGACGAGACCCTGATATATTAAGGGTGACAATATTAAAAATACGTTTAATCTGATAAGGTTGACATAATGAATGGTGGAGGAGATAAATGAATAAGGATGGATGAAGCAACGGAGTTGAAAAATGACTGGAAATGTATGTTTGGGAAAAGAGAAGGAAGGAATGGGAGAGGAGAGGAAACGAAAGAATCCAGCAATCAAAACAATGATGCCGAATGATCAGAACGAATTAACCAAGTGATTTGATAGACATAAAAGAGGGAGGGCTGAGGCAAGATGCTGTGATTGGGGTGAATGATCACAGTCTGATTCTGACTCATTTGATTTGATTGGATTTGATTAAATTTATATGCCACCCTTCTCCCTGAGGACTCAGGGCGGCTCACAACCATAAAAATTAAAAAACATAAAGTAATTTTTTTTAAAAAAGAATTAAACAATAGATGCAATAAATACAAGACAATTTAACCCAGTAAAAAGCCTAATTAAAAAACGTAATCAGTCCAGGCCCGCTTGTTGGAACAACCAGGTCTTCAGGTCACGGCAGAAGGACCGAAGGTCAGGGGCCATCCGCAGCTCCCGGGGTAGTTCATTCCAGAGGGTCGGTGTGCCCACAGAGAAGGCTCTACCCCTGGGGGTCACCAGCCGGCATTGCTTAACCAACGGCACCCTGAGGAGGCCGACTCTGTGGGAACGAACCGGGCGATGGGAGGTTGACAATGGCAGCAGGTGGTCTCACAAGTACCCTAAGCCAGGTAGGGCTTTAAAGGTTATTACCAGCACCTTGAATCTCACTTGGAGGTTAACCAGAAGCCAATGCAGCTCACGCAGGAGTGGTGTAACATGGGAGTACCGAGATACTCCCATAAGCACCCGCGCGGCTGCATTTTGCACCAGTTGAAGCCTCTGGGTGCTCTTCAAGGGCAGCCCCATGTAGAGAGCATTGCAGTAATCCAGGCGAGAAGTGACGAGGGCGTGGGTAACCGTGCATAGGGCATCTCAGTCCAAAAAGGGGCGCAACTGGCGCACTAGGTGAATCTGTCGACAATTGAAGTTCCCCTCCTCTTCCTAATTTATGCAAGAGGATAAAATTTTTTTCTTTTTTTCTTTCTGGCAGACACCATTTAGTGTCTCCAGGAGCTCTGGAAATTAGTCCTGATTAGTCCTATAGTCAAAAGGGGGGCAGTTTTTGAACTAGCAAGTCAACCAATAACCATTTCTGAATAGGATTTGCACCTCACACAACATCTGTCAGGACTCACTGCGGCACAGTCCCCTCCCCTCATTGTGGCTGCGGTGTCCCACATCAAACTCCCGGCTGTAAGCTCAGGGCATATACCAGTACAATATCTGTATTGGTTTTTTTAAATATAAATGATGTTGTGCTTCAGCGATTAGATGGCCTACCTAGACACTGACATTTGAACATAGATCTGTTTAACATATAGAATAGAATAGAATAGAATAGAATAGAATAGAATAGAATAGAATAGAATAGAATAGAATAGAATAGAATAGAATAGAATAGAATAGAATAGAGCTGGAAGGGACCCTGGAGGTCTTCTAGTCCAGCCCCCTGCTCAAGCAGGAGAACTTATATCATCTCAGACAAGTGACTGTCTAGCCCAGGGGTCAGCAACCTGAAACAGTGAAAGAGCCACTCGGAACCGGTTCCCTCACAAAAGGAAAAACTGGAAGCAGCAAAAAATGTGTGCACATGTGCATACATGGGCGCATGCGCAGAACAGGGTTTGACTGAAGAGTGGAGCCAAGGCGAGATATGCACCCACCCTGCATATTTGAATTGATTGGTTGAACTTTTTTAGTCCCACTTTTTTTTTTGGGACTGCACATGGCAGAGGACTGGCAGCCGCAGGAGACAGCTGAAAGAGCCGCATGCGGCTCTGGAGCTGCGGGTTGCAGACCTGTGATCTAGCCTCATCTTAAAATTCTCCAGTGTTGGAGTCCCCACAACTAGTGAAGGCAAGCTGTTCCACTGGTTAATTGTCCTCACTGTTAGGAGCTTTCTCCTTAATTCCAGGTTGCTTCTCTCTTTGGTCAGTTTCCAACCATTGTTTTTTGTCCTGCCCTCTGGTGCTTTGGTGAATAGTTTG
Source organism: Vipera ursinii (assembly GCF_947247035.1). Taxonomy (NCBI): domain Eukaryota; kingdom Metazoa; phylum Chordata; class Lepidosauria; order Squamata; family Viperidae; genus Vipera; species Vipera ursinii. The sequence goes on from NC_139516.1 coordinate 201,504,874, forward strand.
ATGCCCTCTTCTTTGTGGCAACCCCTCAAATACTGGAGTACTGCTACCATGTCTCCCCTATTTCTTCTTTTCTTTAGACCAGCCAAACCCAATTCCTGCAGCCGTTCTTTGTATGTTTTAGTCTCCAGGCCTTTGATCATCTTAGTTGCTCTTCTCTGAACTTTTTCTAAACTCTCAACATCTTTTTTGTAGGATTATGACCAAAACTGGTTGCAGTATTCCAGGTGTGGTCTCACTTGGGTTTTATAAAGTGGTACTAATGTACTTCATGTGATCATGATTCTTTGCCTCTGTTTATACAACCCAGGACTGTATTAGTTTTTTTTTTTGGTGGCTGCTGCACACTGCTGGCTCATAGTCAAGTGATCATCCACTAGGACTCCAAGGTCTCTCTCAAAGTTAGGTTCTACTAACCTAGTTGAAATGTTAATATATGTTGCTAGTCTATGTACGACTTGCCATACACTAAATAAATAAATAAGTCTATAGTCCAGCTTGCACCTATTTGCTATGCCTTGTCTCGAATTACCTCAGTCAACTCTGATTTTTGACTCTTACTAGATCTCAGGGTTGGCCCCATTTTCCAGGAGTATCGCATGTTGGTGTCAATAAGTAGAGAGAGGTCCAACCCACAGCCCCTATTGACAGTTTCCTGACATTTAGAACAATTAATCAGTGGAACAACTTGTCTCCAGAAGTTGTGGGTGCTCCATCCGTGGAGGTTTTTAAGAAGAGATTGACCAGCTATTTGTCTGAAATGGTACAGGGGATTGGATTAGAAGATCTCCGAGTTCCTTCCAACTATGTTGTATGGAGTGCATCTTTTTCTCTGGATCAAAAAACAAAACAAAACTGATTGACTAGGCACCTGATCACTGCCCTGATGCTTGGCAAAACACCAAAGATCAAATGGCTTTGGACATTTGGACCTTCTAGTGCCAGTGTCTTACATTTTTGGTTCTGTGATGCAGCTGGAACCTGGATCTGAATACACTTAAAATTGTAGAGATGATAGTAGATTTTAGGAGAAGAGATAATAATAACGACAATAACAACAACAACAAAGTTGGAAGGGACCTCGGAGGTCATCTAGTCCAACCCCCTGCTGAACTTCAATGGATAGTTAGGACTGCAGAAAAAACAATTGCAAGCAGCCTTCCTTCCACTGAGGACCTGTATACTGCATGAGTCAGAAAGAGGCCTGAGAAAATATCTACAGACCCCTCACATTCTGGACACAAATTGTTTCAACTTCTCCCCTTGGGATGCTGCTATAGGGCATTGCGTGGAAAAACAACTAGACAACTAGAGTGTCATCACTCTGTTAAACAACTAACTCCCACAGCACTGTCTTATGCCTAAAGATATTTACCCAGGTAAAGGTAAAGGTTCCCCCGCACATGCGTGCTAGTTGTTTCCGACTCTAGGGGCCGGTGCTCATCTCCGTTTCAAAGTCGAAGAGCCAGCGCTTGTCCGAGGACGTCTCCGTGGTCATGTGGCCGGCATGACTAGACGCCAAAGGCGCACGGAACGCTGTTACCTTCCCACCGTAGTGGTCCCTATTTTTCTACTTGCATTTTTTACGTGCTTTCGAACTGCTAGGTTGGCAGAAGCTGGGACAAGTAACAGGCGCTCACTCTGCTATGCGGCACTCAGGATTCGGCCCGCCAAACTGCCGACCTTCTGATTGACAAGCTCAGTGTCCTAACCCACTGAGCCACCGCATCCCATATAGTAGGGGCGTATTACTACTATCCTTCTCACCATCTCATCTTCCCATCTTTCCTATCAGCTTCTCCTATTGGTACCTTATGGTTTATCCCCTGTTGTTTGTATCTTATGATTTATGATCTGTGACTTATCACTTTGTTTTCTGTATGTACACTGAGAGCTTTTGCACCCCCAAAAATTCCTTGTTTGTCCAATCACACTTGGCCAATAAAAATAAAGAAGAATATTTAAAGAAGAAGAAGAATATTTAAAGAGTATCACAATGTCTTGTACCATCTTGGGAACAGCTGGTGAACCAGCAACAGTGGGGGACATAATTTGCCTGGTTAGGAAAGCAAGAAATGACCAGGATGCATCCAGAAATAGCAGGGGTTGGTGAAGGGCCAATCCAATGCCTTCTTATTGGAGAGCTGGAGGGAGTCTGTTGGACTCCCTCACCGGCCAGTCCATCATCTCTGGAGAATATCTCAGTGGAAGCAACAGAGACCATTTGTGGCTCTCACAAAAGTGGATTTGAGAGTTTGTGAAGCAGAAACAAGGGCAGCGCTATGCATCTTATCACCATTCAAAATAATTAACCTACTTCTGAATTACACTTTAATTAATTTATTTCCCCTCAGAGTTTTGCAAGCAAGGTAAATTATTCATTTTAGCAGACATTGTTCAATGTAATCTATATTTAATTGCTTGGAAATATTGTTACTCATCTGAGGAAAATTTACGCTGAAATTGAAAGGGAAAAAAAATCTGAAAGATGTTTTCTTTGGAGGAAGGAGTTTTAGAGAGGCAGTTTATACTGTCATTCCTAATGCATTTGCAAGCCTTAACTATGAATTATATTTCAAGTCTTGAACGCATGTCTTTCTGAAAGCCAACAGTAACCCCTTATTTTCAGAGTTTGAACGAGCTGCTCATATCAATTCCACTTTTTTTTTAAAAAAAAAATCTTGCATTTCCATATGTCTAAATATTTTCTGGTCAAATTAGCAGCAGTTTTGATGTCTGCCAATGGAAATTACCCAATAAGACAATTGACAGTAATGAATTCTTCATGTGGTACATGAAGTGGCTACAACTGGCTAATAAATAATGCAGCAGTCTAATGTAAAATATCTTGTTTTTGGTCCATTGTCTTTCCTAACCTTTGCTTTCCCTCTCCTGTGTTATCCAGCAGAAGAACACACCTCTTTCAGTGCCAATAAGTAAAGAAGCAGAGTTTCTCCCTACTATAATGAATGGCAAGACAAAGATTCCAAATGAGAGATTATTATTTTTCTATCTTTATTTTTTATTCCCTATTTAAAAATGTGTAGCAGGATGATGAAAGTCCATTGATGGTTCAAAATGCAGCAGACCACATGGTTTTGTGCAGGCCCCGGTGTTCACATGTGTTACCTCTCCTGCGGGAGCTGCATTGGCTGCCAATTTGCTTGCAGGTGCAATTCAAGGTGCTGGTTGTCACCTTTAAAGCCCTTCTTGGCTTGGGACCAGGTTATCTAAGGGACCGTCTCTTCCTGGTCACATCCACCCGACCCACTAGAGCAGGGGGTCTTCAAACTTGGCCCTTTCTCAGCACACTGGCTGAGGAATTCTGGGAGTTGAAGTCCACAAGTCATAAAAGGGCCAAGTTTGAAGACCCCTGCACTAGAATGAGGAGGCAAGGAATGTTGTGGGTCCCAACCTCTAAGGAGACACATCTGACAGGATCCAGAAGAAGGGCCTTCTCCATGGTGGCTCCCTCCCTTTGAAACTTCATCTTCACAGAGCTTAGACTTGCCTTCACTTTGATGTTCTTTCACAAAAGTGAATGGGCGGCCATGTCAATTCTCTAAATAAATAAATGGTGAATCTACATCTGAGTTCTCCAACATGGGGCTCAGGACCGTAAGACGGTCCTTGAGGTTGATGGGCCTCAACGATTACAAACAAATTTTTTGATTTTATTTTTTTAAAAAAGCATCCACCTCTAGCATCATTTATGTTGTTGTTAGCTGCAAAGTCGTGTCCGACCCATTGCAACCCTATGGACAACGTTCCTCCAGGCCTTCCTGTCCTCTACCATTATTTATACTGTTTGTCTATCATGGATTTGGAATCCATCCACTTAAATGTCCATCATGGAAAACAAAATGCCAGTAGGGAGTATCATCGGAATTAGGGAATCAGGAAGCATCCTGATAAATCCATGTTTTCTGATGGATCATGTCAGGAGTTTTAAATTGTTTACATAGTCCAATTTTTGAGAGCTGGTTGTTAAAAGATGGTTAGGGAGGAGTGAATAATGGGATGTAATTCACTGTGTGTACACCTTCCACTTAAACACTCACTTAGCATTTCCTTTGCAAAGGCAGGCTACAGCATACAGGAGGATTTAACCTTTTAGAAAAGATCTTTTATTTCCATTGGCAGACCTGATTTGTGAAACCTCATGCCAAATTGTCTGGTGGGAAAGACCAGGCCCACCTGTAAAAGTCCAATTAAACTGATTTATTGCTAAAACACCTGTGCATAAGAATCTTCTTAACCAATGCTTAGCACCTGCCTGGAGTTAGAGAACGATCAACAGAATTTGATGGAGGTTGGACTTAATTTATTTGCGGCCATGTAGGAATTCTAAGCTGATCCCTCTTTTGACTCTGCGTCTAGCTTCTGCCACTCCTTTCCCTACACAAATTGAGCTCAAGGCTAAGGTAAGTCAGTTTCTGGATTTAGCTTCAGGGTGCAGGAAATGTTGCAATATTATGAAAATAAAGGGTGGATACTTTACTTGTGTCTCACTAAAATCATGTAACTCTAAAAATGCATGGGAAGTTGGCTCAAGATCTGGCAATCGCTATTACAAAAGAGTATAATAACTTTCAGATAAAGAACAGTATGAAAGAGCGAATGTATAATTATTGCATTATTACTACCAATCGCCGGGTGCTTATTCCTCAAGTTAATCTTTTTTCCTCTCCCCACAATCTTTGGCATAACCTGTGTATTGATATTCATACAGTGAGCCTCTCTTGAAATGTCTAGACTTCATGTCAATACAGTTTTGAGATGGAGGATATTAATAATTCACTTAAAATTATTTAATTTTATTTTAATGAAAAATACCAGGCATGACAAGGCCAATATACCCTTTTAATAAATTGATACATGTGTAAGCAAGGGTTGAAGAAATCATTTAAGCCGTCCATGGTTTTTAAAGAGAACTTATTAAATTGACAGACCTAATGTAACAATGATAATCACCTTGTTAGCGTAAGTCTGTGAAACGGAATTACTCATCTTTCATGATTAAACAGACTAACTTGCTAGAAGAGACCTGCATAATTTGCAAATCACCAAAGGCAAAGGCAACTATCAGGCACACATGCTCCTGGGATATGCACCGATCATCTTGGGAATCACAGCCTCAAGTGCTCCTACTACCGCTGGAGGTTCTTCTCTGATTTCTCATATTCCTTCTTCCTGAGGTTGTTGTAACTTGGCACCGTTACATCTATCACTGCCGCTAATTCTTGTCTATGACCATAATGTCTGGCTCATTGAACAGTACCTGCCTGTCCATCTGGATCTGGAAATCCCACAGTATTTAAGTTTTCTTATTCTCCATGACCTTCTACGGGATCTCTCATCTAGACTTAAGAGGGTCTAGCGCAGGGGTCTTCAAACTTGGCCCTTTTATGATTTGTGGACTTCAACTCCCAGAATTCCTCAGCCATGCACTCTGGCTGAGGAATTCTGGGAGTTGAAGTCCACAAGTCATAAAAGGGCCAGGTTTGAAGACGCCTGGTCTAGCGCATATTCTACATAGATGTTCCAGTGATCTATTGCAGCCACTCTCCCAGTTATGAGTCTTGGCCTCTTGTGGTCCTACCACCACAGGGATCACTTTGGCCTTTACCTCCTCTCTAATTCCTTTTTCAGCCCTGGTACTTCTCCATGTTCTCATACTCCTCCTTCTTGTTGCTGCCTCTTGGCATTGCTGCATCCATCACCACTGCTGTCTTCTAATATTGTCTACCACCATCAGGTTTGGTTAATTGGTCAGTACTTGTCTGCCTGGATCTGGAAGACTCACTAGAATCTTAGCCCTCTTATCTCTATGACTTTCTGTGGAATCTGGACTTGGGGAGGTCTAGGCCAGGGGTAGGCAACCTCGGCTCTTTTATGACTCATGGACTTCAACTCCCAGAATTCCTGAATGAGCTGATTCAGGAATTCTGGAAGTTGAAGTCCACGAGTCATAAAAGAGCCGAGGTTGCCTACCCCTGGTCTAGACTATGCAGATGGTTCTGCACACAATACCAGCTGTTTGGTTGAGCCATTCTGTTCCTGTCTACATTTTACACCCTGCCACTATGTGTTGGACCAACTCTGAGGCCTTGAAATGCATGTGGCAGCTCAAAGGTTCATTTTATGTGCCAGTTGGGAGATTCTTCACTCTTGCCCTAATCACCTCACAATTGTAAAACTGCAGTGTGGTGTGCGTGGGGCTGCCCTTGAACAATGCCTGTAAGCTAAGGCTGATTCAAAATGCAGCAGCACAAGCAGTAGTGGGTGCATTTCTGTGTGCCTAAGTTCCCTCTGCTGCATGAGTGCAGCATTGACTGTCAGTCAGCTTCCAAGTGCAATTTAAGGAAGCTATTATAAAAAAAAAGCCCTGAGGTTCTGGATATGTGAGGGACCCAGAACATTCCAGTAGATTGAGAATGCTCCATTTTCCCTCTATTAAATGCTGCCATCTTGTAGGACCTAGAATGTATGCTTCCTCTGTTGTGGCTTCACCCTCTGGAAAAGAGTGGATAGTGGCTTCAACTTCCTGAGGTTCTGGAAAGCTCTGAAAATCTAGTTTTGGTCCCAAAACTGAGGTTGGTTATTTAGAATATAGAACATAGAATAATAGAGTTGGAAGGGACCTTGGAGGTCTTCTAGTCCAACCCCCTGTTCAAGCAGGAAACCCTACACTATTCCAGACAAATGGTAGGCTAGTCTCTTTCTTGAAAATCTCCAGTGATGGAGAACCCACAACTTCTGGAGGCAAGCTATTCCATTGGTTGATTGTTCTCATCGTTAGGAAATTTCTCCTTTGTCTAAAGTTGATTGGTTGATTCTGGTTCTTTTTATTAGATCGTTTTAGTCTGTGCTGTTTGAATCTTCCGTTCCTTCTCAATGATCAAGTATGGACACTTTGTAAAGCTTCCATCTCCTTTGGAAGAGGCTATCTTTAGGCTCTTTGCCAAGGATGTTTTTGCTGGTCTATGTGTCTAATCCAGAAAGGGAGAGTTTTTATTTTCCTCTTGTGGTTCAGGCTTAAAAGCAGAGCTTTAAGGGATGGTACATTGCAAAAATAGCTCTAACACACTTAGCACTGTGCCTCACAAATAAAAGGGACAGTCCAGAGGAACAATCTGTACATGTGAGCAGATGTTATTTATTTATATTAGTATCCTGCCTTTATTATTTTCACAAATAACTCAATGGGGCAGTGAACATCTTCCTCCTCCTATTTTCCTGACAACTGCAAGCCTGTGGAATGGGTTGGGCTGAAGGAGAGTGACTGACCCAAGGTCTCCCAACCGGCTTAACACCTAAGATGAGATTAGAACTCACAGCCTCCTAGTGTTGGGCTTACGTCCAAACCATTCCTGTAGTAGAATGCCTTCTTGGCTGTATTTCCTTCAATATCGGTCATCTCTGGGGGCTCAACAGAGCATTCCTAGTGACCACGTAGATAACTATTCAAGAGCTAAGAGAGCTGAGAGATAGTTCTCATCAGCTGGGTGCAACTCTCGGCAAAGCATTAAAACTGCCCAGTCTGAAAAATTAAATGACGTTTACCATCCTTTCCCCTGTCCAACATGGCTTAGAGAAATTGGAACTTTACCTCCATGTTGTCCACTTGTGTAGACCTCAGAACCCTGAGAAACTCTGGTGAATGTCATGAGCCAATTTTCACTCACCTGATGAGTGATAGGAGAATGAGAAAGAAAGAAAGAAAGAAAGAAAGAAAGAAAGAAAGAAAGAAAGAAAGAAAGAAAGAAAGAAAGAAAGAAAGAAAGAAAGGAAGGAAGGAAGGAAGGAAGGAAGGAAGGAAGGAAGGAAGGGAGGGAGGGAGGGAGGGAGGGAGGGAGGGAAGGAGAAAGGAGGGAGGGAGAGAGGGAGGGAGGGAGGGAGGGAGAGAAGGAAGGAAGGGAGGGAAGGAGGGAGAGGATCCATTCTCTGGGTTAATGTAGATCTGAGCCATTCCCACAAAAAAGAAGAAAAATAAATGATTGGCAGCTCTCCATCAATACCAAGTTTTTAGCTCCCACAGTACTGACTTGTACGACCATTTGCAAAAAAATAAAAAATAAAAAAAATTGAGAGGGGATAATATTGAAGGAAAGCCTTCTGACTGCAAAGCTGCCTTTTCTCTCTCATTCGGAAACCTGTAGCAACTCGTGAAAGGACCACAAATCATATTTACAACCAGACACTTCTCCTAGTAGCTCTGACCATCTTTATATGCTGGCTATAGCAGCTGGAATGATGGAGAGGGGAGATAAATCCAGAAGGACGCCTACAGAGAAGCACCAGGAACAGGATGCTGAATGCTGAAAGCAAAATAAAGGAGGAATTCCTGGCATTGGGAAGAGCTGCTTACTGTACTGTAGATGCTTAAAAAGCTGCAGCGTTCATAGGAATAAGCCAGCTCGACTCCTGTTTCAGAAAAACAAGTACAGAACTAAGAGGCTCAATGGCGGCAACTGTAAGAGGGATCTTGGAGTCCTAGTGGACAATCACTTAAATATGAGCCAGTAGTGTGAGGCAGCAGCCAAAAAAAAAGGCAATGCAATCCCTGGCTGCATTAACAGAGAGATAAAATCAAGATCACATGAAGTATTAGAACCACTTTATAAAGCCTTAGTAAGGCCATGCCTAGAACACTGCATCCAGTTTTGGTCACCATATTATAAACAAAAGATGTTGAGACTCTGGGAAAAGTGGAGAATAGAGCAACAAAGGTGATTAAAAGGCTGGATGCTAAAACATAGGAAGAAAGTTGCTGGAATTGGGTATGTCTTTGTTGTTGTTGTTAGTTGCGAAGTCGTGTCCGACCCATCGCGACCCTATGGACAATGTTCCTCCAGGCCTTCCTGTCCTCTACCATCTTCTGGAGTCCATCTAAGCTCACTCCTACTGCTTCAATGACTCCATCCAGCCACCTCATTCTCTGTCGTCCCCTTCTTCTATTGCCCTCAATCTCTCCCAGCATTAGGCTCTTCTCCAGTGAGTCCTTCCTCCTCATTAGGTGGCCAAAGTATTTGAGTTTTAGCTTCAGGATCTGGCCTTCTAAAGAGCAGTCAGGGTTGATCTCCTCTAGGACTGACCGGTTTGATCGCCTTGCAGTCCAAGGGACTCGCAGGAGTCTTCTCCATAGTTCAAAGGCTTCAATTATTTGGCGCTCAGCCTTTCTTATGGTCCAGCTTTCACTGCCATACATTGCAACTGGGAAGACCATAGCCTTGACTATACGCACTTTTGTTGACAGGGTGATGTCTCTGCTTTTTAGTGTTCTGTCTAGATTTATCATGGCTTTCCTCCCCAGGAGCAAGCGTCTTTTAATTTCTTGGCTACAGTCCCCATCTGCAGTGATCTTGGAGCCCAGGAAAATAAAATCTGTCACTACCTACATTTCTTCCCCATCTATTTGCCAGGAATTGAGAGGGCCAGATGCCATGATCTTGGTTTTCTTAATGTTTAGTTTCAACCCAAGTTTTGCACTCTCCTTCTTCACCCGCAACAATAGGCTCTTTAGTTCTTCTTCACTTTCTGCCATTAGAGTGGTATCATCTGCATATCTTAGGTTGTTGATGTTTCTTCCGGCAATCTTCATTCTAACTTTTGATTCATCTAGCCCTGCCTTTCTCATGATGTGCTCTGCATATAAGTTAAATAGGCAAGGCGACAGTATACAGCCTTGCCGGACTCCTTTCCCAATTTTGAACCAATCAGTGGTTCCGTGTCCAGTTCTCACTGTTGCTTCTTGGCCCGCATATAGATTTCTCAAGAGACAAATAAGATGGTCTGGTATGCCCATCTCTTTAAGGACTTGCCAGAGTTTGTTATGATCCACACAATCAAAGGCTTTAGCATAGTCAATGAAGCAGAAGTAGATGTTTTTCTGGAACTCTCTAGCTTTCTCCATGATCCAGCGTATGTTAGCAATTTGATCTCTAGTTCCTCTGCCTCTTTGAAATCCTGCCTGTACTTCTGGTAGTTCTCGATCCACATACTGCTAGCATGAGAAATGAGTGCATTGGTGCGATAGTTTGAACATTCTTTGGCACTGCCTTTCTTTGGAATTGGAATGTAAACTGATCTTTTCCAATCCTGTGGCCACTGTTGAGTTTTCCAAATTTGCTGGCAAATTGAGTGTAGTACTTTTACTGCATCATCTTTTAAGATTTTGAATAGCTCAGCTGGAATACTGTCACCTCCACTAGCTTTGTTGTTGCTCAGCTTTTCTAAGGCCCACTTCACATTCTAGGATGTCTGGCTCGAGGTCAGTGACCACCTCATTGTGATTATCAGGGGCGTTAAGCTCATTCTTGTATAGTTCTTCTGTGTAATTTTGCCACCTGTTCTTAATCTCTTCTGCCTCTGTTAGGTCCCTGCCATTTTGGTCCTTTATCATGCCCATTTTTGCATGAAACGTTCCTTTCATCTCTCCAATTTTCTTGAAAAGCTCTCTGGTCCTCCCTATTCTATTGTTTTCTTCTATTTCTTTGCATTGTTCATTTAAGAAGGCATTCTTATCTCTTCTAGCTATTCTTTGGAATTCTGCATTTAATTGGGCATATCTTTCTTTTTCTCCCCTGCCTTTCACTTCCCTCCTTTCCTCAGCTATTTGCAAAGCTTCCTCAGACAGCCATTTTGCTTTCTTGCATTTCTTTTTCTTTGGGATGGTTTTGGTTGCTACCTGTTGTACAATGTTGCGAACCTCTGTCCATAGTTCTTCAGGCACTCTGTCTATCAGATCTAATTCCTTAAATCTATTTGTCACCTCTACTGTATATTCAACAGGGATATGATTTAATTCATACCTGACTGGCCTAGCACTTTTCCCTACTTTCTTTAGTTTAAGCCTAAACTTTCTGTGTTGACCGTCTGGTGATGTCCATGTGTGAAGCCTTCTCTTGGGTTGTTGGAAAAGAGTGTTTGCTATGACCATCGTGTTCTCTTGACAAAATTCTATCAGCCTGTGCCCTGCTTCATTTTGTACTCCAAGGCCAAACTTGCCTGTTATTCCAGTTATCTTTTGGCTTCCTACTTTAGCATTCCAATCCCCCATGATGATAAGGACATCATTTCTGGGTGTTAGTTCTATAAGGTGCTGTAGGGCTTCATAGAACCGGTCAATTTCATCCTCTTCAGCACCGGTGGTTGGGGCATAGACTTGGACTACTGTGATATTGAATGGTTTGTCTTGGATTCGAACTGAGATCATTCTGTCATTTTGAGGATTGTATCCCAGTATTGCTTTTCCTATTTTTTTCTTGACTATGAAGGCTACTCCATTTCTTCTGAGGGATTCTTGCCCGCAGTAGTATACCTGATGGTCATCTGAATTAAATTCACCCATTCCTGTCCATTTTAGTTCGCTGATACCTAAGATGTCAATGTTTAGTCTTGTCATCTCTTGTTTGACCACGTCCAGCTTTCCTTGATTCATGGATCTTACATTCCAGGTTCCTATGGAGAAAAAATCTTTACAGCATCGGACTTTCCTTTCACCACCAGACATATCCACAGCTGAGCGTCCTTTCGGCTTTGGCCCAGTCGCTTCATTCTTTCTGGCGCTACTAGTACTAGCCCTCTGCTCTTCCCCAGTAGCATATTGGACGCCTTCCGACCTGAGGGGCTCATCTTCCAGCGTCATATCGTTTTGCCTTTTGGTACTGTCCATAGGGTTTTCATGGCAAAGATACTGGAGTGGGTTGCCATTTCCTTCTCCAGTGGATCACGTTTTGTCAGAACTCTCTGCTATGACCTGTCCGTCTTGGGTGGCCCTGCACGGCATAGCTCATAGCTTCATTGAATTACGCAAGCCCCTTCGCCACGACAAGGCAGTAATCCATGAAGGGGTGGGTATGTGTAGTTTAATGAAAAGAAGCACTAGGGCTGACATGATAGCAGTGTTCCAGTATCTCAGGGGCTGCCACAAAGAAGAGGGAGTCAAGCCATTCTCCAAGGCACCAGAGGGCAGGACAAGAAGCAACGGATGGAAACTAATCAAGGAGAGAAGCAACCTAGAAATAAGGAGAAATTTCCCGACAGTGAGAACAATTATTCAGTGGAATAACTTGCCTCCAGAAGTTGTAGATGCTCCATCTACAGCTTTAAAAGAAGAAAGTGGACAGGCGTTTGTCCAGAATGCTATAGGGTTTTCTGCTTGAGCAGGGGATTGGACTACTGTAGAAGACCTCTAAGGTCCCTTCCAATTCTATTACTCTGTTAAGGTTGAGTGGGGAGAATATGGAAGATGTTATGTGAATGCTAGTGGTTGAAGCTGGTTCTGATTTGTAGTGGGCATGGCAGAATATAAAATATTCTTGGTAGCTAATGTCAGACTTCAGAACTTCTGCCAGGCAAAGTCATGCTGGCTTCATCTCTATTGCCCTTTTTTCTTCTAAATAAAGACAATATTATTATTCAGGCAGGCAACTGGCATTTACATCCTTACCTCCACCCCCTTAATCCTAATGAGTATCGACTGTATGTATTTTGTGTCTTTTTTATTGATGTATTCAACATTAGATTCAAGCTATGCTTAATAGTAATTCTATTTCATATTTAAAGTTGCTGCTTTTAGCTGCCTTAAGCGCAAATGTTAGGCACAACGCTTTGTGATAACAATGTCACTCTGCATTTCACAGTTCTTATATTGTTCTGGGGGGGGGGGAAATTGCCAAATACTGTACATGCTAGGAAAGCGTGTTACAAAAATTTATTCTTGGAAGTGCAGATAAAGACTTGAACAAATCTCCTCTTCCTCCCTCTTCTTCCTTCTTTTTCTTCTCCTCCTCCGCCTCCTCTTCCCCACCTTTCTCAACTCATCCTCCTCCTGCTCCTCACCCTTCCTCCTCCTCCTCCTCCTCCTCCTCCTTCTATTCCCTTCCTTCTTCCTCTTCCCCTCCTCCTCCTCCCCTTTCCCCTTCTTCTTCCCCTTCTTATAATAATAATAATAAGTTGAAAGGGACCTTGGAGGTCATCTAGTCCAACCCCCCGCTCAGGCAGGAAACCCTATACCATTTCAGACAAGTGGCCGTCCAGTCTCTTCTTAAAAACTTCCAGTGTTGGAGCATTCACAGCTTCTGGAGGCAGGTTGTTCCACTGGTTAATTGTTCTGACTGTCAAGAAGTTTCTCCTTAGTTCTAGGTTGCTTCTCTCCTTGACTAGTTTCCATCCGTTGCTTCTTGTCCTGCTTTCAGGTGCTTTGGAGAATAGCTTGACTCCCTCTTCTTTGGGGCAGCCCCTGGGATATTGGAACACTGCTATCATGTCACCCCTCACCCTTCTCTTCATTAAACTACACATACCCAATTCCAGCAACCGTTCCTTATCTGTTTTAGCCTCCGGTCCCCCAATCATCTTTGTTGCTCTTCTCTGTACCCTTTCTAGAGTCTCGACATCTTTTTTACATCGTGGTGACCAAAACTGGATGCAGTATTCCAGGTGTGGCCTCACCAAGGCATTGTAAAGTGGTATTAGTACTTCATGCGATCTTGATTCTATCCCTCTGTTAATGCAGCCTAGCACTGTGTTGGCTTTTTTGGCAGCTGCAGCACACTGCTGGCTCATATTGAAGTGATTGTCTACTAAGACTCCGAGATCTCTCTCACAGTTCTTCTCCTCCTTCCCCTTCTCCTCCCTATCTTTCCTTTTTCCTCTTCCCCTTCTCCTCTTACCCCTCCCTACCCTTCCTTCTTCCTCTCCTCCTTTTTCTTCTCCTTCTCCTCCCTCCTTTTCCATCGTCATCCTCCTTTCAGTTGAGTGAATAAAGGGATGTGGGGATTGAGGAGAGCAGAATTATTTTTCTGTGGATGAAATCTGGCAAAAGCAGAATGGATAGAACCACGTTACTCGTTTGTGTACTTTTCTTACTAAGCAGTGGATTTTGTCCCAGACTTACAATGTTCGGTGAATCTTAAAAAATATTTAATGAAACTTTGTATAGTGGAATTCATTTTCTTATTGTTGTGGTGGTTTCTATTTAGGCACGAATGACATTATTTTACTAGACATGGCTGGCAGTTTTAACTAAGCTTCATTCATTCTGTACCTTTTTTTATTTTATTTTAAGATGCCTACATTTAGATTTCTAAAAATAGCTATCAGGCTTCAGCAACTGAAAAAAATATCTCAATCTGGAAGGGTACAAGCAATCCAGATTCTTGTTTTCTGCCTCAGAATACATCAACTGCTTTCAAATGAAGCATTAATATATTAATATATTTTTTTATTTTTATTTTAATTCCATTTATATCCCGCCCTTCTCCGAAGACTCAGGGCGGCTTACAAGCTTAGCAGTAGCCTTCATTCTATGTATATGCCTGCTTATTAGGGCTTTCACACACACCCCCAAGCGGCATTATTACAAAGTCAGCTTAATTGTCCCCCACAATCTGGGTCCTCATTTTACCTACCTGGGAAGGATGGAAGGCTGAGTCAACCTTGAGCCTGGTGGGACTCGAACCTGCACTAATTGCAGGCAGCTGGTGTTACTTAAGGAGGCATTAGCCCACTGCTCCACCAAGGCTCTTATATAAAACCAAGCCATGTGAAATGTCTTTTGATGTTTTCAGGTGGAAGTTTCTGTATCAGAATTCCAAAATATTAAATTTTACCTTTCTTAGAAAGACAGGAATGAAGAAAGCCCAGATTTTGGTCCCCCCCCCCATTAAAAAAAATATCTCCTTTTATTTTGTGGGTTTGTTTTGCTTTTGTGGCTCGTTCATTTTGTCCTTTTTCCACAAGAGACACAGATACCAACTCTAAAGATTTTGTGTGTTGTTGGGTTGGGCTGGGCTGTGTATATCACATCCTGATATACAGATGGTGTGCTGAATGAAAAGAACCCTCAGCGGATCACACTTGGGATTTAGGTCGTAAAAATGTTATTAGGTTTTTTCGGGTTGAATGCGGCATCAATGGTACGAAAAGCCTTTTATAAGGCGTGAGGCAGCAATTTTTGTATGTGAGTAAGAAACTCGCTACAAGGTGTTTTTATAGTTTAAATTGCAGTCTGTAACCCCCCACCCACCCACCCTCCCAAGCTGCCTTTTGCAGTCTCCTCTGCTGCTAGAGGAAGCCATGAATTGTTTTTTAGGAAGGAGAACATATTACGTGTCTCTTGGGCTAGAAGATGATTTATTTATTTACCAGTTTTATAAAGCTCTCCGATTCAAACTGTGTGATTCTGTGGGGCACGTGACAGAAAAGCAAACCATAAAACCATACAACCCCACCCCATAGCATAAACTCATGATATTAATATAAAATTAATAATTATCGTATTTTCCGGCGTATAAGACGACTGGGCGTATAAGACGACCCCTGACTTTTGAGAAGATTTTCAAGATTTTTCATCTTATACACTGGAAAATACTTACATGCCAGTTGCCAAGTGTCCGACACAAGCCCGATTCAGCCCCGTCTGATGCAAATAGTGCAAAGCCATGTGCTCTTCCAGGCCAGACTCTGCAACCAGCATGCCAGAAGCCGCAACCACCGCGGGAACTCTGAGTCCCCGCCTTTCGGCAGCCTGCACAGCCAAGCGCAATCCGGCTTTGAGATAGCATTTGCAGACGGAGCAGCTGCCGTGTCTGGAGCCAAGCCCCGCCCAGGAGACGGTTGGCCAGGTGGGCCCAGAAGACGCGCTAGAGAGCCGGGCTTGGGGCGGCCATGCCGAGGCCGGCTGGTGAGGGCCGCTGCATGGTCTGCGGGCAAGAGGGGCGCCAAGTACCACTGTTCCGCACTCCATGACCGGGCAAGCGATTCTTCCGGTCGGCGCGGTGCCTCCGGTCAGGCGGTGCCTCGGCAGGAGCAAAGGTGCTCCCTTCCTACTGTCGAGCAGCGAGCCTCTGGGGACCGCCTTCCCCTCCTCTTTTCAGGGACCTGACAGCCAGCATTGGAAGCGCCAGCAGGGCCAGTCCTACAGAGAGCAACAGCGGCAGCTGCAGTAGGCACCCCAGGAGCTGACGAGAGTTTGCCCTCCATCACCCGTTCGCCATCGGCTGCTTAACCATGGGTCGCCATCGCCTACCTCCATTCACCCAGCGATCCCGCCGTCCAGCAGAAAAGAGAAAAGATCAGAGAGGTGAATAGTATTTTCCGGCGTATAAGACGACTGGGCATATAAGACGACCCCCAACTTTTGAGAAGATTTTCGTGGGTTAAAAAGTCGTCTTATACGCCAGAAAATACGGTAACTCTCTCAGAGAGAGAGAGAGAGAGAGTTTGTGTATCTCTCTGTATGTGTTTGTGTCTCTCTCAGTGTGTGTGGTAAGTCTTGTCAATTTCACCTGTTTCTTTTTCTTTCTTTTAAGAAAAAGAAAAGAGAGGAATCTGTTGTACCATTCCATCAGGGAATTTGCAAAAAGTAATCAAGAAAAAGACATAGAAACCCTTCCCCCTGCCTTTCAGTAGTCTTTTGACCATCCCATAAAACAGAAGACAGATTTCCATTGATCCAATAGCTCTGGGTGGGATGAATCAGAAGTCATGGAGGCCTGCGATTGGTGGACTGGATTCGCAATAGCCTTCTGGAGGGGAGGCATGAACAAAGCACTAGTCAGTAATATTATTTATGATGTGTCAAAAGGTAGCCTTCCTGCAGATGAGTCCAGGTAAAGAGCAATCTCATGCACTGTATAGCCCAGTGATGGCGAACCTTTTAGAGACCAAGTGCCCCCAAACCAGCCCTGCCTGCCCCCGCTCCATCCCCGCTCTGCCCCAGTCCAGACCCGCCCATCTGCAGGGACACCCACTGCTTCCACGGCCCACTGCAGATTGCCCAGGTGGCCCAGCAGCGCCATGGCAGTCATTCCCTCTGCCCACACCCCGCAGCATCATCTGCATGTAATGGGGCACAAGGGTGGAGTCTTGTCCCTGCTGCCCAGCTGCCATGTCCTTAGCTGCGCTGCTCCGCACCAGCTGTGCTTGGGGGGCGACTCTCCTCTGGGGGCGCTGCTGGTGAGGAGGGGGCCACGGGGGGAGGTGGGCTTGGGGTGATGGCATGAGTGCCCACAGAGAGGGCTCTGAGTGCCACCTCTGGCACTTGTGCCATAGGTTCGCCACTACTGGTATAGCCAAAAGGTAGGGTAACTCGGTTGTGTGAATAGCAATAGCACTTAGACTTAAATACTGCCCCATAGTGCTTTACAGCACTCTCTGGGTGGTTTACAATGTCAGCATATTGCTCCCAATAATCTAGGTCCTCATTTTACCAGGCTTGGAAGGATGGAAGGCTGAGTCAACCTTGAACTGGTAAGGATCGAACTGTTAGCAGAGGGCAGCACCAGGCTGCAATACTCCTTTCTAACCACTACACCTTCCGGGCTCTGGATTAGACCTCAGTTGACATTAACAAGTTTAGCATGTTCTGCAAATGTAGCCAGTATGGTCTTGGTTTGTCCTTGGTTAAGCATGCAATGGAAAGTCAGGGCTTACATGCTGTCCCAATCAAAGACAATAAAAACTTATTTAGAACAGCTATTTGGTTGATGTCGGTCAGCTTCTGATAGAATTGCAGCAATTTTACAGGCTTATTTTTATATGGATTTGTCCTTTCTCTCCATGCCTCCTACATTTTTCTAAAAAAAGATTTAAATGAAGGTAAACGATGTCTTGTTTTCGTTCAGGAAGGAAAACCACAGAAATGATAGGGACAAAACTACATTCTGAGTTAAGATCTCTATTGTAGCACAATAAGCATTTTTTTTAATTTGCATAAATTTGAAGGAAGAAAATTGTTGTGTGAAATGGTTTTCAATGAAGGCATTTTCCAGAAAATTACTGACATATTACCAGTTCCAATCTTTCCTGATGGCACATTTGGCATTAAGGAGGAGATATTTATTGGAGGGAGAAGTTGCATTTTGTTTTTTGTTTTTTGTGAATTGGTTGTTTTCTGGACTCTAGTAGTTCTAGCAGTCCTGAACCAGATTTCCGCCATTTGCACCAATCAGTTCAATTTCCCCATTCACCCACCCAAGGATATGAAGAAATGTGAGAAAAATATCCTCATGACATAATAATAATAATAATAATAATAATAATAATAATAATAATAATAATAATAATAATAATAATAATAATAATAAGAAGAAGAAGAAGAAGAAGAAGAAGAAGAAGAAGAAGAAGAAGAAGAAGAAGAAGAAGGAGAAGGAGAAGGAGAAGGAGAAGGAGAAGGAGAAGGAGAAGGAGAAGGAGAAGGAGAAGGAGAAGGAGAAGAAGAAGAAGAAGAAGAAGAAGAAGAAGAAGAAGAAGAAGAAGAAGAAGAAGAAGAAGAAGAAGAAGAAGAAGAAGAAGAAGAAGAAGAAGAAGAAGAAGAAGTTGGAAGGGACCTGGGAGGTCATTTAGACCAACACCCTGCTCAGGCAGGAAACCCTATACCATTTCAGACAAATGGCTGGCCAGTCTCTTCTTAAAAACGTCCAATATTGGAGCATTCACCGCTTCCGGAGGCAGGTTGTTCCACTGGTTAATTGTCCTCACTGTCAGGAAGTTTCTCCTTAGTTCTAGGTTGCTTCTCTCCTTGACTAGTTTCCATCCGTTGCTTCTTGTCCTGCTTTCAGGTGCTTTGGAGAATAGCTTGGCTCCCTCTTCTTTGGGCAATCCCTGAGATATTGGAACACTGCTATCATGTCCCCCCTCATCCTTCTCTTCATTAAACTACACATACCCAATTCCAGCAACCGTTCCTTATAAGCTTTAGCCTCCAGTCCTCCAATCATCTTTGTTGCTCTTCTCTGTACTCTTTCTAGAGTCTCGACATCTTTTTTACATCGTGGTGACCAAAACTGGATGCAGTATTCCAGGTGTGGCCTTACCAAGGCATTGTAAAGTGGTATTAATACTCCATGTGATCTTGATTCTATCCCTCTGTTAATGCAGCCTAGCACTGTGTTGGCTTTTTTGGCAGTTGCAGCACACTGCTGGCTCATATTTAAGTGATTGTCCACAAGGACTCCGAGATCCCTCTCACAGTTACTACTATCGAGCAAGGTACCACCTATACTATACCTGTGCATTTTATTTTTCCTGCCTAATTGCAGAACCTTACTTTTTTCACAATTGAATTTCATTTTGTTACATAGTGCCCAGTGTTCGAGTCTGTCCAGATCCTCCTGTATCTTAAGCCTATCTTCTGGAGTATTGGCTATTCCTGACAGCTTGGTGTCATCTGCAAATTTGATGAGTTCCAAGTTCCAAATTTTATGGTAACACTTTTCAATATTCAACTAGCTAATGCTACATACCATAAAGGACTAAACAATAAGAATAAAGTCCAGTTCAAACTTGGTTAAAAGAGGCACAAACATCTATTTTTAAATAAAAATTGAGCACAAATTACAGTAGTTGCCTAACCATCTATTATTTAGAAATATGAAGAGCTAGATTGTCATAATCCAGTGGCAAGTTACAAGTGAGAAGCTGGTATCAGTCCCCATAAAGCTTTGTAAGGTTAAGGACACAAGAACTGAACAGATTTCATTCAATTTTGGCGGTGGTGTGCTCTTTGAGCTGGCCATTTAGTTTCCAAATGTTTCGTTTCCAGGCTAGGTAACATCACATCAGGACTTTGGTTGAAATGTCTTGTTCTATTCCTCTTTAAGTTATCTATGTCCTATCTGCTGGTGTGGCCAGTTGATCACACGTCTGGCCATCCATTTGGCATTATTTTTAACTGCTAAGTCATTGGTTGGTTCCATTGTTGATTGTTTGTTCAAATGCTCCAGTTTCTTCTGTGTTAATATACTGGATCTAAATCCATATGCTTGTTTAATTGACCCTTTTGTAGAACATCAGGCTTCAATAAATTCATATGCATGGTGAGTGTTGGCATGGCTGACGATTTTCATTCCACCCCAGATTCATTTAATATTTAAGTTGTTGGGTTGTTGTTCTGGGGTTGTTGTTGTTGTTGGTATCTTCAAGTGAGCGCTGACCCCTGGCAACAGACTGGAGCCATCCCTACAGTTTTGTTGGTGAGATTTCAGAAGTGGCTTGCTGCTGGATGCTTCCTAAGGCTGAGGGAGAGTGACTGGCTCAAGATCACCCAACTGATTTTGTGCCCAAATTGGAACCACAGGTCACAGTCTCCCACTTTCTAATCCAGTGTCTTAACTGCTACACCATGCTGGCTCTCTACTTCCGCTAGCAATAGGTTTTGGTTAAAAATAACTGATTCCACTCACTGTTAATATTATATTAATCAGTGATCTGACACCATATAAGGTGCCTTTCTGTATGTTTAGATGATGCAGAGGATGGCTGATGTGAACTTCCAGATATTTATATTTAAAGGCACTTACCTGTTGGTCTAGTTGATTGTTGCCAACATATCTGGTTGAAGTTAACTTAGTCATATCTCATGATTGTAGCCAAGAAAGGCACCAAGAAATCTGAGATCTGACCAAACAACACACTTTCAGAACCTTGGAGAGCACAATGTAGGCTGGGTTAAGCCTTCTACGCAAGAGTTGTTGTTTCAGCATCTGTTGATCATTAACCCAAGTATTTAACAAGGTTAGAAGGGCCAGGAAATCCTGCTGGCATATCCCCTGCTTTTATGTTACCTGAATCTAAGCTATTTCTGAAACTGGGGATAAAAAAAATCAGTCAGGTACAAAAACAGCAACAAGGGTTCATAGTTTGGCAAACATTCTCCTGGTCTGAAGGTTTGAATCACTTCATCACATATTTCCCAACTGTTTCCATAGAAAATATCCAGTGGCAACTTGTTATTCTCCCATCTACTGTGTTTTCCTGAAAGTAAGACCTACCCCAAAAACAAGCCTTAGGTTAATTTTTGGAGGTGGGCCTAATATAAGCCCTATCCCAAAAATAAGTCCTAGTTTTGAGGCAAGGTGCACACCTAAAAATCAATCTAGGGTGGGGGTGGAGCTGCCCCATGTGTCCCACACCCACTTACCTTGCAGCCAGGCCTCTTCTTGTCAGCCTTCTGAGTTCCCAGGCCTGCATTTTTCAGTCAGAGGCCTTTCCAGAAGGCCACTGCTGCTGAGAACTGAGCTATGGATTCACTCCATAGCTCAGTTCTCGGCTGCACAGGCTTTCCTGAAAGGCCTGACTGTGAAATGCAGGCCAGAGCTCCATTCTGAGCTGCAGAATGAAGCTGCTCCTTTGGCCGCAGAAGAAGTGGGCCAGCTGGGCAGGGCTGTTGGTGAAAAAGACACACACACACACCCCAAAAAACCCTGGTGCCTCTTTTGGAGGCCAAAAATAAAAAAAAATAAGACCAGGTCTTATTTTCAGGGAAACACGAATATCTACTCAAAGTTTGGTCTAACACAGGGGTGTCTAACTCGCCGCATCACAAGATCTGTCACAACATATCATGACTTTTTTCCCCTTGCCAGAGCTGGGATGGGCACAGCTTCCATGTGATGCATCTGGCCCATGGGCCCACAGTTTAACATCCCTGGTCTAGCAGTTCAGGCTTCAGACTAGAAACCAGAAGACTGTGAGTTCTAGTCCTGACTTAGGCATGAAAGTCTTTGATTTTGGGCCAATCACCAGGAGACTGTGAGTTTATGGATGGGAAGGAAGGAAGGAAGGAAGGAAGGAAGGAAGGAAGGAAGGAAGGAAGGAAGGAAGGAAGGAAGGAAGGAAGGAAGGAAGAAGCATTTGGGGAAAAATTTCTTCCTTCCTTCCTTCCTTCCTTCCTTCCTTCCTTCCTTCCTTCCTTCCTTCCTTCCTTCCTTCTTTCCTTCCTTCCTTCTTAAAATGGGTCTGAAAGACTTTCACAAAGGCCGCAATGTATAGCAGATTTTTATAGAAAAGACAAAACAGAGCAGCCAAATATTACTCTTATTGCTGACATGTATTAACCCTACTGGAGTTCTAAAAAGAAAACGCTTTTAAATAAACCCTTTATTTTATTTTATTTACAGTTGTGCAGTACCTGACTCAGCATAGGGTACATAGGGTATCTTGACCCCATTGTGAAAAAAAAAGGAAGCTTCTATGCACCCCTATATTTTTAGGGAGTCAGGGAGAGAGGACCAATAATCTGATATCTGTGGCGGACAATTAGTTATGAGTTAATTAAACAAGGGAACATCTGTTTCAAGGGAATATTTTCATTTATCTACATCTAATTAAAGCCAAAGCTAATTGTTTTTAAGTCACTTCATTCATTCTGCGAGAAATATCCATTTTGCTCAGGAATCACTAGCTCCACAGTTCAGTTTAGCATTTTAATTGCAAGATTCTCCAAAGGGGGGGAGGTGTCGCTCCCTAAATACACCTCCCAAGGAATGTGTTTCCTTTTCAGTGAAGCTGAAAAATCAGTAACAAACCCTTTGGTGTAAGAGGTCTCCGTGGCCAATTATTTGCATGTCAAGCTGAGCCAATTGGAGGCTAAAATACCGGTACTCTTCCAGAGCCTTCATCCAAAGAGACAGCTGTAAATATGTATTTCCAATTGACTCTCGGTGAGAGATCTCTAGATTATTTTGGAGTGCATATTCATGAAGTCTGACAACAGCATTTACCCCTCCATTATGATAAAATTTAGGGGCATCGCTGCAACTGCTGGAAACCGATCTTATTATCACCCTGAAAGAAGACAAAGTGATGTTATAGGGTTGAAACCTTTATTATATTGATTGATTCCAAAACTACGCAGCAGGTTGCAGGCAATTACAGGAAGCAAGATTTCACATCTCTTTCCTTATACTTTATTTTTTATTTTTGGAAGATTTAGGAGAGAAAAACCTTCACGGCTGTTTAGCTATGAACCAGTGGGGTTAAGACAAATGCTTCTTTGTGTGGCTAGTATGGATAAACACGTGCCAAATACATTTTAAAACAGGCGTATAGATAACAAATAAATCTGGGGAAGTAAAAACACTGTTGTTGTTCTCAAATTCTCTGTGCCAGTGATTCTCTTGTTATATCATTTAGGCTGTGCTAGTTGCAGATGATGACACTTATCTATTGGGGGGGGCTTCAGTGTTGAGAAACCACATTTAGGGCATCTCTTTTGTGGGTCTGTAATTTTGCAATATTCATACAGAAGTGCTTGATTTGGGGGGGAAAAAGTGCCGACAGAGGAGAGTATTTGTAACTTGGTGAAGCCTTGGTGGAGCAGTGGGCTAATGCCTCCTTAAGTAACACCAGCTGCCTGCAATTAGTACAGGTTCGAGTCCCACCAGGCTCAAGGTTGACTCAGCCTTCCATCCTTCCGAGGTAGGTAAAATTGTTGGGGGCAATAACCCAGATTGTTGGGGGCAATAAGCTGACTTTGTAATAATGCCGCTTGGGGGGTGTATGAAAGCCCTAATAAGCAGGCATATACATAGAATGAAGGCTACTGCTAAGCTTGTAAGCTGCCCTGAGTCTTCGGAGAAGGGCGGGATATAAATGGAATTAAAATAAATAAATAAAATAAATAAATAAATAAAAATAAAAATAAAGTTTGAACTGTGGGGTCCTTGATGCTCTCTGAGTTTGCTTTCTTGCAGATTTTTCATTACCCAAACTAGCTAACATCATCAGGGCTAGTAGGGAATAGGGTTTGCTCTCTACTCCTTACTAGCACTGATGATGTTACCTAGTTTGGGTAATGAAATGTCTGCAAGAAAACAACCAAGCTCAGAGAGCATCAAGGACCCCTTTGAAAAAGGATTTTGTAGAATCCACTGGATTCCAATGATTTGGGCTTCTCATCCATTGTAATCTAGCAGTTGATGGTTTCTGTAAACTACAATAAATTCTGCTTTGGGAATAATTCGTGGCATCTCTAATTATAGTGCCAGGTAATTAAGAGAAACAAATTTTTTGCATCAAAGAAACATTCAGATAATGGCATCAGTTGCATCTTTTATTCGTGGCTTGTTTCTTTTTTTCTTTTTTTTTACTTTTCTGCTATGGTTGCTCGTTTTATATTATGGAATCGTTAGCTGGACTATTAGTTCCTGTGAGTATTATGAGTATCATAAAATACATAGAATCAGAAAATCACAGTATGACAGCATACGTCAGAGGTTATCTACGCCAAGTTCCTGTATACAGATAGTCCTTGACTTACAATATAATGGAGGCTGCTTATTGTGGCCATAAGCTATGATGGTCACCCACATGACCAAACCAATTTTATGACCTTTTTGGCAGATGAGGTTAAGTGAAGCAATGGTTTGCAATCAGCTGGATTTGCCGAAAGCGGGAAATAAATGCCAGTCTTGGTCAAAAATATTGTAAATCAAAGTCACATGATTGTGGAGCACTACAAATGGTCATAAATGCAGGGTGGTTGCTGAATGCCCAACATACAGTATGATCACTTGAACTTTGGAACTGAGTCATAAGTACCTGTAGGGAGGTGCCTCATGAATTTGACCAGTTGCTAAATGACCAGTTATAGATTGAGGACTACCTGTAGAATCTGGTAAAGGTTTTAGACAGATGATATTCAGATCTTGTTTGAAGTGATTCCACTGATTGGAAATTCTTCCCATTAGGAAAATGTCTCCCATTTCTATCCTGAATCTACTGTCCTTGTCTAATGCAAAGGATCGGGAAGATATGTTAAGTTACAGTTCAGAAGATGTATTGCTCAAACCTATGCATAAAGAATCTAGTCAACTCAAGTAGTAACTTGGCACCAGATAAAGGTTAATGGAATTCAAGAAAAGTTGGACTTAGTCTCTTTATTGGAATGTAATGACTCTGCTCTGATGATGCCCTTAACTCCCCCTCTGAAGTCTGCCTGCTCTTCTCTTACATCCCTCTAGTTTCAACCCAGAGATTTGGTCCTGCAGAGAGAAAGTCCAGTCCCTAATCTGTTGACATTGTATGTGTGCACACACTTACTACTCTAGTTAAAAATTCTACCTACAAGAAAAATAATGAACTAAATTAATTTCTCAAGACATGACCCAAATTCTCCAGATAATTCTTTGGGATCCCACTTATAAAACACCCTGGGCTTTAACTAAAGCTCTTCAATCTGCAACTGACATTCAACTTTTAGTTTTTAATTAGAAGAAACAAATCATTTATCACTTGATTTATCACTCGTTGCTTGTATGTACACTGAGAGTTTATGCACCGAAGACAAATCCCTTGTGTGTCCAATCACACTTGGCCAATAAAGAATTCTAATTCTAATTCTAACCATCTCACAAAGTGAACCTGCATTCAAAGGTATGAATGTGAATTTATGTTTTTTAAAAAGATGAATTATCTGCCTGATAATTTGCTTTATTCTCTCAAATTATTATTTGGAAACAATGCTGAATATCAACTTTCCAAATTTTACACATAATTCATGGGCAAAGAATCTGAACAGATAATTCTCAAAAAAGGGGATCTTTTTGATATAAATTATGTTAAAAGCTTGTCTCCAGGAAAGAGATTATGAAGCCCTCATTATAAATGTTAAGACCATACTTAGAATACTGCATCCAGTTTTGGCCACCCTATTCTAAAAAAGATGATGAGACTTTGAAAAGAGTGTAGAAAAAAGTTACAAAGATAATTAAAGGTGTTTGTGTGTGGAGGTTAAAACATACAAAGGATAGTTGCAGGAATTGGGTTTATCTAGTCTAGTGAAAAGAATGACTAGGGCTGACATGATAGCAGTGTTCCAAAATCTCAGGGGCTGCCACAATGAAGAGGGAACCAAACTATTCTCCAAAGCACCTGAAAGCAGGACAAGAAGCAATGGATAGAAACTAACCAAGAAGAGAAGCAATCTAGAACTAAGGAGAAATTTCCTAACACTGAGATCAAGTAACCAGTGGAACAACTTGCCTTCAGAAATTGTGGGTGCTCCATCACTAGAGGCTTTTAAAAAGAGATTGGACAGCCACTTGTCTGGAAAGGTATAGGGACTCTGAGCAGGGGATTGGATTAGAAGACCTTCCAACTACGTATGTTATTCTGTTTTTCTCTTATCTTCCGTTTCTATTCAAAGTATTCACAACATGGGGATTATTTTGAACCCTTCCAAGTAATAACTGTTAATAGACCAATCCTGAGATGGCCTGAGGTTCTGAACATCAGTCCCCCACATTGGGATGGAAGCAAATCCCATATATTTACAGAATCGGGATAGCATGCCAAGTATAAGAGAGGATATGCGCAGATCAGAGACAAAAAACGGAGACTGTTGGAACATTTGTAAGCAGCCAGCAAAAAGTAGAGACAAAGACTCAGAGTAACTCATCTCTTGGCAGTCAATATCTCACAGAATCCATATGCATGTAGACAGGAAGGTCAAGGAGATGCTCCTCTAAGGAGAAAACCTGCAGGGTTTCATCCATCAAAAACCTATTAATAATAGAACAGATTATTCACCGATAATGCAAATATAATTACAGTCACCCCGTAGCCCTAGTACAGGAAGAGCATATATTGGATCTACAAAATAAATGGCACAATTCCTTTGACACAGTTGCTGGGTCACTTCAGTTAAGAGTTTCAGGATGGCTACAAGAACCTGGGACTTTTTATATGTACTGGAGGGAAAAATACTTTGACTTAAATATGTGTAGCACAAACCAATTGGAATAGTATGCTATGAACATACTGATATTCAGCATAAATCTCAGGTTAATAAATGCTAGTCCTATGGTTGGAATTTATGCCTAGTAGCTGTATGGTGAATCCTTTAAACGCAGACTCTTGAACTGTCATTTGAGACTGGGGATATATGAGCTATGGGCCTTTCGTACTTCCTTCAAGTGAATCTGGAGTCTGTTTAATTATTTATCATTTAAAATACTTGTAATTATAATTATTAATTACTATTTATTATTTAAAATATTTATATGGGCAATTGCCAGCCATCAACATACCAATCAACCAATAGGAATGCACCACATAAATATAACCCATAGAATAGCCCAAAGCACATATTCCAGTACAGCAGGGGTGTCAAACTGCCGGCCCACGGGCCGGATGCGTCACAATGAAACCACGCCCACCCCATTACCGGCAATGGGAAAAAAGTTACAATACGTCATGACATGTCATGTGACATCGCGAGAGAAGTTCCCTGAGGATGGGCTCCAGCATGAATCCAAAAGCTCAAAAGACTAAACTTTTGGTTCTGATGACTGACCCAGATTGGATCTTGCAACATTATGCTGTGACATGTATATCTGACTTCATTCGTAAAATACTTATATCCAATCTTCCATAATGGTATTATTATTATTATTATTATTATTATTATTATTATTATTATTATTATTATTATTATTATTATTATTATTATTGGTTCACACCCACGTGAAGTCACAACTGCCAGTTCTTTAGCTGGTGTTGATCTTAATTTGCATTGAGTTCTTCCCAAGAACCTAGCGTGTGATAATGTATTGGTGTAGTATATGTGTGGATTCAAGCAGGATAGTCTTTTGCAATTGACTTTTGCAAAGGCCCAGATTTTCTAAGTGCTGCTCAAGTTTTTAAGGTTCTTACAATAAAATAGAATTAGCTCGTTGGATTGTGTTTCTGTCTGGTTAATCTTGCAAGTCTCAAAGTTTAATCTCCCGCCATCATTTTGAACTTCCTGGTACATTAGGATAGGTGCTTTTTCAGAAGGCAACTGGACTTTCTTGTTTTTCTTTGAAGATATTTCACTTCTCATCCAAGAGGTTTCTTCAGCTCTGACTGCAAGGTAGGGGTGGGGGTGTAAGAATTTATACTCCTTGCAGACAGCTGGTCATTTGCATTCTTTTAGAGAGTCTTTGAGGCCACCTGGAGGATTATCTGTGTCTTCAGGATCACCTGAGTGGTGCAAATGGGTGTGGTGTCTTCTTGGAACTGCTGAAAGGACTGTGTGTTGTAGACTGAAGATAGATGATGTCATATCCCTCCCCCTCTGTTGAGAGAGGGCTGTTCAATTTTGACATAGATGGCCTCTTTGATCCCTCTTTCAAAGCAACGGTCCTCTCTGTCCAAAATGTAGACTTTGCTGTCTTTGAAAGAGTGGCCTTTGTCTTTTAAATGCAGATGGACCGCTGAATCTTGTCCAGATGGGTTTGTTCTCCTATGTTGTGCCATGTGTTTATGAAGTGGTTGTTGCTCTTTTTTTTTGGTCTGGGTGTTTTAACCCTGGGGTGGACAAGCTTCTGCCTTAGAGTATTCATGGGTTTGAAGCATGCATGTACACTGTATGTTGTGTTGGCAGAAGATCCTTCTGAGCTTTTCCAATATTCCTGCAACATATGGAATGACAAGCAAAACATCTTCAAAGAAAAAACAAGAACGACCAGTTGCCTTGTGGAAAAGCACCTTTGGGACAGCTATGATTGGAAGACTGAGAATCTCCATAGACATTAGGATGGGCTTTCTTAAGTTTCTTCCTCTGACTGTTAAGCAGTTGTGGGCTCCTCTTTCCCTTATTCGTTCATTTCCTAGGCTGCATCTCTTCTTTGTCCCTCAAGGTCATTCTCACATATAATGTCACATCTTGACATTTTTTTTTCAACCATACACCGGATGCACTCTCTTTTGGAAAGCAAAAAGATTGTTGTGCGTTCACTTTTAACATTGGGAGGCAGGGGACTATGCTAACAATGGTCTCTTTTATGGTGCCATATAAACCACATCAAAGGGACGCGGTGGCTCAGGGGGTTAGGGTGCTGAGCTTGTCGATCGAAAGGTCGGCAGTTTGGCGGGTCGAATCCTGAGTGCCGCGTAACAGAGTTGAGCGCCTGTTACTTGTCCCAGCTTCTGCCAACCTAGCAGTTTGAAAGCACGTAAAAATGCAAGTAGAAAAAGAGGGACCACTACGGTGGGAAGGTAACAGCGTTCCATGAGCCTTTGGCATCTAGTCATGCCGGTCACATGACCACGGAGACGTCCTCGGACAAACGCTGGCTCTTCGCCCCTGAAATGGAGATGAGCACTGGCCCCTAGAGTTGGAAACGACTAGCACGCATGTGCGGGGGAACCTTTACCTTTACCTTTTTATAAACCACATGTACAAAATGCACTCATTGCTTAGAGAGTGCCACACACAAGACCTAGTGCTTTCAAGTAATCTCCACTATCACTACCAAACGAGCAAACACAATCTCAGAAGAAAAGAAACATCAACTGTTAATGGCTTAAAAGGAGAATCAACCTTTGTATGAGATGCACAGGGTATAATTAAGTCTATGAGACTTTCCTTCGTTTATAAGATGTTTGCATTCTCCAATAAATTCTGTTAGTAGGTTTGCTTCATTACAAACACAATATAAATATTCAAGCAGAACGTATATTCTTAATGAATTAGTCTAATTGATTTAATTACATTTACAATCTGTTACTTCTTGTATAATTTCTTAAATTAAAAAAAAACCTCTAATTGCTGCTGGATGCATGATAGTTTTCAACAAGGTAGGTGACAAATCTTACCAAAGAAGTGTCAAACCAAGCATGAATGAAATTAATACCGGAATGGAATCTTTCTAATACCATTAAATGAGAGGATTTTGTTTTGATTTCAATTGTAAAAAGACTTCATTCTTTCTCCACAGTCTATCACTAGACATTAACTGTAACAGAGGTGCAGAATGCATGCAAATGCTGACTCACTGGGAAATTTAAGCATTGAATTTGAGGCTCTGTTTCCTTAAGTCTGAAATCTGGCACTTCTTATCTTTTGAAACCAGAATTAGATACAAGAAGTTCTCAATGTACAAGCACAACTCAGCCCAAAATTTCCATTACCAAAGCAAGACAATGGAATTTGCCCCATTTTATGACTTTTCTTGGCACAGTTGTTAAGTGAATCACTGCAATTATTAAGTTAGTAACATGGCTGTTAACTGAACCTGGCTTCTCCATTGACTTTGCTTGTCAGAAAGTCACAAAAGATGATCACATGACCCCAGGACACTACAGCCGTCATAAATATAAGCCAGTTGCCAAGTGTCTGAATTTTGATCATGTGACAATGGGGATGCTGCAATGGTCGTAAGTGTGAAAAAGTATAATAAGCCACTTTTTTCACTTCCATTGTAACATCAAACAGTCACTAAAAGAATGATTGTAAATTGAGGACTATCTGTATGTAAAGAACAAAACACATACCCGTGTTTCCCCGGATGTAAGACCTACCCTGAAAATAAGCCCTAGCTTGATTTTTGGCGGTGGGCTTAATATAAGCCCTACCCCAAAAGTAAGGCCTAGTTTAGGAGTGAGGTGCACACCTAAAAATCAAGCTAGGGCAAGGATGGGGGTGGAGCTGCACCATGTGCCCCACACCAACTTGCCGTTGCAGCCGGGCATCCCATGAACCAACACTTGCTTTACCTCACCAGCCCACTTCTTCTGTAGCTGAAGGAAAGGCCTCTGCAGCTGAGAATGGAGCTCCGGCCTGCATTTCGCCATCGGAGGCCTTCTGGAAAGGCCTCTGATGGCAAAATGTAGGTCAGCATTCGATTCTCAGCTGCAGAGGCCTCTCCTTCAGCTACAGAAGAAGTGGGTCAGCTGTGTGGTGCTGTCGGTCCCTCTACCATGGGGTGAGACCGTGGAAAATATACCCCGCCCCAAAAAAATAAGACCTGATGCCTCTTTTGAAGGCAAAAAAAAAATAAGATCAGGTCTTATTTTTGGGGAAATACAGTAGAAGTTACATGAAAAGAAAGACTGGGTGGGTCTCTCATAAAAATCTATCAAAGGGCTTAAAAAAACTTGCTATTTTGTTTTTTTCTAATTTCTTATGATTTAATGGGAGCTAGATGAACATGACAACTGTGGTTTTCCCCTGAAATTTATTATAAAATTACAGGACTGATGTTTAGTGAAAAGATATGTATATAAATATTGACAGCAAGATAGAAAATATTGATGTTCCAGACCACAGAAGATTGGCTCAGATTCCCACTGAAATCCCCAGTAAATGAATGTAAAGGTGTGCTACAGAATCTGATAAACTCATAACAAATGAGTAACACTATAACTGCTTAACAGTCATAAAATTAGAATAATTCTAAATCATAAGTCACAGTAAACAAGGAAACCTTTCCTTTCCTTTGCCAAGAGCGGATATGAACTCTTACTTATATCTTACTTATAAGAGCCTTGGTGGAGCAGTGGGCTAATGCCTCCTTAAGTAACACCAGCTGCCTGCAATTAGTGCAGGTTCGCCTCCCACCAGGCTCAAGGTTGACTCAGCCTTCCATCCTTCCGAGGTAGGTAAAATGAGGACCCAGATTGTTGGGGGCAATTAAGCTGACTTTGTAATAATGCTGCTTGGGGTGTGTGTGAAAGCCCTAATAAGCAGGCATATACATAGAATGAAGGCTACTGCTAAGCTTGTAAGCCGCCCTGAGTCTTCGGAGAAGGGCGGGATATAAATGGAATTAAAATAAATAAAAAATAAATATCAAAGTGGATTGAATTCATACTGGCCTGTTTTCATGAATGAATTTCACTGTTGGAATAAACACTTGGAAGATGGGACTTTTGGGGGGGAGTGTCAGCTGCCATTTCACGCTTGCTTGTGCTTCACCACCATGGAGTGACAGTCTGCCATCGCCTCTGGGAAGGGTGGACAGGAGGGAGGATACTCGGGGGAAAGCGAAACTATTGTATTTCCCTGAGACGTTGCTTCAAGGCCATCTGGCTTGGAGAAGAAAGCAGCTGGATACAAACCATACCAACCCTGAAGTGACCGTTTTGAAAACATCTTGCTTGAACACAATTGGTCATATGGTGGGTGGGTGGGGTGTCAGCAATGGGAGGCATTTAAGGGAAGGAAAAGTTGAACTTAGGGATTTTGGTGTGCAACTCTCAGTTCTGGCTATGCATTACAGCAGGACATTTGACTTTTCATAAAATTATACCTTACTCAACTAATGGAGCCAAGGATCATTTCTATTTAAAGGGTTAAGTACTGGCAGGTCTGACAGCAGGATAACTTCTTTAGTACTAGGCAATATTTACTGGAAAAACTACACATAACGTTGTTTAAATTAGTGAGATGCATCAGTGGACAATTGTAAGAATGTAAGTGCTAGACAAAGGAATTCCCCTGTGTATTTCTGCACCCGTTCACATACATTTTGTTGAAAAAGAATTTGCTTTTATTTTTTTAAAAAGGACAAGAGTTTTAGGTGACATTCTCATGGGCGTATTAATTCTAATTTAGTTATAAAGTTAGCATGTATATCTGTGAATCCTTTGTGCTGCATTTCACAGTCTCTAGCGCTGATAATGTCACCTGGTTTGGTAATGAAAAGTCTGCAAAAAGCCACCACCACCATTTTTCTCCCCAAAGATCTTTGGTTTGACATAAACACTCTCAATGATTGTCCTCACATTCTTTTGGCCAAGCTAATATTTCAAGTTTTTGAAGCATTTCATAATGTGTAGAATTTATTTACTGTGGAAGGTAATGGGCTGAATTTGCAGATGATAAACTGAGTCAACTAGCTTCGGTTCTCTGAAAAGTGATTATCTACTATCGGTCTTCATCACAGAACATACAGTAATAAGGTTGGTGGGGACCTTTGAGGCCTTCTAGTCCAG
This sequence comes from Vipera ursinii, assembly GCF_947247035.1. NCBI lineage: Eukaryota > Metazoa > Chordata > Lepidosauria > Squamata > Viperidae > Vipera > Vipera ursinii. The sequence goes on from NC_139516.1 coordinate 201,537,361, forward strand.
GGGTCCTCAACCCCTGGGTCACAGTCCACTACTGGGCCATGGCCTATTTGGAATTGGGCCATGCAAGTGGCTTGCTGTACCCCTGCAACTCAACTTTCATGAGCGGTGGGCCAGTGGGCACTCCCATGTGTGCACACTGGCCTGCCGCTCATGCAAGTCAAGCTGTGTGTATGCGTACCAGCCCACCACTCACAGAAGGGCTGCATGTGCAGGAACGTGCATGCTGACCACTGCTCACATGGCCCAGTTCCCATCTCCCCCCACAAGCTGCGTTGCCAAGCTGCAAAACTGCAGGAGATCCTATACAATTCCAGAAAATTGGTGGTCCAGTCTCTTCTTGAAAAGCTCCAGGGATGGAGCACCCACAAATTCCAGAGTTGAGCCATTCTCACTGTCAGGAAATTTCTCTTGAGTTCTAGATTGAATCTCTCTTTAATTATCTTCCACCCATTGTTTCTTTTTCCTGCCCTCAGGCACTTTGGAGAATAAGTTGATTCCTCTGTGATAGCCCCTCAAGGAATGGAAGACTGCTATCATATCACCCCTAGTCCTTCTCTTTGTTAGACTACACATACCTAGTTAGCTTGTTAGGCTAGGCATATCTAATCATGGTCTTCTTCTATGTGGCTTTGAGGATTTATTGAAAACTTTTGCATCTGAATCACTGAATATTCATAGCCAAGTAAAGAAAGAGACCCATACCCTCCCTACATATGGCCAAGGAAGAGTAAGGGGCAAGCAACTGACAAAAATCTGTATTGCAATATCACAAAGCAAACTCCACCCTTTTCATACAATGTTTCACAGACCTACAGAGCTTGCATTGCAACATCATTGTGCTTTTGTCATGTTGTGGGCAAAACCTTGGGAATCTCTGGATAACACTACTTTTTAGGATCTGTGTATCCATGCTCACACATGGAGGTGATCTTTATAGGTCAGAAGGAGCAGATGGTACTAATTAAGTTCATGATTGAACTGGGAGTTGCATTGAGGTCTCCCAGAGGTGAAAGGTTAAAATGAACATGAATTGATGCTGCTTCTCGACAAAGAACATATCTGTGTTCATCCCCCACCAAGGCATCCACAGAAATCTCAGGATCAGGTTTCAAGACATTTAGACCTCATTTATACAAGGCAACCATGATTTAGAAAGCAGGAAGAAAACATTTTAGGTGCAGCTGTAATTTTGCAAAGCTTACGACCCTCACCCCGATTTAGATTGACCCAGCCATATTCTCTCCAAAGTAATTAAAATGTTATGAAAATTAAATATGAAAATCCCTGACTATAGTTAATTACATATTTGTTTGCAAGGACGTTTCTATTTATTTCCCTTTCTTTTATCTTTACATCCATCGTGAGTGAACTGCTCCAAATTCCAAGTCTTCTAAATAAGGCAAACAATAGAGTCTAATGTAGAAACAGTTGCACATTCCAGGCAAAAACTGTAGTTTTTAGGAATGTTCTTATCCTTTAGATGCACACTGCATAGTAAATCGGAGAAGATACATCTGCTTTGAATGTCCCAGCCAAGCAGACGCAGAAATCAAGAGTGTTTAGTCTCTAGTTGCTTGCAAATACTCCAAATTTTCTACTGCTCTGCTGACTTTTGAACCAGTTGGAACATCTTCAATAAGAGATTACATCATAGAAAGTCTGGAAATTGTGTCTAGTCCTGGAGATGTGAAGGAAATAAGCAATTCTTCTGTGAAATCTCTGGCCAAACCTTACATATTCAATGTCATGAACAAGAACCAGCATCTCAGGAAGTTAAATTTTACAAATCTCCTAGAAATGACTGGAGATGGCCTGAAACTCCACTCCAGGATTGTTCCAGACCTACCATTAGAAAAACAATAGTGAGAAGTGTGATAGGAAATCAATAGTAGCATAACTCCTAACTGGGTCATATCTCTGATAGAACAGTAACAACATTAATGGTGGAATTATTGCTTTAATCAATTCCCTTCAATTTGGCAGGAAAAAAAAGTTTGAAGACTCCGGTATAGAGTTACTTAAAGTTGCAAGATAAAGTTGCTGAAATGTAAAATATTTAAAGTTCTGAGATAAATAAAGTTGTAAGATAATGCTTTAAATTTCTAACAATCTCTTTCTCCCTCTGTTTCTTCTTTCCTTCCCAAAGTTCTTCAGGAAGCTCCTGCAAACTGTTCTGCAATGGAGCTGTTTGATCTGATTTTGAGCCTTCTAATCAGTCTGGATTAGACTTCTCCAGTACTACATGTCAGGGAATGTATGCATCTGTCATTCAGGGAGGGTTGCATAGGTGTTCCATTTATATTTCTGCAAATGTAGCGTTCTGGCTAGGAGGTGCTCAAAGAGAAAAGCATAGAACAGGAAGTGAAATCAATCAATCAGCATGCAGAATGCGCACCTTTGCACAATGTGCAGTTGGGATTTGGAAGGTGTGATTGTCAACCCATCTGCAGCCATCTGCAACCTATGCTTGCCCATCAATCCCTTTGCAGCATAGGTATGCAGTGACAGATACGGACAGTTGCAGGCAACTGTTACAACCTCATTCCAGGACATTTCTTCTCTCTAACCATGGCATTCCAGGTAGTCTAATACTTCACTGCAAATCAGGTTTGATTCTGCTTAGTTTTTTTTCAGATCAGTCAAGATTAGTGAGGTGTCACCCTCTGCTGTAGATTTATGAGGTCCTTCACTCAAAAAAAATTATGGAAGAATAACTCTGTCCGTTGACAATACAAAGTGCCTCAAAGATGCTGATGTCAAACATTTTGGGAAGGCAATCTGGAGAGAAACAACACACAAGGTATTTTCATTGACTAGATGCTAAGTTGAAGGACTTAGCTATCTGCTCTTCAAAATCCAGAACTGGGAAAGGGTTTAGCAATAGCAATAGCAGTTAGGCCTATATATACCGCTCCACAGTTCTTTACATCTCTCTCTGGGTGGTTTGCAATGTCAGCATATTGCAGCCAACAATCTCATTGTACTGATCTCAGAAAGATGGAAGGCCAAGTCAACCTTGAGCCCTATCAGGATTTTGCTCCAGGCTGTGGGCAGAGTTTGCCTGCAATATCACACTTTAACCACTGCACCACCATGGCTCCTATAAAGCATAAGCTTACAAGAGCACATTTGGTGTGCAGTAGCCTCAGTGTTTCATTGTATAAATGTTAGTGCTTCAAACATCTAGAAGAAATATAACAACAGTGTTGATTAGGGGACTGGAGGTTAAAAGATATAAAGAACAGTTGCTGGATTTGGATATGTCTAGTTTAAATAAAAGAAGGACTAGGGGCACCATGATAGCAATGTTCCTGTTGAGCCCCGTGGGCCCGACACTACATGGGGGCCTCTGACTCCACTGTACTTACCCGCCCTGCTTCACCTCACGGTCCAGCATCCTGAATGAGAGCAGCGGAGGCCGCTGACGTGCAGCAGACCTGACGGCCAGCTGCTTCCCAGCCCCCAGTCACACCTGCGTAGAGGGACCTTGCAGAAGACCCCGCAGGCACTCAGAAGGACGGCCAGGGCTACTCGGCTGACTCCACTGTACTTACCCGCCCTGCTTCACCTCACGGTCTGGCATCCCGAATGGGAGCAGTGGAGGCCGCCGACGCGCAGCAGGCCCAACAGCCAGCTGTTTCCCAACCCCTGGTCATGCCTGTGCAGAGGGACCTCGCAGAAGGCCCCGCAGGCACTCAGAAGGATGACTCCGGGCTGCTCTGCTGCGGAGAGAGCCGCGTCGAGCGTGTTCACAACAAGCTGCCCGGGCTGCTCGACTGCGGAGAGGCCCGCGCCGAACGTGTTTGCAGCAGGCACCCGGCAGGACAGGCCTGCCTGCACACTGGGGGGGGCATCTGGCTGTGTTTCGGCATTGCTGGCACTAAGCGAACTGGAGCCAAGGCCTAGCGAGCCAGCAACTTGGGACACACGGATGAGCCTTCTGGGGCCAGGCGGGGGTGTGGGGAAGGGGTGATTACACAGTGGGGACACGTTAGCATCTATGCTCAGGGTGGGACTATAGGGGGTTGGGGGGGTCGCCCAAAATACTTACCTCATGGAAGGCAGCTCACAGGGGAGCACGGGCGCAGGAGCATGCGCAGATGCAGAGAAGGGGGTGGGGTGTTTATGGGTGCATGGCCGGATGCTGGCTTGTGGTGGGGGGGCAGGGCTGGTGTGTGACTCGGCTATAAAACATGCATTGGGAGCATGTGGTTTCCAACGCTGACTTTTTCCTTGCTTTGGAGTGTGTGAATAAACGTTTCTGCATTGTTACCCGTTCCACGGCTGACCGAGTGTGATTTCGTCGAGGACGGGCTTGACAGTTCTAGTATCTAAGGGACTGCCACAAAGAAGAGGCAGATCAACCTATTTTTCAAAGCACCTGAGGGCAGGACAAGAAGCTAAACAAGGAGAAGAACAACCTAGAACTAAGGAGAAATTTCCTGACAGTTAGAACAATTACTCAGTGGAACAACCTGCCTCCAGAAATTGTGGATGCTCTATCCATTTGTGGAGGATTTTAAGAAAGGATTGGACAGCCATTTCTCCAAAAATGGTATATAGATTGGACTAGAAGACCTCCAAGGTCCCTTCCAACTCTGTTATTTTGTTATAAACAAATTCCAAAGTATCTTTCACTCTATATCCACATCTACTACTACATCTACTATAAACATATATGCAAATCAATCTAGCCACTTGCATTTAGTCACGGACCCACTTTATTACATTTCTGAGCTCTTTTCCCCATTAACTAATACATGCCTTTGTATTTCAAAACTCTTAATCCTCACAGTGGGTGGTGGTAAATGACAATATAAGAAGTGTCATCCTTCGTTTTTTTTTAAATCCTGTAGGAAGTGGGGAGATTATTGGCTTCCCTAGAGACCCAGAAAGAGGAGAGGAGAGATACTCCTCTAGGAAATCCTTCATGAGTAATCAGCCCTTTCCTTAACAGTTCAAGGGCACGATGGAACAAATAAAAAGACATCTGTCACTGGGTCATTAAACATCTGGCGTAAAGATTAGCCCTCCTTCCCCCCCCTCCCAACCTCACCAACTGGTTTGAAAATTTATCCGCTCTTCACAATGTGTGTTTTCTTTCATCTTCTTCAGTAAATCATGTGGCAGATACAAAGAGAAAAAAAAAGGTCCGTGTATTTTATGGACTACTGAAGCAAGCTGAAAATCTTGGTTGTCCTTCAGAGCAAATGGAGGCAGACCAAGAAGCAATGGATGGAAACTAATCAAGAAGAGAACCAGCCTAGAAGTTTCCTAACAGTGGGAACAATTAACCAGTGGAACAACTTCCCTCCAGAAACGGGTGTTGCTCATTTCGGCTTCAAGGCCACTGAGCCAGCGTGGTCTGAAGATATTTCCATGGACATGTGGCCAGCATGATATCACAGAGCATTGTTACCTTCACACCAAAGGAATACCTATCTACTTGTATTTGTATGCTTCGCAGCTGCTAAGTTGGCAGAGGTGAGGATGGAAGCTCACCATGTCGCATGGAGCTCAGAGCTCAAACCTGAGCTTCTGGCTTTCTAGCCAACAAGCTCAGCATGTTAACCCCTGAGCCACCACACCACCCCTTATAAAGGTAAACAAGGAGAAAATATCCATGAAGATCTCAAAATTCTGAAGGCAGGACTCTCCCTTGTTGTTTAATAATGGGGCTGTGAGACCTGAGTATGGGCAGAGATATTCCCCAGGAGAGGGTTAAAGTGGGGGAATGAGAAAGGAAAACACCATGGCTCAGCATGATGGAGAGAGGGGTCAGAAAAATCAACACCGTTGTCCATTGCCCACTTCACAATACGTAACTCAAAATAGCAAAAGTGAAATTCATAAGATTCCAATTCCCTGATACTTGTGCTGCGAGGTGGGGAAGAAAGACTTTTAGAAAATTGGAGGACAATTTTCAGCACAACCTTAGGTCTGACAACTGTAGGATAAAAGGCACAACTGCGTGGGGGTTATTTTTGTGAACATCCTCAGTTGGGGGATAACATGTTCCAGGCCTTTTCTGGCATCACTTTCATGCACCTGAATTCCAAAGAACTGAGACTCATCTGGTTTTTCAAGTGATCGTAAATCAGCTCAGATTCCTGCAGAGGGTTTGTGAACCACAGTCAACGTCTTGATGAACCTGAGGTCCATATCAAGTTCTTGTGCAGTTTAAGATTCCTTTGTTAATATTTGGGGTTGTTCCAAGCAGGAGACCATCTGGGATCAAACCTTCTTCTGGTGCAATTTCACTGGTTAAATCAAAACACTGTTTAGCAGCTGAATGTTAACCAGCTGGACTAGAAGACCTCCAAGGTCCCTTCCAAGTATTCTATTCTATTCTATTCTATTCTATTCTATTCTATTCTATTCTATTCTATTCTATTCTATTCTATTCTATTCTATTCTATTCTATTCTATTCTATTCTATTCTATTCTACTCTACTCTGTTCTGTTCTGTTCTGTTCTGTTCTGTTCTGTTCTGTTCTATATTGTTCTGTTCTGTTCTATTCTATTCTATTCTGTTCTGTTCTGTTCTGTTCTACATTCTAATCTAGCCTAGCCTAGCCTAGTCTAGTCTAGTCTAGTCTAAAAGATTAGAAGCCTATCCGTTGCAAAAAGGGCTTACCTTCAGACACGTTTTGCAGTCACACAATTTGCTTCTGCACAGAATCCCATGGCTATTTATTATTTAAGGCTTAAACTCAGTTAGTTTTATCCAACAACCTCCTTTCCCACTGAAAAGAGTTTCTCTGATGTTAGGGGGGAAGATCTTCCATCAAGAAAAGGTGACCACTAGGGAAGCAGACTCAGACATGTCTGCATAATGACTTCATGGCAAACAATCCTTTGCAAGCCCCCTGCCCCTGAAGCTTGGCTTGATTGTAATATATTGTTTATTTCGGAAACACCAACAGTTGGTGCTTCATCTTTCTGCCAAGGCATTCATCTTCCCCCCCAAAACATGATCAATCTCTGTTAAAATGTGTGCACAGCTGTAGTGTTTGATGACATTGGATGGATTACCCTGTATTAAACATTTGTAATTGTTTTGCATTGGACTGTGACCTGCATTCTGAAATAACTTAATGATAGTGGGTGCCAGCTAGATATCCCATGGAACAGAAGGAAGATCCTGTGGTTAGTAAAATGGGCCCAACCAGATCAGGAGCCTGTCATATCAATGATGTAATCAATATCATTGGAAGTCCCTCTAGAGGAGGAGGAGGAGGAGGAGGAGGAGGAGGAGGAGGAGGAGGAGGAGGAGGAGGAGGAGGAGGAGGAGGAGAAAGAAAGAAAAACAGAAAGACAAAAAACAGAAAGAAAGAAAGAAAGAGAAAGAAAGAAAGAAAGAAAGAAAGAAAGAAAGAAAGAAAGAAAGAAAGAAAGAAAGAAAGAAAGAAAGAAGGAAGATTGGGTAAAACCACCTAGCCATTACCTTCTGAGTAAATCTAATTCCTACTTAATGTCCCATTTCCTTGTTCTCTAGGAAATGATCTCACTCCATATGTTTCATGAGCTTTAAAATGGATTTGGACTGGACAGCTTTCAAAGAGAGGACTTCTCCACAGGATCTGGCTACTTTGGTCAAAGTGATGAAAGCAGGGTGGCCGCATTGCACTATAAGCTCTGACCCTCCTGTGCAATGTCTTTGTTGTTGTTGTTATGCCGCCTTTCTTCTCTCCCTCCCCCCCCCACACCTCCAGGCTTAACACAGGTCCTCTTAGCAGAGGATTTGCCTTCCCCTACGGGAAACCTGCCTTCTGTTTCCTGTTTTTTGCTCCTTGACCTTGTGTTGATACCTATGAAACCTGACCTATAACTGCTGCCTAGATTGGCAGCCAGCACATAGAACCTCTAACATATATGGTAGAAAGCAGAGTATGGGAAGTGGGATTTCCAAATTTGAATACACCAGTACCTTTCAAAATCATATGTATATGTGTATTTGTATGTGTATATGGCAATAGCCCTTAGGACTTATACACTGCTTCACAGTGCTTTACAGCCTTCTCTAAGTGGTTTACAAAGTCAACAATCTGAGTCCTCATTTTACTGACCTCGGGAGGACGGAAGGCTGAGTCAACCTTGAGCCAGTGAGAATCGAACTCCCAAACTACAGGCAGCCGGCAGTCAGCAGAAGTAGCCTGCAGTACTGCATTCTAACCACTGCGCCACCATGTATATGGCATGAACTTTTAGATAAGAGATAAGCTTTGTTGTCATTTTTTACTGTGGGCACAACGACACACATCAAAAATGAAATTTGGTTTTATAGTTTCTAGCCTGCTTGTTGTGATGTAAAAGTGTAATAACCAGCAGCAAGAGGCATAAACCTTTTGCAAAGAACCTTGGATTGGTTATTTTTAATTTAAAATCCATAGTCTGCCCGTGTGTGTGTGTGTGTGTGTGTGTGTGTGTGTGTGTGTGTGTGTATTTTATATATGTTTGTGTGAGTGAGTGAATATTTTTAACCTACATCTATATTTGTATCCTTAGTTATATCATCCATATCTATATAAGCATTTAACATTAGAGGTCGAGATGAGACAGCATACAGGGGGGAGGTACAAAAACTGTATCCGTATGGTGTTTAGAGAACAACTTGCACCTGAACATCGGCAAGACAAAAGAGATGGTCCTAGACTTCTGGAGGAAAAAAGAGGAACCTGCCCCACTTTACATCAGGGTGGGGGGGGGAGCTGTGTGGAGAGAGTTTCCTCCTTTAAATTCCTGGGAGTCTACCTCTGTGAAGATCTGACCTGGAAAGTCAACACAACCCAGGTGGCCAGAAAGGCCCATCAGAGACTCCACTTCTTCAGGGTCTTGCAGAAGAACAGGGTAGAACAACGGCTAATGACCCTCTTTTACCGGTCTACTATAGAGAGCGTCCTCTCGTACTGTATTGTGGTTTGGTATGCTGGTCTGACAGCCGCGGATAGGAAAGCATTACAGAGGGTGGTGAGCACAGCACAAAACATCGTGGGCTGTCCCCTGACACCACTGGATGACCTCGCCAGGGCTCGCTGCCTTGGAAGAGTGAGGAAAATTCTCAGGGACGACTCACACCCTGGACGGTATCTCTTTACTCTCCTACCATTGGGTAGGAGATATAGGAGTATAGCCAGCCATACCAACAGGCTGAAGAACAGCTTTTATCCATGGGCTGTCAGGCTCTTGAACGGGAAATAATTTTATAATTTTATGTATGACTGACTTGCGAGGCCAGTGTGTTGTGCAATTAGCTCACATGGTGTAACAAGATGGAGGGTTTGTTGTCACTGTGAGTTGTGGGGGGGGCACGAAGGGAGGCTCAGCCAATCTCAATGTATACATGGTTGTACTTTGACAATAAAGGTTCATTCAGTCATTCATTCATAAGGTATATTGATATCTTTATTTTGTATCATCTATATCTGTATAAAAAGTACTCACAAACGTTTCAATCGTTGGTGATCATGTGAGGAAAATCCATCAGACTTCCTTGATCATATTTCTGTTCTGTCGCCTCATGTTTCTTAGCCCAACAGCAAAGTGGATTTTCTTGAGAATTGCATACTCAGCTACCTCCAAACAGAATTAATATTCAGCTACATTTCCTGAGTTACGTCTGGCCATTTTAAGTTGTTAATTAGCAGTTTAGGCAGTACGGAATATGCACACAATGTGCTGAAATGAAAGTAGACATTCCTGCAGTATAATGTAATATAAAGTACTAAGTATAATGTAGTGTAGATTAATCTTTATCTGTTGAACCAGACAGCAGTTCAGACTCCATTCCAAGGCTGTCTCAAATGCAAAGGAGGTTAAAGATGTCCCAATCTCTTTCCACTTTTATTTTGGCTTTTTCATGCTCAGAATCACACCAACAAAAATAATCCATTTTGCTACCAAATTTTAACAGTGCAATCTTAGTGTTAGGCAGGTCACAAGTGAGTTCAGGGCTTCCTCTATCTGCTATCATGAAATGCCATGTGGTTTAATAACTATCCTGATGCTATTGTTGTTGGAGACAACCAGGTGAATTCCAAGGGTAGGGGTGGGGTCAAATGCATCATCAGTTTTGAATCATTACATTCCAATAGGAGAGATAAGTCCAGTCCTCCCCACACCCCGAATTCCATTGACCCTTATCTAGCACTTATTTGATGTTACCATTAGTAGATCAGATTCTTGGGTATCAGAGCTTTGAACTGTACTTTTGCTCCTGGTTTCTTGCATCTGAAAATTGTACTGGAAATGTAGTTACAGATAAAGCTGTGGCAGAACTTGGTGCTCTGAAAATTATTGGAACTCAGCCACTGAATCCCAAAGTTGAAGGCTTCAATAGGGAGTTGGCATTGGTGCTGGATTCATCCAATTGGGAGTGGTACAGCTAGTCCTTGACTTACAATGGTTCATTTAGTGACCATTCAAAGTTATGACAGCACTGAAAAAAAGATTTACGACCATATTTCACACTTACAACAGTAGCATCCCTATGATCATGTAATCAAAACTCAGATGGTTGGCAATTGGTTCATATTTATGAGGGTTGCATGTCCTGGGGTCATGTGATCAACTTTTGTGACCTTTTGACAAGCAAGTCAATGGAGAAGCCAGGTTAACTTAACAACCATGCTACCAACTTAATAACTGCAGTGATTCACTTAACAACTGAGATTAAAAAAATTGCAAACAATGAGGCAAACCTCCCTGAACAAATGTTTCACTTAGCAACGTATTGTAAATTTTGGCCTCAACGGTGATCATAAGTTGAGGACTATCTGTACAAGGGCTATTTTTATGTAGATACTCCATATGAGAGGTAGCTTCTGGGTTGGACAATAACATCACTGATCATCTGATTCCTAATCCTCACAAAGTGCCAACAGCTGCAACCTGTCTCCACCCACAATCATGGCTGGCTGTGGAATTCTGGGAGTTTATTTATTTATTTATTATTTATTAATTCGATTTATATACCACCCTACTCCCATCTTAATGTTGCTAAGGTTAAGAAATAGCCCATTGAAGCAACATGCATTTTGAGCAGGGGTCTTCAAACCCTGGCCCTTTTATGACTTGTGGATGTCAACTGCCAGAATTCGTCAGCCAGCATGCCTGGCTGAAGAATTCTGGGAGTTGAAGTCCACAAGTCATAAAAGGACCAAGTTTGAAGACCCCTGATCTTGAGCTTTGACTGGCCCTCTGGTTATATTGTATTTTGTTTGTTTTTGTTGATTTCCCCTACAAATGGAACAGATGATAAGTATTATGAAATTAAGAGATGAATGCTCCTTGAGGTTAATAGGGAAGGCTCATTTTGCTAGAGATTCAGCAGGTATTGAAAGAATACTGAAAGTGAACATTTGCAAGAGCTTTTCCTTTTTTTTCTGAGAAAGTTTAATGCATGTGCTTCTTCCAGAATAATAATTCATAAAGCAAATCTGAAATCTGTTTAGGACCATTGACCCTGTTGCCAAGTGAGCAAACCTCTGGATTAATTCCACCCAGGATGTCCTTGTCTAAAGGGAAGAATAAAGGGCCTCTTTACCTCAGTGAAATTTTGCTTAAGCAACAAGGGTTAGCTGAACTTTCATCTTTCATGTGTGGCTGGACCTTCTTCTGTGCTCTGGACAGTTCTTTAACAAAATAACAGGCTTGGAAGGGACCTTGGAGGTCCTGGTTCAATCCTCTGCTCAAGCAGGAGAACCTATACCTATAAAATAATAGAAGAAGAAGAAGAAGAAGAAGAAGAAGAAGAAGAAGAAGAAGAAGAAGAAGAAGAAGAAGAAGAAGGAGGAGGAGGAGGAGGAGGAGGAGGAGGAGGAGGAGGAGGAGGAGGAGGAGGAGGAGGAGGAGGAGGAGGAGGAGGAGGAGGAGGGGAGGGGGAGGAGAGGAGGAAGAGGAGGAGGAGGAGAGTTGGAAGGAAACTTGGAGGTCTTTTAGTTCAGCCCCCTGTTCAAGCAGGAAACCCTATGCCATTTCAAATAAATAGTTGTCCAATCTCTTCTTTAAAAACTCCAGTGTTGGATCACCCCAACTTCTGAAGACAATCCCTTCCACTGATTAATTGTTCTCAATGTCAGGAAATGATTCCCTGGTTCTAGGCTGATTCTCTCCTTGATTAGTTTCCATCCATTGCTTCTTGACCAACTTGTTCATGACTAGCAGTTGTCCAATCTCTTCTTTAAAACCTCCTTCTCTGCCTTTGTTTCTACTGTTTCCCAATTCCTCTATATTTCTCTTATTCTGGCTCCTCATCTGTCAAGTCCTGTTCATGCCATCTCATGGTCTTTGGTCTTGATCGCTAGTTCCCAACAGACTTCATCCAGACCATTGGCCATGACCCAGCTCTGACCCCATCCTATAAACTAGCCTGTTGGGCTAACAATTTTATTTATATCCTGATTTGCTAGCAAGTCAGGATCCCTCCAGAGCCAAAGTATAATAACCAATAGCTCTTGCCAAGGTTGGAGGAAATACCATTGGGTAGAGTAAGAATCAGTGCCTTATGGCTTCAGGGAAAGCTGTTTTCCTCTATGGGAAATCTCCTTTGTTCAATAGGAGGGCCTGCACGTGGGATGCACATCCTGTTTTCAGGCGCCTGTTGCTAGGAATGGTACAATGTGGAAGGGCAAGACCTTTGCTTGAACTTCTCTTTTGAATCCTATTCATGGCTTAAATAACAGCTGATGCATCATCATGCATTAGGAAGCCACAGAATAGCTACCAAAGAGCCAAAAAGGCTTCTGCCTCCAGCATTCTCCATCCTAGGAGACTTGGAACAAGCAATAAATCAAGATTTTTTTAAAAAAAACACAGAAAGCAGCATATAAATGTATACAGTCAATAAACAAGGAGGCAAGGAAAGGAACTGGGTGAAGGGATATCAATTGAAAAGACTACGTGTGAGTGATTTATTATTATTTATTATTTATTAATTTAATTTGTATACCGCCCTTCTCCCGAAGGACTCAGGGTGGTGAACAGGGCAATACATAATAAAAACAAGATACAAAAGTTAAAAAGTAATTAAACAGCAATGCCCGGCATCTTATTACCAGGCATCTTCCCAAAATGATTGTACAAAAGAATATCCCAAAGTGAGAAGCAACCTGGAATTAAGGAGAATCTTCCTAACAGTGAGGACAATTAAACAGTGGAACAGCTTGCCACCAGAAGTTGTGGGTGCTTCATCACTGAGGATTTTAAGAAGAGACTGGACAGCCACTTGTCTCAAATGGTATAAGGTCTCCTGCTTGACCAGGGAAATGGACTAGAAGACCTCAAAGTTCCCTTCCAGCTATATTATGATTCTGAATGTATGAAATGCTGGGCAATTGAATGTGGTTTTTTTGCATTTTTGGTAGAATCCTTTTGTATTATTAATTGGTTAGCTCTTTTGAAGACCAGTTAATGGAAGTGTGGGATGCAGAAACTTCAAATGGAAAAAAAAACCACCATGATGTGGGGCTGAAGAAGGATTGGTCAAGAAGGAATGGTCCTGCAATTTCAAAATGACATGCTTTCTATTTCTTGATTCCTCACTTCCTTATTCTCTGGA